>NC_089846.1:81818529-82131529 GCF_035609145.1 Eleutherodactylus coqui
GACCACTTTACTATTCACTGACATCCTACAGTTTCTGTAAGGGTCGGGCGAGCGGTACTTCCCGAAATCCCTCTCAAAAACCAAGGATGCGTGTCTGTCATACTGGCACATCTTGAGTAAAGATTTCACTCTGGAGATCTCCTCGCGGCTACCTCCAGTCGAAACGAGATGTTCGAGTTTCCTCCTCAGGCCGTTGTACAGGCGGTACCTGTCCAGGCATCTGAGGTTGGAGAGCTCACGGAAGAACCTCGCCGCCCTCCTCTTGAACATCTCCCACCACTCTGACTTACTGCTACAGAGATCCAGTAATGGTACCTGGCTCTGCAGAAAATCCTCAAAGGACTGTCTTATCTCTGCTTCCTCCAGGAGTGATGAATTCAGTCTCCACAAACCTCTGCCCATCCGGGGGGTCTCTGCAACATTCAGAGAAAACAATATTAGACAGTGGTCGGAGAATTCCACCTCAACAACGGACACTGGTGAAGAGATGGCTTCCTCCTTCAAATAAAACCTGTCTATTCTAGACCTGCTCTGACCCCTATAAAAGGTGAATCCCTCGTGGCCTGGGGTGTGCCGGATGTGGACATCCACCAGGCGAGCCTCGCTAGCTATACTATTAAGTGCGACGCTGTCAAAAGTCAACCGCCTGTCTCCAGAGCCTCCCCTATCGCGGGCTCTCGTGACTGCATTAAAGTCACCTCCAAAGACAACTTGGCGGCTGGTAAAAAGGTAGGGCTTGATCCTCATAAAGAGACTCTTCCTGTCCTTTTTTGACTGGGGACCATAGATGTTTACAAGTCTCAATTCTTGTCCCTTCATGAGGACATCTAAGATCAGGCACCTTCCCATTTCTAATTCAATTACTCGTCGGCATTCGACCGCTGCGGTAAAAAGTACCGCCACTCCGCTATACGGCTCGGCCGCAAGAGACCAGTAGGAAGGGCCTGACCTCCACTCCCTTTTTGCCTTATGTATGGCTGCCAAATCAGACAGCCTGGTCTCCTGCAAAAATAAAATGTCGGCTTCAACGCGGCCGAGAAAATCAAAGGCCGCAAATCTAGCCGTATCAGACTTAATGCTGGCAACGTTAATTGATGCCAGAGTCAGCGGAGTGGGTGCCGCCATCATGAGTGATTAAATTAGATGGCTTTCTTCCTCACACCCGCTTCTTCGGGGTCGGAGGAAAGCCCCTTGCTTCTTTTTTTGGACACAGATGTGTCCATAGCAGGGGATCCCCCGACCCCATCGTCCTTGTCTCCAGGCTCCAGAGTAGCCCCCTCCCCGGAAGGAACTAAGCCTCCACGAGGAGGAGACTCAGCGCCCCCCGTTGACCCTTTCTTTGCCCCAGGCACCTTGCCCTTTGCTTCCCCCTCAGAGGAGGAAGAGATGTCTTGAAGGGCCCGGTACCTATTGGAGAGTCCAACTGGAGGCGAGCAGGCTTCTCCTTCCAGTACTTGGCCCGGGGTGGGAGAAGATCTTGAATCCCCCCTTCGCTTTCTCCTAGTGGCACCTAGCTTACGCCGTTTCTCTAGCCACCTCTTTCCTTCCTCATCCACACTCTCATAGTGGGAGGAATCTGAAGAGTTGGTCTTTCCGTCCTCCCTCTGGATCCTCCTGTCCTCTTCATCCACTTCACTGTCCCTCAAGGCCTCAGCCGCAAAATTTGCTTCAGGAACAGGGGCCACCATTGACCCACCTGCTGTGGGTGCTCCTGTCAGCTCCCTGCTCCGTCTGCGTTTGTCCTGACGCCTCTGCTCAGAAGGCGTCTTTTGCTGGTTCTTCCCTGGCTCCTTAGCTCCTCCACCTCTGCTAGTCCCCTCACCCCCGGAGGCCGCACCATGGCCCCCATCCGTAGGGGCTGAGACCGCATTGGCAAAGGAGCGTGGACAGCGACTGAATGGGTGACCGAGATCACCACACAGGTTACACCTAATCTCCACGCAGGAGGCGGCTAGATGACCCAGACCCCCACACAGAGCGCACTTCAAGGTCTTACAAGCGGCGCTCAAGTGTGAGGGGTCGCCGCACCTGTGGCAGAGCTTCGGCTGCCCCTGGTAAAAGGCCAGGATACGATCCCTGCCGAGGAAGGCTGCAGATGGTATGTGTGCCACTGAGTTACCTGAACGCTTCAGCTTGACCATAAACGTCCAGGCCCCGGACCAGATGCCGTGCTCATCCCTGTTCTTTCTGGGCATGTCCGTCACCTCTCCATATCAACCGAGCCACGTCATAATATCAAAACAAGAAAGTGACTCGTTACGAGTCAAAACGGTCACCTTCTTGACTTCGTTCTGGCGAGACACCACCTGGATGGCAAAGTCTCGCCAGCCGGGCTCGTTTTTCATCAGCTCGTAATTCCCCCAGAAGAGTTCTAGACCCTCTGGGCGAACGAAACTGATGTCAAACTCAGACGTGCCGAAGGGATGGATCAGGGCAAAGATGTCAACCGCCCTGAAGCCCATCTTCAGTAGAAGCTCCACTACCCTCGCCCTCGGGGGGCATGTATCATTGCCTCTCCAGCGAAGACGGACCACATTCCTACGACCTGCGTCCTGCCCGGGTGTTGGTAGGGACCATACGGTCTCCCCCCTTTGCTCTCGGAAGGCCCCTAAGCCGTGTCTCTCTGTCCAAAGAGACAGGTTCACCTCTCTTCCTCCAACTGTGATTGAACTCTCCCCCTTCCGTAGAGCCCCCAGGAGGCGCTGTTGCAATACGCCCTCTCTAGAGCCTGGAGACAAGGAGGATCCCTCCCCTCCAGCAGCGACACTGGCATAACTCCTACCAGCTGTTGTCGCCGCTGGAGGGGCGACTGGAACCTGTGATGTGCCCTGACTATCCCCAGAACCTGTGCCTATATTTACAGTGGGTGCCCCTGTGCTGAGAACACTAGCTGCAGCCCGTGCCTCCGAGTGCGTCGGAGCATCAGACACGCTGGCCGCACCAGACACATCCACCCCTTTCATACCAAGACCTTTCATACCAAGACCCTCTGGACCAGACTTGGGGTTAGAAGCAGGGTTTGTTTTTGCCTTGGTAGATCTTGGGGGTGGCACTGCTGCCCCATCTTGCGTAGCTGCAACCACCGTAATGACCCCCCCATGGTCAGCACTCTGCATTCCGGCGCTTTTAGTTTTTTTATTTTTGCCTTTTTCTTTACTTTTGCCAGCAGCCTCCACATCACTGGGTGCCTTGGACCTAGACTGGGACCTAGACTGAGGGACCCCTGCAGACCGACCTGTCGCACAGGGGATCCCTGATCCCGACCCCGCAGCACCCTCCGCATCACTGGCCTTACTGGCGCTGGCAGTTCTACCACTGCCATAATCCTTTGCCACCTTGCCTTGTCCTGTGCTGGCCGCCCTGCTGGCTGTTTCTGTCACTGCACTAACTGAAACAGGGACAGAGGACCTGGCCAGTTTAACTCCTTTATCCCTTTTCCCATGTTCAAAACCCACTGCAGAGTCAGAAACCGGGGTTCTCAGGGTGGGGGTGCCCTGATCCGACTTTGCAGCCAAACCAGCGCCCCCCGTCACATACACAAATTTCTCCTGCACCAAATTCTTTTTTTTCCCTTTTTTTGTCTTGATTTTCACATCCTCTTCTGGTAAATCATCACCAAACTTAAGGCCGCTCATATTGGGGGGGGATTCCAACAGCCTTATCTGCTGCATTATTAAAGCGCCCCCATCGCTTTTATCTTCCTCTGGATCTGAATCCCCGGAGGTTAGAGGCAGCGCAACCTGCTCCGGCCGGAGGCTGCTGGTGGTTGTAGTGCCACTCTGGGTCTGCTCTCCTGAGCAGACAGGCTGCTCCCTCAGGCTATCCTCAAAGGCATCCTCGTCAGTACAGTCACCACCGCTGTCTCCATCGCTGGAGTGATCAGCCTTCTTGTGACCACTGTGTCCTGACGCCATTTTGGAAAATCTATCACCGTTAAGTAACTTTTCCCTAAAGGGACCACTTTGCTCTAGAATCCTGTCCCTCTCTTCCTTGCAGCTCTGTATGCAATCTTTACAGTCCTGTATAGTCTTGCTTATTACATCTTTCTTGCCTTTAGCAGCGGTCTGGTCCTTTAGCGACCTGGCCGACCGCAGCTTCTCCTTCTGCAGGAGGATTTCTCTCCCCGCACGCTCATAGTCCGCCATGCTGGTGGCCAGACGGGAGGCCAGCTCTACCACCGACTCCCCTTTCCTGCGATCACTCCACTGCGGCTTACCTCCTTTGCTGAGCGTTTGGCTGCGAGTTTGACTGCGGGTCATCATTTCGCTTCCGGCGCTGTCAGATGCAGCTGCACCAACCTGCTGGGCCATGTCACTCCGCCTGCGACCCGGACCCTCTCTCTTCGCAGCTTTACTAGCTGCTCCGGCTTTCCTGGTTGTTGCTGCTGAAACCACGTATGCCGCCAGCGCCGCTGATGGTGTTGTCGCTGCCTTCTCAGCATTCCCCCCCTCCGACCGAAGCCGGGGGGGGGGGGGGGGGAATTGCGTGATTCCATAGAACAAGAAGCCCAGATGAGTGCTCTGATCCTGGGATCCAAAACAGGCTTCCAGCTGGGACTGCAGCCACACCCTGGTTCTCTGAGGAGCTCCAACAAACCACACCTTACTCCAGAGCTGCACTCACTATTCTGCTGGTGGAGTCTCTGTGTACATACATTACATATCCTGTACTGATCCTGAGTGACATCCTGTATTATACTCCAGAGCTGCACTCATTATTCTGCTGGTGGAGTCACTGTGTACATACATTACTTACCCTGTACTGATCCCGAGTTACATACTCCGGAGCTGCACTAACTACTTTGCTGGCTGCCATTAGAAACAATTAGCAAACTTCATCCCTAACCCTTTAGACCTCTTTCACACGGGCGACAGTTATGTCGCCGCGAAAAAATCGCACTGATATCGCATCGCATTTTATCACCGAAATATCACAATTTTGTGTCTCTACAAAGTCACGTCTCTTTTGCCAGGATTCTCAGGAGGATATAAGCCTTACCCCGAAAATAATCCCTAGCTACATTAAAAAAAAAAAAAAAAAAATCACCTAACAGCCGCTGTCACGTCCGCCGCACGTCTCCTCTTTAGCTCCGGCAGACTTGCTTGTAGTTTTTAGCAAGTGCTTCTTGGCTTGGCGGTTCAAAATCCCCTCCTCCAGGAAGTGTTGACTTTGATTGGATCTCGAGTGTTGCGGCTAAGCCAATCAGAGCCAGGGGATTTTGAACCTTCAAACCAGTAAGTGATTGCTAAAAACTACAAGCAAGTATGCCGAAGCTGAAGCGGAGCTGTGCAGCGGACCTGACAGCGGCTGTTGGATGATGTTTTTGTTTTCTCTTTTAACGCAGCTGGGTTTATTTTAGGGCTTTTATAGCAGAACATCCTACTGTAAAAGTTGCATCGCACCGCCCGAAAACTGCTTTTCATGTGATGCGATGCAACAGAAAGGAAGGCTCGCAGGTCGCGGCAATATTCAGCAACCCGACTTTTTTTTCTCACAATGTCGTAGGCTACAAAACATGGCTCATGTGAAGGCACCCATTGGGCAGCACTGGCTTCACATACATGCGATTTGTAGCGCTGTCGCATCAGGAGAAAATCGCTTGATTTTCTCGTCTGTGTGAAAACAGCCCTAGCTGAGCTGCTACAATGCATGAATACCCGTTTACCCCAGCGGTCGTCTATCACAGCGGTTACGTGGCCGCGCCGCTCCTGAGTTATTTACTTTTCAGACTTTCTCTTCCTCCTGACATAAATCTCCAGAATTTCTTTTTCATTTCTTTATACAAAAACTTTGAAAATAAGAAAAAAACAAGACCCTTTAAAGCTGTAGACGTCCCACCCGCCGGTCAGAGAAAAAGCAGGAGCTCGCTAGACCCGAGGGCAGCTCTTCTTTAAATGTTTAAAAACCTTGAATTCGACTTGAAGGTCTTCTTGCGGCAGACAGAAGCGCCGACGCCGGGAGACGACACCTCCGTGGCTTGTAAAATATTCAGCGATGTGTATGAGCCGAACGTTGATTGTTGCTAATCAGCAGGGAGGTTGTTTTGTTGGAGATGTTGATCTGACGAGTTGGAATCATCCTCTCGAGGAGCCGTTTTTTAACAACCAGATAGAGTTGACCATATGCGAAGAAGACGAGTTTTGCAAACATGGCAATCACTGTCCTCTTAAATGATGAAAAATTTCCAGTTTGGCCAGCGTGGGAGAGCCGACATCCAGCCTGCTGACAAAAACAATCTGAGTGAACTCTGGAAATGCAGAGAAATAATGAGCAGAAGAAGGAATAAATCACCGTTTATGTTGCACAATTGTTCGGGGCGACACGGCTAACCTCATCAACGTCTCCTACTTTACAAAGCAGCAGTTTATTTAAAGGGTCAAGAGGAGGGCGGCGCGCGATCCATCGTCCGAAAAGGGAAATAGCAAACGCAAAATGTAATACTTGTCCCTAGAGGAGAACTAGCAGAAACACGGCTGGCCTTGGTTATGTGTGAACCATGTGGTCACACAAGGCACCGGCCTCCAGTTTGTCGGTGGTGGTGGGGGTGGGGGGTGTTACCAAGTTGATGAAGGCTCATTAGGTCTATGACTGCCCAACCAGATGATCTTCTTCCTCCATGCAGCAGTGTCTAGTTGAGCTACATGAGTCATCCTCCTCCTGGCTGCCACAACGCAATAATGTACCATACAATTCACCGATACGGCCAAAATAGCCCGCGATCGTGTGTCCTGCACAGCGCATATACATCTTGTGTTAACTTACGCCCCTGAGAGTTACGAAGCGGGTTCCCCCGCAGCACAGAGTATTATAGATGAAGAGTGTAGTGGTGCTCTATGGTGCAGTGACTGGTGGGGCGGTATCAGGCGCTGTTCTTCCAAGTGCAGCCTGGGTGGCGGTGGTGATCCTTTTCATCCTGGTTGACTACCGGTCTCCTGGGAGGAAGCGGTGCGGCCTTGTAAACAGGGCATAATAAATGTATCTTCATAAGCACGAGGTATTTTATCTAAATCTGGTGTCATATTACCTAAGAGAAGTGAGACTGTAAATAACGGCCGTGCTGTGCCTGTCATGTATATTTTAATGAATAATGGCTTTTCGCCCCCTTTACTAATGAGAATGTGCCGTCTTGTCCTGGTGGGACACCGCCTGCACCGTCTTTTATGAAGTTATTGAACTTTTAAGAGCAGCTATGGGGTCTATTCATTAGGAGTTACAGCAATGCATCACGATTAGTCTCGGAGAGGAGGTTTTCACAGAAACAGGATTCTCATTAGAGATATCATTCATAATTAGTCTCAAAATCATCAGATACATTTTATTTAAAGCGACACATCGCTTTCATGTTCTTGAAGATTCCGCACGCAAGGCATTATAGGTGAGAACTTGGGGCAGAGGAAGGCCGGCTTTACCTGCAACGACTATTGGCTGAATAACCACTCGGAAGACCAAATGCACGCAATAGTCATTGGGTATAAACATGGCCACCAACTGATAATTCACTGACCAGTCGTCTTGTTTCAGCTCATCCAAGATATGGTTGCTGGTTGATTTGAAATCACCTGATTTGAAGTCACAGCCGGCCGTATGTGAACCGCTTGTGGGTAGATGTGTCTAGAAATATTCTCTTTCTCACACTTTTTTCTTTCACGTTCTCTCTTTCTCTCTCACTCACTTTCTATTTTTTTCTCTCTTCCTCTCTCTCCTTCTCTCGCTCTTTCTCTCTTTTTCTCTCTCCTTCTCTCTTTCTCTATCCTTCTCTCTCTTTCTTTTTCCTTCTGGGTTTCTCACTTCACTTCTATCCCTTACTCTCCATCTTTACACTACCACAGCATCCATAGTACATTGGTCCTGTTAGGACTACCAGTGCTCTGTAGCAGATCTGTGATTGGTCAGCACTACTCACATAGGTCATCACTGGCCAATCACAGAGCAGTTTACCGTGTATTACATTGTCTTCCAACACCAGTTTTTATGTTAAGCTACACCTCTAACTCTGCCCAGCCCCTTTTGTGCCATGTTTCTTTTCATCATGCCCTCATTGTGTGGCACACAGTAATATTGCCTCTACATAGTAATGATGACCCTTAGTGCCCCTCAAAATAATTGTGCCTTCTTAGGAGTAAAATTACTGTACAGGGTCCTTTGTGCCCACACACCTTCATAATGCCCGCTCTGTGTGGCTTAAAGCAATAGTGCCGCATCACAGTAATGATTTCTTAATACCACCCACGCAATTGTGTTTTTTTAGTTCCCGTACATAGAAAATATGCCCTTAATCATGCCAGCTCATGGTAGTGATGCTGCCACCCACACAGTAAAGATGCCCCCCTAGGACATGGATACAGTTGAAAGAGGGTCGTTAAGCATTCCCGCTGGGACTGTGCCCAAAAATCTGGACTGTCTTGATGGAATCAGGTGGGTTGGGAGACATAAGACTTAAACAATAAAAAGCTCTTATGAGGGAGTTGTCCAGTTGTCTACTGGTTGCGAACATACGGGTTGCAGTCTTGCACCCTGAGACAGAGGAGGGGCCGCACGGGCACAGTCAGTCATCCTTCAGGCCAATATTAGATATGGAAGTTGTTGTGTATTACTCATTTATGTTGTATGTATCTAATAGGCCGTTGCAAAGTTTTTGCCTCCATAAATGCCCCATTTGTGCCCTACCAGTATAATACAGTCCATTCTTTGTGCCTTCCGTGTTCATTTTCTACTTGACAACTATGTATGGTTGTGTACATGATATTCCCTGGTATGGCTGCTCGTACTGATGTCTGATGGTGGTTTTCATCCCTGCATTCCCTCTCCAACTTCTCAGTACACGGTACGGAGGAGTCATTTTAGCACCTCTTCTCTGCGTGATCACATTTGTAGCTTCTGATGTCATAATGTTGAACGCGTCTCTAGTGCCGCTCTGCTTGGGTGAGATGTGAAGAAATCCCAATCTGTAGTATGTGACACCTATCCAGGTGAGACAGCAGCTTCTTATCGCCGGGCTCATGTGTTATAATACATTGAGACGTCGTGTCTTTCAGATATGCAACTGCGTCTAAGTCATGGAATTTGTTGTGACCTCCGTCATCAGTGATGTTCTGTAGAGCTGCAGGTCTCTGATGCTGGAAAACTTTGTAGTATGAAAGATCCTGTGAGAATACGATGTGATGTGTTAGCAATGTGCCCAACTGTCTGTTTTAGCTTAATGCCAGCTCTGGTATACCTCTCACCCAATCACCCACAAATTCTGAATAGTGAGAGATCTCAGCAGCCGCTAATTACATCCCTTTTTCGTGATCTCTGGGCCCTCCTCGTTGTATAGGGCTTCAATGTTACCATTCTCTTTAAAGGGGACATCAAGTTATGCAAATGAGTGAAAATGCCTCCACGGTGCCACCTACTGGAAGCTATCCCATGAGTTAATGTCCAACCTTTTAACAGGATTTGCAGCATGAGTAGAGACACCCTCATAGTGCCCTCTCCTGTGGTCCTCTTCACATTACTCCTCCCCAGACTC
Organism: Eleutherodactylus coqui; assembly: GCF_035609145.1. NCBI lineage: Eukaryota > Metazoa > Chordata > Amphibia > Anura > Eleutherodactylidae > Eleutherodactylus > Eleutherodactylus coqui. The sequence continues at coordinate 81,828,041 of NC_089846.1, forward strand.
CGACTGATGGCCGCTCACCCAGCCATGCATGTTGTGCTTACTGTTCTTATATTGCATTGTGACTATGACTTTAAAGGGGTTGTCTCGCGAAAGCAAGTGGGGTTAAGCACTTCTGTATGGCCATATTAATGCACTTTGTAATATACATTGTGCATTAAATATGAGCCATACAGAAGTTATTCACTTACCTGCTCCGTTGCTGGCATCCCCGTCTCCATGGCTCCGTCTAATTTCGGGGTCTTCTTGCTTTTTCAGACGCGCTTGCACAGAAGGGTCTTCTCCCTTCTGGTCGTCCCGGGCACGAGCGGCATTCTGGTTCCGCCCCTTCTACGCGTCATCGCGTAGCTCCGCCCCGTCACGTGTGCCGATTCCAGCCAATCAGGAGGCTGGGATCGGCAATGGACCGCACAGAGCCCACGGTGCACCATGGGAGAAGACCTGCGGTGCATCGTGGGTGAAGATCCCAGCGGCCATCTTGGAGAAGGAAGAAGTATTTGTCACCGTGACAGAAAGGAAAACCCTGTGTGTCAACAAGCCTATCACCGAGGGAATCACTAAAATATAACTTTTATTAGGTAAAGATAAAAATAAAAATGTATAAAAGGCGTGGACTCTTATTCCAGTTACACTCCTACTGGACAAGTAGATATTCTAACAGTAGTAAGTCCATATAAGTATATACCAGATGATGCGCTAAGTTCTAACTCCACAACCACAATGACCCAATCTATATTGTTGGTGCATGGGTCGAGATATATATTATGGTTGTGTACAGCTCCACGTCTATAAATGGCCACAAGGGCTAACAAAGCACAATGTAGGTTATATTTTCTGTATTTATACGTTGGAGCCGATAAATGGGTAAAGGCCAGAATAATAAATGTAACCCCCGTCTGGCAGAGTATTGAGGCATATATTAATGCCCAGGAAATGTAGCATCAATCAGGTATATACTATGTGGTATATCCCCTATTATGGTGGATTATACCCTGATGCGATAACCAGCTATAGTAAACACGGTCACTAATTTCATCTATATAGTGACTCGCTTGACTGACGTCATTTAGCGTGTTTATCTAGTTTATATAAAAGCTGGCAAATAGACTGCAGCGCTGAGTGGTCTGTAACTCGGAGTTAAATGGTGCAAGGACATATTACAGCACCAAACGTTCCTTTTATTTTACCACACTCCCATTAGGGACAGACACAGCGGAGAGTCTTAGACCAGGGTCATTAACTCATAAGACCCTGTCACATGGACTAAACACTGCTGAGTGCAGCTAATAAAAACAGCTGATCACTGCTTCACTAGAGATGAATGCCGCTGTTTGTGAGATTTTATAATCACCAGCAGCAATGAGCAGCTGAACTGAAGAGGGTTCAATAAGATATATAATGAACCCTCTTTGTCAGTAACTGCTGCATTCACTATCACCATTTAAGCATAGATAGCCCGATATACAATGACCTCATGTTGTTTCCTTTATAGTTTCCTTAATTTATATGACTTTGCCTGCTGTACATTGGTAAGGTTACATTGTGCCTTTAATACAGTTTGGCACGGGGGCAAGGGGACGGAGTTCACTCTTGCTGGCATTCTGAGTTCCGCGGGGGAGCAGACCGAACAGCCTGAACTGTTCAGGCTGTTCGGTTCTATAACCTAGACTCACCATCCTGATGATGCGGTCACTGCATTAAGGACCGCGGAAACGCGTAGATGGTGTTAGCCAGCCTAAGATAGCCTTATTGTTGTGCTTGACATGCCACAGATGTCCACATCATTGTATATCGGGCTATCTATGCTTAAATGGTGATAGTGAATGCAGCAGTTACTGACAAAGAGGGTTCATTATATATCTTATTGAACCCTCTTCAGTTTAGCTGCTCGTAGCTGCTGGTGATTATAAAATCTCACAAACAGCGGCATTCATCTCTAGTGAAGCAGTGATCAGCTGTTTTTATTAGCTGCACTCAGCAGTGTTTAGTCCATGTGACAGGGTCTTATGAGTTAATGACCCTGGTCTAAGACTCTCCGCTGTGTCTGTCCCTAATGGGAATGTGGTAAAATAAAAGGAACGTTTGGTGCTGTAATAGGTCCTTGCACCATTTAACTCCTAGTTACAGACCACTCAGCGCTGCAGTCTATTTGCCAGCTTTTATATAAACTAGATAAACACGCTAAATGACGTCAGTCAAGCGGGTCACTATATAGATGAAATTAGTGACCGTGTTTACTATAGCTGGTTATCGCATCAGGGTATAATCCACCATAATAGGGGATATACCACATAGTATATACCTGATTGATGCTACATTTCCTGGGCATTAATATATGCCTCAATACTCTGCCAGACGGGGGTTACATTTATTATTCTGGCCTTTACCCATTTATCGGCTCCAACGTATAAATACAGAAAATATAACCTACATTGTGCTTTGTTAGCCCTTGTGGCCATTTATAGACGTGGAGCTGTACACAACCATAATATATATCTCGACCCATGCACCAACAATATAGATGGGGTCATTGTGGTTGTGGAGTTAGAACCTAGCGCATCATCTGGTATATACTTATATGGACTTACTACTGTTAGAATATCTACTTGTCCAGTAGGAGTGTAACTGGAATAAGAGTCCACGCCTTTTATACATTTTTATTTTTATCTTTACCTAATAAAAGTTATATTTTAGTGATTCCCTCGGTGATAGAAGGAAGAAGTAGGAAGAAGTCGCAGAGCGGGGATTCGGGTAAGTAATATTTTTTTATTTTATTTTAACACATCCCTTGGGTTTGTCCTGCGCCGAATGGGGGGGCCTATGCAAAAAAAACTAAAACGTTTCGGCGCGAGACAACCCCTTTAAGAGAGGGTAGGAATTGAGGAACATAACTGAGAAAACAGCTAAGCTATGAGTATAAACAGAGGGGAAAGGGAGTCACACTCCTATGGACTGTTGAAGACAAGTCCAGTGATGGGCAGGATTGGAAATGTAGTCAACAAGTGGCTGCACAGGAGTATAAAAGTGGCTGTCTCCCCCAGGGCCATTGGGTTCCAGACCTCTCTGCAATAAGGCATGTGGAGTGAGGTGGTCAAGGATTGCATTGGTGGGGTGCACATGCTGAGGGGGAAATAAAGAGCTGAAAACACAGTTCCTTGTGAACTCTTTACTGAAGGCAACAACAAAACAATCATGTGGCCAGCAAGTTTTAATCACACGTGGCTGGGTACAGTAACAGTCATGGGTTAATTTCACCTGAATTACAGCAGCATGCGGCCAGGCGGCGGAGTCGGGTTTAGCAGAGTAACGGTAGCGTTCTAAATCCAGTGATTCAGTTGGCATTCTTTCTTCCTCAGCGGTTTGTTTCTCCTTTTTTGGCCGCCCTCTGAGAGGAATCCGCACCAACTTCTGTCTTGTGCAGAACCTATGAGCTGGGCACTGCTGGCGGAGCGGATTGCGTAGGCCTTTACACGGAGTATTTCGGCAGCGTCTCACTTTCACTTGATGATTCCCACACTAGTCCTTTGGTCTGCTCCCCCGCGGAACTCAGAATGCCAGCAAGAGTGAACTCCGTCCCCTTGCCCCCGTGCCAAACTGTATTAAAGGCACAATGTAACCTTACCAATGTACAGCAGGCAAAGTCATATAAATTAAGGAAACTATAAAGGAAACAACATGAGGTCATCCCCTCTTCATAGTGTCCTCAAGGAAAAGAATAACAGGCTTGTTGGAGAAAGTCAAGACTCCTGTGAGGCTGAAGGTGCGCACTCCTCTGTGTTGACGGGGTCTGAGTGAGTCAATCACTGTCAACACGCGGGTCACAAATTGCTTATGCTCTGTTCAGTGTGTAATAAACGTTATTTGTTCCGCTATTCAATTGTGGTGAGCTGATGGATTGTCATGGCAACCACATCATACACAATGGTGTCCAGGTGTGCCATAGCCTTTGATTGAGATGATACATTGCAGTACAGAGGTACTGCAATATGTAATCATGGTGATCAAAGGTCCATAGGTTCAAGTTTCCTACAGGGACATTAAAAATGTAAAAATAAACAGAAAAGAAAAACAGTAAAAAAATAGATCTAAAAAATAGTAGAAAAGAAAACTTTTTTGTGAACTTTCCCTTTTTATTTATTATTTTTTTCATTTAAAAAAACGACATTTGGTATTGCCGCATCTGTATCGACTCATACAATATATTAAACACACTTCTATCCCGCACATCAAACACTATAAAAAAAGAAGGAAAAAACACAGAGCCAAAGTACTTTTTTTTTTTTTTATCAAAAAAGCCACATGAACCCCAAAATATTACTAATACAAATGACAGCTCTGTTGATGGGAAGTTATGGGACTTTGAATGCAGTAATGCAAAAAAAAAAGGTTCTTATTGAGAAAAAGTACAAAAAAAACAACAAAAAAATAATTTAGATATTGTAACCGTACCAACTCGCAGAAGATAATTAAAACGTCATACAAAAAATTCTAAAAAAAAGACTCCTAAAAACAATGGCAGAATTTATGTTTTTTTCCTCTGCCCTTCCCAAATAAAATGAACAAAAGTTACATAATACATTATATGTTGCCAAAAAAATTATAAATAAATAAAAGCTATAGCTGACCACATAAAAAACAAGACCTTATTTGCTCAAGAGCCTTATTGCCACAGTGATTTGTTACATAAAAAACAAGCCCTCATACGGCCATGTCAATGGAAAAACTAAAAAGTTATGGCTTTTGAAAGTGGAGATTAAAATCCCCAAAAATCGTTGCGTCCTTATGTCCAAAATAGGCCATGTCACTAAGGGGTTAAAGATATGAGCTGAGAGCAAGCCAGCAGAACTTTAACCCTTTCCAATCCACTGTCTGACGTCTAAAGACATTCTGATTGATGGCTGTACATCTCCGATGTCAGAAGATGTCCGGCAGGGTATTCTTACTGTAGATTACTGGCCGCTCTGTTGTCAGGGGGCCTCTCCAGCATGTCACATACTGCAGTACTGGCTCTAGCCAGCAGGTGGCGCCATTGTATAATGGCAGAAAGAGAAAGCCCTCTAGGAAACCCTGAATACAAAATTGGATTGCAAAGGGTTAATGGACATCAACCTAGATGACGATATCCAAAGAGTAGACACCATAATATAAGAACATCCTAACACAGAATTCTACTTGTGCCAAGATTTTTTTGCACTTTACCAACCCCAGAATGCCAACCCAATGCCAACCAGAAGATCCCCAGCAGCTTCCTGCTTCTCCCTTAAGCATGTGTTGACTTTTTTAGTGGTTTTCCTCTACCACAGATTTTGGGTCAACTATTAATTACCACTTTTTCCTTCATTATGTGGCAAAAAGTATGAGAAGACTGGAAGAATGGGAACTAATGCAAGTTTAGGGTAAGAAACAGGCAAGGGGAGAAATGTGCAAGAAAAAGACATCTAGTGGAAATAGCTGGTGGCAACACGTTTCTTCTACTCAAAATGTATTAATATATGGTACCCATCTTGTATGTTTGCACCAAGGATGCCTCTAGCTAATGGAGACCCCCTGTGTACAGGACAACCCCTTAAAATCACAATCACAGTGCGGCTTCTCCTAGATGGACCAATTTGAATGGCACAAAGCGTCTTGATCTCCGATATGCCGCCTATTAAAAAGTCATTCAGGGAGTACATTTTATTTTCTTTTATTACTTCTAATACAATATTTTTGCACAGAGACCAGCTGCACGAGGGTATAAATATAATATATGTTGGACGGAAATGCTCTTTTAATATTCAAAATGTACATTGGAATCCTGGTGTCGTATAATATGAACTTCTATCCAGATGGTGCTGGATGACAACTTGAAAATCACACTCTGTTCCTTACAACCCGACCGTACACTTGATACATGAATATGACATTGGCAGAACAAATGGCAAAGAAAATACTTTGACCTTCAACTTATTAAAAAAAGAAGTACAAAAAAAGATATCGATGCAGCGTGCCAGATTCTGGGATGACGCTGGTCACAAACGGAGCCCAGGATGGTTCAGCACGCGATTCGGCTTCTGCCAAGGTCATATCTGTGCACTAAAAAATTAACACCAGCCCTTATCCTTTAGCCCCCTCACTACTGTTGGATTGGGATGGGCAACTGCAAGAGTTTTCTTTGTATTAGCTCAGTTTTAGCATTATTGCTAATGGCCAAAGTGATAATGTGCAGAAAGTTCCCAAACTACCCCGAAGATTCAGTGCCGTATTAGGGGCCAGGGAAAAGGTCCACGTTCCCAGTAGCTTCTACCAACCAATGTCCACCACTCTCCTCAAGATGCTTTACAGCAACTACAATTCTCTTAAAACCCTAAAAACTGAGCATTATATAATATTGTGTGGTGGTATTATTTAGGCTCTGTGCATTAAGGGTGTCATTACTTGGACACGGCAAAGCATTTTATGGTTGTTTTTGAAAGAATATAGGTGTGATTGTGATCTTTGTGTTTGTAAAGTCGCAGTTTATCATTGTTGTGTCATGTATTATGGGTCCCTACTTCTTTTAGGTGCACCAGTGCATGTTGGTTGTTGCAGAAGAGCATCTGCATGGGGAGTAACCAAGTTACGTAACAGCACCCCTGCACCACATCATCCCAGAGGCACATCATCACACACCAAGTTAGGGCAGTGGGCCAGGGCCAGAAGCAGACAATTAGTCAATGAAAACACTTCTTAAAGGGGTTGTCTCACTTCCAGCTGTATTTAGCTCCCTGCATTGCACCGTGGCCCAGGTTGGTACTGCAGGCTGACTCCCATTCACTTCAATAGGATTTAGCTTGCAGTACCAACTTGGGCCACTGCACAATCTACAAAGCTGACTGAAAATAGCTAGAAGTGGGACAATCTCTTAACCCCTTGAGTGGCACGCCCGGAAAATCTCCGTGGCTTGCTGCACGGACCATGCAGTTAAACCCCGGAAGGCTTCCGTGGACAGCTCCAGTGCTGAAATGTACTGAGCACTGAGATGTCCGCTGCATTTCTGGGGTTTTTACTGCATGGGGAGTAAAAGGGACTCCCTGCAGGAAGTAAATAATCCCCTCACACAGCTGTCACAGTTGTCACAGTTGTGACAGCTGTGGGATGGGACCGCATAGCACTCCTATTGATTTCAATGGAGCCGCCGCTGCCGGCAGCCCCGTTGAAGGCAATAGGAAGCTGGCTGACCCACAGTGATTTTCTGGGAAGGACTTAAAATATAAGCCCTTCCCATAAAATCATTTCTATCAAGTGTAAAGAATAAAATAAAATATATACTTACCGCTCTGTGCTGCCGGGGCTCAGGCGCGTGTCTCCGCTCAGATCCCGGTACTGTCATCATGATCTTTCAGCTGGAGAACATAATCAAACTGCCGGGAGGGGACCGCATAACACTCCTATTGACTTCAATGCAGCCGCTCTGTGCTGCCGGGGCTCAGGCGCGTGTCTCCGCTCACGTCCCTGTACTGTCATCATGCTCCTTCTTGAATTCTATGAATAGACCAAGCGCTGCGTGTGATTGGCTGAGCGCTATGCGGTCCCATCCCGGCAGTTTGATTATGTTCTTTCAGCAGGCGGGGATTTTAAATCCCCGCCAGCTGAAAGATCATGATGACAGTACCGGGATCTGAGCGGAGACACGCGCCTGAGCCCCGGCAGCACAGAGCGGTAAGTCTGTATTTTATTTTATTTTCCAAAATTGTTATAATCTATTCTTTCTTTGCAAAAAAATATTGCAAAGCGATTGTTCTGTTCCTAAATAAATGCTTGCGTGAGAAAATTGCATTGTTGACTTATTTAAAAAACCTGCCCTCTGAGGCACGACATGGTAACAGTAAACTTGCCACTCAAGGGGTTAAAGGTTGTATAATGGGAAACTCCTTTTAGAGTTTCCCAACCCTTTTCAGCTCTGTAAAATTGTTTATCTTGCAACACCCCTACAAAAAAAAAAAACTTCTCTCTCGCTTCCCTCCTTATCTCTTTTTCTTTTATCTATCCCCTTTCTTTTCTCTCTCTCCTCTCTGTCCTCTCTCTGCTTCTATATATTTTGCTCTCTCTCCTTCAATCTCTCCTCTCTTTCTTTCTTTTTCTCTCCTTCCCTGCAGCACCGGGGTCTTCTCATGGCACCACTAGGACGCCTTGGCTCTGTGGTTAGGAATCAGCGCTCCAGACATTTCTCCTGCAACTGCAACAGGGGCCATACTTGCCCTTTAGGCAGCCCTAGGCACTAGGGAGGGGGAACTTGTTATTTATATAGCACTTTCAGGTAATTTCAGATAATTGTTTATTACCCCCAGCAAGCTGGGTTCTCATTTTACAGACCTCGGAAGGATGGAAGGCTGAGTCTACCTTGAGTCAGCTACTGGAACCAACCTTCAGGCCGTGAGTGAGAGCTTAGGACTGCATTCTGCTTAACACTCTGCGCCACACAAGGCTCATATAAGGCACTAACACAAGGCACTAACCCTAAACACTCCCCATTAAGGTTATGTTCACATGTGGAAACTCACCCCTATAGTAAATCTCAAGTGGTGTATTTGTTCCTCTACAACACTCATTCATTTTTTGGTTGGAAATGGGTCCTTCCTAAAAATGCCTCGCTGCAAAAAAAAAATAGAAAATAGTAAAAAATGAATAAACACATGACAAAAAAATAATTTAAAAAACCCCATAAAAATAAGTTATTAAAAATGTCTTGCCTCTTTTTGAACCTCTTCCTGACCTGAAGTTTTACCTCCCTTACCAGGTATGAGCCACCTGGACATATATAGTCAGGAAGTTGTTTATTCAGATCCCCATTCTGCTTAATTTATTTTATTAGTCATTTTTGACGGAATCATGCAGAATTCAGAGCTTTAGAAAAGAACAAAATAAAACCTCTGTCAGTTCGCGGCTTGAAAATTAATACGCTTTTCTTCGCTTTAATCAAGATTTGAGGATCCCATGACGGAGTGTCCAGCTTGGTATTGTTATTAGAGATACATGTTCTTTCAGTTCTGTACAATTCAGACTTTGATGTTTCGCTCGCACAGATAATACCACTCCATGTTGTTTTTCCTTTCTCCCTTATGGCCTCGGGGGCATCTTCTTGTGGTTTGCTTTTAATTAGATGTGTACTTGAAGAAGTGTGAATGTAGGATCGGATCTGCTCCTAAAAGGATGATAGTGTTATGAAAAAGGGATTAAAAGAAGGGACAGGAGATAGAACTGAGATTCCGCTAAGTATTTAGAATCGCCGGCTCTAAAGGTCAGGCCTCGGGAAATCGCTCACGGACTTGTATTGAATATTTCTCAGCTAAGCGAAGAGAAATATCAAAAACTGCAGGAAGTCAAGTCCATAACTTAATAAGAAAAAAAGACCATTGTGCCTATATGGAATAATAGGATTATTTTTCTTAAGGTTTTGATTTTTTTTGTCCTTATTTGATAATATAAAATGAAGACATGGCCCATCCCGAAATGTACAAGTGCTATAAAACTGTATTATACAGTTTACAGTATCTTTTAATGATGAGAGCTTTTTGCCACCCAGAAAAGGGCACACAAATATAATTCTAGTTTGTATTTTAGGTGGCATTTCTCTTGACGCCAATCCCTTTTTCATTTGCCTCATAAGGCTTTATGGGGGATGTCATAGAGGAGGGGGGCAGTGTTGAAGGTTAAATAAGTAGGACAATAAACAAAACTCATATCTCGGGGTAGGCTGTACAAATGGGGTATTATCATTCTGTAGCAGTGGACATATCATGTTAGTACCTTCTTCATCTGCACATGGGCGCCATGTCTACTAATAATAGGCATGGAAGGGGCTACAGTAATTATTTCTCTATTCCAAGTAATGGAATAATTCTCCACAACGCCACTTATTAGAAAGCAGCAAACCTATGAGTCAGTATCTGACCTCACAACAGGCCTTGCGACATGACTATGAATGTAAGTCAAACTAGATTTCTTGGCCTTCTTCAAAGTGTGATTCTGGTTGGCTGCATGAGCCATCCAGAGGGGAGTAATGTTTCTCCTTGCAGAGAACATCAACAAGGTCTAAGGAGTCTCATAGGCCAAGTAATGCTCCCTGGGGAAAGCTATGTAAATGAGTGATGGAGTATTGTATAGCCTATAAGACTCCTTAGAGCCTTGTGGTCCTCTCCACAAGGATAACCATTACCCCGTCAACTCACATTGATGTCTTATCACCCAGACAATCAGATTCCCAGTGACCCTGTTGAAGAGCAAGAACCTTAAAATGGCAGTGTGTACATGAATACTCTTGTTTGGCTTATATCTCTCTAGTCATGTTACAAAGCCTGATAAAAAGTCAGATATTGACTAATAGGGTAGCTACCTTCCATTAGATGGCACTGTAGAGAATTTTGCCATCACTCATTTGCATAGCTCTTTCTCAGGGACCATTGCATCTCCTATAAGACTCTCTACAGCATAATGGTGCTCTCCACAAGTAGAAACATTACCTCCTAGACTCAATTACAACTGGATAGGCATAAAAGTGGTTGATGTACTGGAGAGCCATGAGGTGAGTCCCTCTCAGTTGGAAAGAGTAAAATATCCAAGATGACCAAACTCTAGTTCTGCCCATCTGCGAACAAGAATGCGATGTTTTGACTGATATCGATGACTTCTGTCCAAGAGTCTAGCACAGAGAAGTTACTACGATTGTTGCTAGTATCTGCCCAGACGTCCTGGATGGTCTTTGGTTGCATCCTTCTTTATAGCTAATTCCACTTTTGGCAATCTCTGACTATTATAGTCCATCATCGGGCCATAATTGGTGGCTCCAGTATTTACACCGCAGTCTGTAAAGCAATTAGTTCCTGAATACATCTCCAATAATTTCCTGTTTTGGCTGCAATCTCCATCCTCCTTTATGTCAAAAACAGAACACAGATGTTGTCGGGTGGCATAAACAGGAGCAGAGACCGAGCACGGCAGAGATTTACAGGACCCTGTGGCATTTCCATAAATACATATTTTACATAAATAATTGTGATTACTGTAGTTTACCATCAAATTATTTGTTCCTGTTACTAACAAGCCTGAAGACTTTCCATTCCTCTGAGTGCTCCAGTTAGCTCTGTGTATACGGAGAATGCTAATTTGCCACTGCAATCTCTTCATAATGATTAGAATTGCTATCTTATGTATGTCGTAAGTCAGTTATATTCGTCAATTCATGGTTCCAATGCAATGATGGTAATGCAGCAGCTAGGGGGATGGTATAAGAGAAGGTCAATAAAAGTGCAATGAAAACAAAACTTCTCGTTTTTTGATAAAAAAAAATTCACCAGCACCGCCATATCATAAAGATTAAGGTGTCCATAGAGCCGGGCATAACCCATCCTAGAGACAAAAAACAGTCTGACCCATTATTAGTGCATCACCATGGAGAGGTCAACCAGGTTAAAGGTATTGATCTCTTCAGAATTGTTGACATGTATTCATAAATTGTATCCCAGAGTTATTTATGGCTACTTTCACTTTAATAAAAGTCATGAGATGGCAGAATTGGGATGGAGCATAAAACAGCCGTCACGACATGGTGCCATCGCTTACTTGCTCTGGGGTATGTAGTCAGTCACCATCTGCCTGCTGCATGTAGGGCTCGCACGTGCGCTCCCACCCCCTTTTCTAAAAGGCCAAAGTGTGGCCCCCTAATCCTTCCCCAACCAATCGCCTGCACTTCTCTGCTATATTGGACATCCTGCCCCATGGAGGATGCCTAAGCAGTTGGTCTCATACTATTGTGACATAGCCCCTGTTTCTGTGTTCCTGGTTCTGCTATACCTGACATTTATGACTTCTGTATTCCTGACCTCAGCCCTTTTTCTGGACTCTGTATTGCTGGCCGGCTGGACCTCGCTCATGCTGCGCTGCCAGCCATGACACAAGCCTGGCTCGAGTAAATGCTGAGTCCGTAAACTCAGCCGCTGTTTCTGGCAGACAGTAGAGACCTCTGTGCAACTGTTCAAGCTTGTTTTCAGTAAAACGACTGTTCAAGGAACATGTGGTGTTACTTGTTTTCACCTATGCCATCTGGTTTGACCCCACAAGACAACAACCACAAGTGGTATAATTTTGTTAAAGCTACAGTATACCACCTCACAATAATTTGCATAAGCTTCATGTTGTGGGTGGTGGTCGGTCCAGAACCCTTTCGCCCAACCTGTCCTCTGTGTACACGTCTGTCAGTCCCATCAGAGATTGGCATGGAATATGGTAGCCGTTTGATTTGTTTTAAAAAGCTGAACATTGGTGGTCTGTTCACTCACTCAACTATCCACCAGGAGTGGCAAATTCCAGAAAACCTAATGTGTCTTAATGGTCTGACACTGTGCCATTAATATCTATGTTCAGGGTTCATTTTTGAATTCCAGTTGTTAGCCCCATAAATATAATTTAAACATTTAGCAACATACGAATAAGGTTGTCCCACACGGGACAAAGCAAAAATTATATCCTGGTGATTATTGTCGGTGTCTCTTCACATCTCGCTTTCAGCCACCATTGGAGGCATTCTTCATGGGTATCCTTCGATATATGCCTTTGATGAATGTCACTGTATGATATGGAGTGGCCATTGACATTAATTTAAAAGACAGAAATAATAATAAATGATGTGGCATACAGGACTTATTTTATTGAATACATACATACCAGCCCACCATATGCTAAAAGGACACATGCTGAATTTACGGGGGCTATGGATTGGTTTGCAGTGGAAGCCTTCTTGGGGATTGCTCTTAACTTCTTCACAAAGTGAAGTGTAAACAGAGCCTTATTCACGTCCTCTGGGTTTAATAGCTCTTTGAGCAACCACCCAGCAGACACAGTCATATCCTCCATTACTCAATGGCCTCATCAGGTAGCCTACTCCTGTCTCTGGGTCTTGGCTGTATCACATCACTTCAGCAATTGGCTTGGCCAAATAACATTTTCTTTGCTGAGTTATTTAAGCCATTACTGTGGGCATCCTTTACCTTAGCTTTACTGTATGCATTGCCTCAAGCTTTCTGATGTTCTGTCATTCCTGTGACATTCCTGTCTTGGCATTGCTGTGCCCGTTGGTCCTAGGTTAGGTTTGTCCTTCTGATTGTCTCTTTGGTCCATCTACCTTTTGGTTCTCACTCATCACTAGTTCTGGCTATACTTATAGGGAAACCAGCTGTTTTAGCCTTGACTATGTTTTTTGTGCAGTTTCATGGCAGAACACAGTTTTCAGTCGGCTTGAATTCTGCCATCTGCTGAGAACTGTAGCTTATGGATGCCTTGTAACATGCCCAGCCCTCCTGTGGGCAATGAAGGAGTACTCATGGCAGGTCTTAGCTATGTGCCATATCTACCGGCTTTGGGGGGAGCGCCATGTGGATGTAGACTGGAGGCAATTGCAACATTTAAGTCCAACTGGCCAGATGATCTTTTTCTGTGTGACAGTGTCTTATGCAGTTACAAGCATTCCCCTCCTCCTGGCTCAGTCTCCTCCCCTCTGATGTTCCAAGACATGGCTGTTAGCCCATTAGTGCCCTCACAACAAAATCGGTTAGTTGTAGTTATGTGCTCAGCTTGGTTCTGGGACTGTATTTATGTTATTAGCTTAGCTTTGGTGCTGTATTTATGTTATGAGCTTGGTTCTGGCGCTGTATTTATGTTATGAGCTTGGTTCTGGTGCTGTATATATGTTATGAGCTTGGCTCTTGTGCTGTATTTATGTTATGAGCTTGGCTCTGGTGCTGTATTTATGCACTAAGCAGGGTTCTAGGATTGTTCTTATTTTGTGAGCTTGATTCTGGTACAGCATTTATTCACTGTGCCGTTCTGGTGTTGATACGCTGCTGTCTTGCTGTTTTTTACACAAGCAGTATGCAAACAAGCTGCCTATCAGTGCAATATTTATTGCTTTTTTCCCTTAGAATGAAGAGGCACCAAAAAATTCAGTACAAGGTGTCATTTGACTCAAGGCCAGCACTGGAGATACAATACCCTTTCAAATGAATGGACGTTCACATAATACACGGTCATGTTGAGTCTTTCAGAGGGAAAACTACTATTTCCGATGGCTCATTGCTCTGGATTATAGAAGAGGGCCCAAGCTAGGTCATATGGACAGGGCCGTCCAGCTGTGACAAGCCTTTTAAGTCGTTAATCAGTGCAAATTCAAGGATGAGACTTTTTGAAATTGGTTGACGTGTAATAGCAAGTTAATTTTATAGTCTCTTTTGGGCTTTAAATATATTTTTGATTATTTTAGAAGTTTTTGCATTATTTTTGCACATTTGCCTTACACTCAGACTACAGTCAGTCTCTTGCTTTTTGAGAAAGAAAAAAAAAAACCTTGAAGCATCATTTTCAAATATATAGATCCTGTCCAGAAAAAAAAAAGAAAGTTGAGGTTTGCTTAGAGCAAGATAACCCATGCGTGGAATAATTCAACAAAACAACACTCGTCTGTGGTGAAGAATCAGAGCACTTCTTGAAAGCTGGATGGATTGTCAGAAATGTCTCTTTTGGTCCTTTGAGCCGATTGTGAAGGATTCTGCACCTTGAAAATCCTTATTTTTTTGCAGTTTACTCTCCCTGTTGACTGAAGGATCAGTCCGGTTTGGTGGTTATTTTCCGGCTGTGAAGATATGGCATTCCCTGAAGTTTTCAGTCAACAGAGAAGAAAGCGTTCTGTCTGGTGGATACTTTTGCTGAGCATTTTCACGTCTTGCTTGCCTTTAGCTAAAGTTCACACATAGGGTCTTGGTATTTGAAGGTTGATAAGGAGCGCACATTGGAGATTTAAGAATTGCATCGCTATCAAGAAATATTGTTTTTTGTTAAAAAAAGTCTTTAACATTTTTTTTTACATTCCTAAATTGTAATATATAATATTCATAGTGCTGCCACCGGGGACACATATTATTACCACGGGCTTGTGAAGGTTCATCGCTATAAATGGATAGCGGTTGTGTATAAACAGGCAAACTAAGGCCGGCTGTCCACAGGTGGTGTGATATACCGCCGCGGGAGCCGCCGCCGCAGGGGAGCATTATCTCACCGAGATTTTCCACGATGAACCTATCATTATGATAGGTTTATCACAGAAAATCACAGCATGCTACGATTTTTATACACGAGCGGAAAGTCGCTGCGGTTTTCCACTCATGTACATTGGGCTGTGCTTTCCATAGTTATCCTATAGAAAGCGTTCATTCCGTGGCCCACATGCGGATTATTACTGCCTTATTTGAACCTTAATGGGACCCTCTGGTTTTTTGGGACAAAACTTGTCCCTCTCCGCCGTCCGTCCAGCCTGCCGGCTTCAGGTCCCATTGTTGGCTGTGCAAGATGGCCAATACGATCTTCAGACTTCCTAATTCCCATAGTACATTAGTAGTGTTAGACTTTCAACGCACTATACCTGCTCTCTGATTGGCCAGTGCTGCTCCGGTGATCAGTAATAGACAATCAGGGAGCAGAGTAGGGGGCACATTAGGTAGATAGAAAATTGAACTAGTCAACTTGGACAGCGAAAAACCAAAAGAAGAATTGGCAGATTGGATGGACGGCAGACAAGAACAAGTGCAGTAATATACCCCGGTCTGCCTGGTCCAGGGACAGAAGTTTGTTCTGAACCCCTCTTTATGTACCTTTCTGTCTTCTTTAAATAAACCCTCATGGCAATACACCAATTCAGACGAATGGGTCCTATATCTGTCCGACTTTTTAACCGATTTTTCAGTCTAAAAATAGACGGAAAAAACATTTTTGTGCACGAACTCTCAGGCGGTATTTAGAATGTAGGTTAGTAAAAAATGACCGTTTTATTTGGAATTTCAGAGAATTTCCCACATATACGTTTTCTGATAAAACGTGCCATTTGCATTAGACTCATATCCGTTTTTCACGCGTGCGAAAAAATTGCAAGTGCTTCCAAAAGTAAAATGTTTGCAAAACGCACCGTGTTCGCATGCAATTTACATGACTGTGTTTCACCCTCCCATAGAAATAATGGGTGATCCTTGCAGCAGAACAGCGTACTGTGATCTCTATTTATCCGTTGCTCATCTGTATTAACCCATGGAAATCAAATGTGTATTAAGCCATTGAAATGGGTTCCTTTCCTGCGACAGTTCTGACCATCTTGCAATCGGACAGAACTCGCACGCGAAAATGTCCCATGTAAATCCGCCTTAAAATGTGCCAGGCTTGTTACAGTGACTGCGGAATGATACATGCATGGGCTCTTTAGACTGCGTAGTCTAACTTTATACCACACATTAGTTGGCTTAGGTTGCTCCAAAAATAGTGTAATTTTTTTGTGCAATTTTGGTGCCAAATGACACATTTAGACCACACCCCATTCTCCGTGAAGGAATACCCCTTTGTCAGATGCAGGAAAAAAAAGAGCTCAAAAGTGCCTAAAACACTTAGTAAGGCCACCTCCACACAACTGTCTGCGTTTTTATGTATAATCGCATGAATGACAATTTTCTGCAGTCGAGTCCCGAATCTTAGTCGTGTATTTCATGCCATTCACACGGGGACCTGCTGTGTATAGGCAAAAAAATACGCTGAAGCGATGAAAAGCAGCGGTCGGCAGAAATCCTCGGATTGACTAATAATACCTAATTACGTCGAGCGGTCTTCTTTTCCCAGCGTTGTATGCAGGGTAACTCCCCCACCCACCGAAATAGAAGTCTATAGGAGCTAGCCATGTATTTTGGCAGAAGATTAGTCAAGACCTTCCTTTTCACACTGCGTATAAAACCAGGACCGAAAACGGATGCGTATGGACTATTTCTCCCAGCGCAATTTTTTTTTACGCGATCAAAAATCGTTCCTCTGAATAAATACATCGGAGTCTAATGCATCGCATGGTCACCATTTTTGGGCAATTTGTTTATGCGGCAAAATACCTTTGTAAATATGGTTGTGTGAATAAGCCCTAAATGTGACGCAAACATGTGAAACAGGTTTTTGGTGCCTTCGTGCCAGAAAACTGTCACATTTTCACTATTAAACAAGCCATGGAATATATTAGAGTGCCAAGTAACTTTTCATTTACATAAGGATGAAGATGTCCTTTATGCTTCCTCTTGTGATTAATGATGTCTGGTCCCTAATGAACATCACATGGTGGCCTTAAAGGGAACTCTAGTTTTGGACCCCTTTAAATAGTTTTTATTAGTATACATACTGCTGATAGCTGCTACAAGGCAAACAAAGGAAATCCCTCCGCCCCCCTGCCTTGTATTGGCGGCAGTTTTCTATTACATTACTGTATTGCAGTTCATTAATGATGGCAGCCCGGATCTTCCCTTTCAGCAGACATTGATACAGTTTATATTGAGTCATCTTATTGCCAAATCGTAAGATTGAATGAAGGGACGAGGCTTGGCAATCATCTGGGCGATCAGCACAGCGACAGGGCGCGATGACGTTAATATTGTTTATAGATGTAGAGATGCAGCAACAGGAGGGGAAGATGCATTTGGTGGAACCTTAAGTTTACGACTTCAATAAACTCTCATTACCCTTAATATGTAAAGTGAGCTGCTAACTACAGCCTGGAAATACCGCGCAGACAGTCACGGAGAAGATATTTACCAGCGAGGTCGGGATTTCAGCTCCAGCTGCAACGTATAAAACAATAAATCAACTTCTGAAAGATGATCGTTTGCATTTAAAATACGGAACTCCGCGCAGATTAAACCACCCATCGATTCTACCGGGGAAATTTGTGGTTTTCATTTGACTTTTTGTTAAAATTCCAAAAGTGTGCCGGAGCAGAAAGCAAATGTGCGATGTGAAAACTAATGCAGCGAGAGGATTAAAAATGGATGGAACCATCAGATAGGGCACAGGCTGAATTGTGAGGAGGCTCAGACCCCGTATGAACCCCAGGTAGGGGAGTATAAGACTGCTTACTGAGCCCTTAAATCAGCGTGCGTCCCGGCCCGACTGTGGGGCCTACTGACTTGAATTCAGAACATCCTAGGCCTCTATGTTGGTGCGAGTTCAAATCAGTAAAATCCGCAGTCAAGCCGTGACACACATCCGTATTAGGGACTTGGAAATGCACCCATGAAACCAGCTAAAGTCAGCCATGTGACCCCCGTAAAGAGCGGGGATCAGCTCAAGTTGGCTCCAGTCTCTTACTCCAGGGCATTATGAACGAATGCAAGCTTCCAAAGGTGAAAATGGTACAGAGTTGGGTTGGCAGCGAGGGGGTCTTCGCAAGAGGAGATAGATAAAGTGGAGGAGGCACTTCCATTGTGCTCTAGGGGACTTAAAATGTAACTAAACATTTTTTTTACAACTTTTCACGTGTCAAAAGTTTTGTCTTGTCATACAAGTTTTTGACATGTCATACTGACATGTCAAAAGTTTTGATCTGTGAGGTCTGGGTGCTGAGACCCCTATAGATCGCTAAAACAAGGAGGAAGAAAAAGTAGGAGGACGGGGGAAGAAGAGCCTCCATTGAACTCCAGAGGAGTTAAGAGGTTGTCCAAGATTAGAAAAACCTGTCTGCTTTCCTCCAAGAACAGCGCAATTCCTGTCCGCAAGTTGTGTGTGGTATTGCAGCTCAGACCCATTCACTTCAATAGTGTTGAGGTTCAGTACCCGATGCAACTCTTTGACAGGTGTGATGCTGTTTGTGGAAGAAAGCAGCCGTGTTTTACTATTTCTGTGCAACCCCGTTACTTTTTTCCATAAGAGAGCAAAAAAACTGAATATTTTACTATAAATTACAAGTAAAATAATATCTCAGAAACCAAGTTTGCCGTTTTCCAGGCAGTTTACACGATGCAGCCTCCAAGAGACGACCGAGATGAAGCCAGAGTAATAGATTCTAGACAAAATGTCATCTTTCGTTACCTCGGTGCAGAATTAATGTGCATAATAAATAGACCAAATTGAAAGTCGAGCCAATGCAGCATGAATGACTAATAACGCGCAGGCCAAAATAGTCGACACACTTTGATCTTGACATCAGTGGCTTAATTACACGAGACATATGTAAGAGAAAGACTATGTTGTAGCTATTAGTCTGAGACCATATGGTAAGAGCAATATGGCATGTCTGATTATACCTTATCAACTTAGTCACAAAAATGGCTTGAGTCGTTCCTTTCTGTCATTGTACCGTGCGGCGGACTTCTTTTTAAGCAGAGTCATTTTCCTCTTGGTGAAATGATATCTCTTACTGTCTGTTCTGCTGTCAAACAGAACACGTTCTTCTAGCAGAGGTTAAAATCCACCGTGCTTAGAAAACCCAATGACACAAAAAGCATAAAAAGTGGATGGGGCCACTGGGCATGGATTGTAAAGAGAGTTTCTGGGATATGTCCTTCCTGGAAAATAACCTACTACCACCAACCATGATGCCATTCTACATTGTCCCATGCTGGTTCCTTCCCTAATAAATAAGTCAAAGAGAGCAGAGTTGCAGGTTGTGCCAACATACACAACCTTTTTTAGAATGTGTGGGCCGGACGATCAGCTAATCACCCCAGGTCCCAGTCTAGCCGCCCCTGGCAAACAGCTGATTTTGCTGAGATAAGCCGTGACCAGCAATTCATGCAGTCATGGGGAAATGTAGTATAACACTATTTCTGGTCATTATATGACTTGTATCCTGCATTTTCTCCATTCTCTCCCTCTGCAGCCTGTATATGTGATTCTCAGTTCTGTCTGGATTGTCTGTGAGTGTTTTTCCATTCTCCTCCTCCATGCTCTCATACACTTCAGTGAACATAATGTCTCTATCCAATTCCTCCCATTTTTGTTCTGCTGTCGGGTATCTCCAATCACACATACTTTACAACAGATAGAGGACAACAAGTTTGGGTGGAAGGAAAACTCCTATTAGCCATCTGTTCTAGCATAGCAGCAGCGATCAGGAAGTGGAGCCAGGGTGATGTCACGACGTCAGCCACGGTCCACGTGATTGAGTCTTGGGTGCATTTCCTCTGTCACTGAGCGCCGACGAGTGCCTCATTCTCGTCCCTACAGAAGGTACCCTACAGACTAGGCCTCCTAGGTCCCTGACGTGGAGTCGCGCATATTGGGGTGATCGCCAATGTTGGTTAGGGATAGTGTTCCCATCCATGTATTTATATTCCCGGTTTGTGCCCTATTTTGTGTTCCCACGTTTTAGTGTTATAATAATGTCCATATCTATCCATTGTGGACATCGGTTGGGTCATCCGCATGGGAACCATTAATGCACCTTGCAAGAACGTAACACCAGCACTTTAGAGTGATTTTTCAGCACAAAAGCATAATTTTAGGTAAACAAAGTAAATAGCAGTTTTGCTAGTGATTGTACTAATGATCCTATACAGAAAGCACAAGTTGTTCGAAAAGTTAGTTACCATTTAAACACATAATGATGACCTGCTGTGAATGGGCTTTGGGACTTTTAATTCATTAATGCTTTAGTAACCAAAGTCAAATTAAGATCCATCACCAGCGTCCAACCTACTTGCTGATGGTTTCAACAGTAAAGCCTCATTTACACACACAGATGATCGCTCAAAATTTGTCAGAAACTGACAGTTTTGAGCGATCACATTGCATTAGCTGCTAATGAGCTAATCAGCCCTTTAGTAGCTAACTAGCTTCATTTGCATGTATTTAGAGAACATCAGGTGGTCTGTTCTCTAAATACATCACTATTGTTCTCCAGCGGGACAGCAGCTGAAAGAATGTTATCAGCGCTGCCTGCGGAGAACTCAGCGTGCGGCCCACCTAATCAGAGACAGCGGATTTAATGCTGACCTGACGTCAGCGATGGGCGAAAAGTGCACGGTAAGTGCTCAATGGGCACACATTTACACACAACAATTATATCACTCAAAGGATGGCTTTTGAGTGAACTTGGAGCGATAATTGTTGTGTGTAAATGGGCCTTTAGACTGAAAGATAAGTGAAAACTGTTTGAAAAAAAAGATAATGAAGATATATGGCAGAGACATTGGATATTGAATCTGTTGACTTGAGCGTGGAGGGGAGGCAGGAGTGAAGCAGACTGGGTTGTCTCCTACAGACCCCGCATTATATATAGACCAATTATTTAACGCTTTATTTTCATGATTGTGCAACATTGGTAGAAAATTGCCAAAACTTTTCTGTAATACCATAGCTGCATTAGGCTGGAGAGCAGCCAAATTATTGTGTAAGGACTTAACATTCAGGAAGCTTTCTACAGGAATTGTGGATTTTTTGGCTTTTATCTTGTCGCTGGAAGTCGATTAATCTGCCATTCTACCCCATGCTGCTCTGTGTTTTGGAAAATTGAGAGCTACTCCCGTGTCCTTCAAGTTGAATTTAGCATGTATCTGATGGCTCCCATGGGCTAAAAAGATTGGTGGGTGACCCATTTCCAGAAAAGTTCCACAATCATATAATAAGCAGCTACATTGAGCAACGATACACATTACCGATCCTTGAACAATCTAATGTTTATGAAGGAAGGGGAACTGCTCTTCTATATCTGCTGTCGGAGAACAAGAGATTGGCCCTGTTGCATTGGAATATGGCTCATCAATAGTTGCTCCCCGGTGTCCCCGCTTGTCTTCTGCATCCAGATGTTTTCTGCACGGAGCGCCCGGCTGTTATAAAGCCGAGCGCTCCGTGCCAGGTATGGAGAACAGAGCTGGACCTCTCTGTTCTTCATACCAAGCCTGTTATCAGGGAGCATGATACAGCTGAAACAATAGTATCATCAGTATCCCGCTGTGAATCCCTGGTAAGGCTAATGGTTGTCTTTCAGCACGCTGAAAGACAACGATGAGCGACGGCATAACGAAAACAGCACGATGTCAGTGCAGTTTCACACAACGATTATCGCTCAAAAGATGGCTTTTGAGCAAATTTTCAGCGATAATCGTTGTGTCTAAATGGGCCTTTAGTCTGCAGGATTTTCTTCATGTTATTGAAAGTCTTATAGATATCCTGCAGGGAACATGAAGGTTAATTTCTTGTTGTTATCTTCCATATTGAGCTGTGAGTGAGGCTTATCCAAGGAATGGATCTTAATGATCCTTTTGTCATACTACAAATAGGGGGAGGCTCCTGCTGCAGCCCAGCAAAGGAAAGGGCTGGGGAGGATGGGGTGCTGAAGGCCTATCGGGGACACATTCAGAAGACTTTTCTGCGTATTCCTCAGACTTCAAGGGCTCCTCTGAAGAAACTTTTTCTCATTTTCCCAGGGTGCAGTTGCCTTGCAGTGCCTGCTAGGGCAGATAACATACATACCAAATTTATTGATGATATAGCTGATCCCCTGTTATCTAACATGACCTACACTTGTGACTAGTTGAATCCTCCTGCATCTGCTGTGTTGACCAGAAGTGACTTTTTCTACTCGTTACTCAGAAAAATTGTGACTGATTCTGCTGTGGAATCCCGTTCAGCATAGCATAGGTCATGTGGGACAGTGGGGGATGGGAGCGGAGTGACTATTTCACCAATGTAGCAATAGTTAAGTATGTTATCTCCTCTAATACACATTGCATGTCACTTGCACTGCCATTTGGGAGGGGTATCATCACTCCTTAGGGAGCGCCCCTAGTAGATGTGAGGAGAAGTATAAAGCCATGCATGCTCCTCTGGCAAATATATGCAAATAAGGAAGATGGAACAATACCTCTGCAGCACCAATGTCCAACCCTTTTTAATATCTGTATAAAGGGTTGGACATTGATTTGCAGGAATGCTGCCATCCAATGGGTGGCACTGCGAAGGTATTGTTCCACCCTGTTTATTTGTAATGGAAATTCTTAAAAGTTTCCCCATAGTAGACCTTAAATTGTAATTTGAGACAAACTATGATCCAAGGAGTTGACAATAATAAGGACATACCTAATAATGTTGAGCAAATCAAAACAGTCACACCCTGTTTTGGGCCAAACTTTTTGAGAGGTTCAGTTCAGTGCAACCCTAAAAATCGGGTGGTTCGTTCCTAAAATAATTCTTCTTTCTTCTGTTTTCTTCTTCTTCCTTTTTTCTTTTACTTCATTAACTTTGCCTTCAAAACCGCTGAAGGGTACTTAGATATCCTCCTAGGGCACCTAAGAGTGTTATACAAGGCTTTCATGGACACCAGTTTAGGTGGGTATTGGTGAATTTCCAGTCAGTTCAAACTATTTTGGACCAAAGCGAACTTTGCAAAAATTCAGTAAAGCGGTCGAATTAAATTTTAGAAAAGTTCACTCATCAACAGTGTTCAGATGTACTTTTTTAGAGTTTGTGTGCACTTTCTATGTTTTTAATGTTCCGTTCCAAAGGGGTAATATGGCTTCATGATCGAAACTTTGACAATTTGGTAAAATTTGGAGTTACATATTGCAAAATACTAGCTTTATATGCTCCATGTTTTTGAGATGACTGCAGGAAGGGTGGAGCTATCCTGTTACTTTCCTTCAAGGACTGCATAGGAACTATAGTTCACCTGCCTGGTTTGTCCGAGTCACGCCTCATGTCCCATTGATTTAATTTTTTCTTTAGCAGCATCATGTAAAATGCAGCCGCAGAATAGCACCATCTCTACATGAATTCTCATAATGTCAAGCACTGGAAGCATAATGTATAAAAATACATGTATATTTCGTCTCCTATTCCGGGAATCAGCTTCTCCGGTGCTCCTCCTGTATATCTGTAACCAAGTGATGCAGAAATGTCAGTGATATTCAGAACATTCTCATTTCAACAGTCGTAACCTCTAGACAGTAGAACAGATGTTACTCATTTGGAGGGCTTCAGGGCATTAACACTGCACCCAGGTTGTAGACTGAGGAAAGTAAGAAATCACCACATTTGTCAGTGACATATAGTCTCATTATAATTAAAGGCAGTTTTGTACTTAGTGAAATTGCACAACTGATTTATCTCAGGTTTTCCAATTTGATGTGTTAAGAACGAAAATGATGACAATTTCCTTCCACATCTGGTATTGTTAGATATATACAGTATACAGCGGATATAAAAAGTCTTCACGCCCCTGTATAATGCCAGGTTTTTGTCGTGTTAAAAAATCTGACAAGAATGAATCATTTCAGAATTATTTCCACCTTCCTTGTGACCCGTTATCGGAAAAATTCCACTGAAAAACAAAGTGGTCTTTTAGGGTGGAAAAAGAAAAACTAAAATAATGTTGTTGCATAAATATACACACCCTAAAACTAATACCTTGTTGATGCACCTCACACTTTATGACGGCATTCATTCTTGCTGGGTCGGTGTCTATCAGCATGGCACATCCTGACTTGGCCATCTTTGCCTGCTCCTTCTTGCTAAAACAATCAAAGTCTGTCAAATCGTGAGGGCATCTCATATATAGCGCCCTCTTTAGGTCACCCACAGATCTTCAATGGGATTCAGGTCTGGGCTCTGGCTGGTCCATTCCAAAACTTTGATCTTCTGGTGGTTCTTCAGATGATTTGGAGGTCTACTTTGGGTTGTTGTCGTGGTGAGAGGTGAAATTCATGTTCAGCTTTTTAGCCGAGCCTGAAGGTTTTGTGCCAAAATGGACTGATATTTAGAACTGTTCATAATTTCCTCCCCCTTGGCTAAAGCCCCAGTTCCAGCAGCAGAACAGCCTCTTCATAATACTGCCTCCCCCATCCTCCCTGTGGGTCTGGGGGTCTTCTGGTGATGGTAGTGTTGGCTTTGCACCAAACATCTCTTTTGCAACTATGGCCAACAAGTTCCCACTCGATCTCATCAGACAGAACACATTCTCCACAGACTTCTGGCAGACCTGATGGAGGTTTTGGCAAATCATAGTTGGACTTGGATGGTTTCATTTGTTAGGAAAGTCTTCCGTCTTGTCCCCTCACCGCCTAGACATATGAAGCATACGGAGATGGTTGTCACATGACTACACAACCAGGACTTTCTAGAAACTCCTGCAGCTCCTTTAATGTTGCTGTCGGCCTCTTGGAAGCTTCCCGGACCAATCAGAATCCCTATAAACAATAGCAGCGGATTGCTGACTACTATCTATCGTGAGTTTAAATGCGATTGGCCAATCTGAATACAACCACATTCCCAAATATAAGAGGGTGTGAACACTTATACAACCACATTATTTTAATTTTGTTATTCTTCCACCCTAACTGATTTCAGTTTGTTTTCCAGTAGAATTGTACAGATACCGGGTCACACTGACGGGGAAGTAAATCAGACATGATTCATCTTTGTACCATTTTTTAACATGACAAAAATCTGGCCTTATACTGGGGTGTGTAGACTTTTTCTATCCACTGTATATGCACACAGATGTAGCAGAGCTTTGGGTAAAGGGAACCTGTCAGCATTTCTGAGCTTATAAAACTGTACAGCTGATTACAAAACCTGTTTGTGCATGGTTCTTGAAAAAATCATGCCTTTTAGAAATAGGGTTTTAAAATTTCCCACCCCACTTGCTAATGTTTGCCGACTGGTCTGATGGGTGGCCGGACCACCTATGCTTTATGGATTAAGTTCCATAATACCGCCTCTCTCTGCCTCTATGACATAGGAGACGTTATCCACAGAGTGTTCAAAATCACTTACATGTACCGGGAGATCGCGGACCTGTGCAAGTGCTAATTATTTGTTCCTTTTGTGGGCAAATTTGGTGCGCACATCTCCATATGTGCCATCCCATCATCTCCTGGTACATGCTTGACATTTCTATCTTCCTGTGAAGGACACATCTGTATAAAAAAATACCAAATCTGTCACCCATCAGCACCCTGTAATGCAATTACAAGGTACCAATGGGTTTCCAGGGAAGCCGGAGGCCTGACAAAGGCCTCCATGTCTTCCGTGCAGCTCAGCCTACTAGACCCTGCCTCTGGCATGGTCTAATTGGCTGCTGTCCTAAGCATTGTACAATGCACTACATAAGTAATGCACTGTACTATCCTGGTGATCGAATGCTCACATATGCAAGTAACACTGATGGTCTAAAAACACTGTAGAAATAAAAGATCAAAAAAGTTTCATTTTCAATCGGCATTTGTTTGCCACGCACAAGTGAACATGCCTTGCGGGGGGCAAAAAGTACAGTAAAATGCACCAATGACCACGCAAAAAAGCAGAATTAATTTTGCAAATACACAGCATTCACGTGTGCGCAAATACGCTTACACTAGTGTGAAGCCGGCCGTACAGTCTCTCGATAGTTTTTCTAGTCTTCTGCCGTAGCCTGGGGAGTGTAACTGCCTGAAGCCAGCACCAGCCCGAGGCCCCATTTTGATAATCTCTATAGGGCCTCCTCTTTATATACCTCACTGTTTCGGAACTACTGGTAATAGAGTCCAAGATCAAGCTGACAGCATAAAGGTCACATATGTATATCTTTAATCCTATCACAGCTCTTGACTAGACTACAAGAGTTCATCAATACCTCAGGCAGAATACATCCTCTGTGTCTATTGGGAAGCAAAAAGTATATCTAAGTCCATAAAAGAGGTTCATAAAACGTGAAGTAAGTAGATTTATCAAGCTTCTGGGATCGGGAATATTATAAAGATTAGTGTCATAAAAAGGAATAAAGCTTTTGAAGCTAAGCTGATTAATACGAGCATCGCTCCTCTAATGTTCTTTTATGCGGCTGAGGCTGAGATAAAGTAGATATTCTGTAAGGAGGAGATGGACTCAAGACCTCTAGGACTAGACCTTGTTATCCTCAGTATTTACACGGAACACTTCAGTCTTCTCACCTCCCGCCTGGAAATGAAGCGTTTTGCTCCAAATTCAGACGTCGGTTCTATTAGACTTTGTTATGATTAATTGTTCTTTCTGCAACATTAATTGTGTGAGCCGAGGAGTCATCAGACCTTCTCAGGACTCTCCAAGCCTACGAGGCATCTTCACAGAATGTGTGGATTTCTAAGATGTTTTCTTCTAATGTCTATCTGTGAATAGAACATGGATTGGTTATGCCCGGGGTCGGTAGAGGGTAAAGCTTGCTGATAGCGATGGATGGCTTTGTGGAATAGTTTGCTGAGTGTTTGTGTGAAAATTTCCTTTTTTTGTGACTTAAAGAAACACAATATAATAAAGTGGAAAAAGTCCTTTTCGCAAGTGTTCTGCAGAGGTGGATAACAGGAATTGTGAAAGTTGTAATGGAAGAAAAGATAGCATAGCAATATATGTCAACTCTTTTAATACAGCCAGCGCTATTCTGGGCTATAAAGGGGTTCTCTACTCTCATACAATCCCTACTTGTTAGATGAAACTCTTGACAGCAAGCTGATAACAAAGTTTCCCTCAAAAGTCAATTGTGATCTGTAGGAAAACCTGGCAGTAAGTGCTCTATTTCCCTATAGTGCCTCCGTAGGGGAAACAAAGCATTACACAATGTCCGTTCACATCAATGTTGTCTGTGTACTACAGGACAAGGGAGGTCCTCTAGAAAGAGTGAAATACTCTTTGTGAATGCTATCCTCTATATGGTCAAGAGAAGTGAATCCTCATCCTTTCTCCTTCTTTCTTCTACCTTTCTCCTACCCCATGTTTACCTCTTCTTCCTCCTATTCCTTATTCTGATTCTTCCTTCTTTTCTTTCTTTCTGCTTCTCCTTCTTTTTCTTTCTCATCTCCTTCTTTTTCGTCCTCTTTCTTCCTCAACCAAGGTCCATATCATGTGGCCCAGCATGAACCCAGTCTATAAGCCTATTAGGGCACATAGACTTTATGAAGGGCAGTCTCCGTTTGGTACACCCTTCTATAGGCCGGAAGGCAGAGTCAATCAGACAGTCCTGGCACACTCATCCATTACATGGACCACCATATATCTGGAGTAGTCTTAGATGATCCTTCTGCTAGACGCCAGCTCTATGGCAGTTAGTTGATCAGCATTTCTATGCTTGCTATAAGCCTTATACAGATGAGCACAGCTGATTTCGGTCTGTAACAGACAGCACACAAATGAACATTACACCCATGTGAGTAAGCCTTCAGATGTATGTGATCAGCCTATCCTACTAGAACCAACCTTGTTCATTGAAGGTTATGACTTCTAGCAAACTTTCCTCCTTACAAAACTCTTAGAGAAATTTTTAACTTCCATACAAGTTTCTAGAGTAAAGAAAAAATCATTTATGGAGCGGCAGCAGATGGTGTTTCAGATTATTCCACCATTTGCATACCATGTGCTAAAAACATGTTTAAATTGTAGAAATATGTTCTCTACGCCAAGAGAGTGTTCAATATTAATAAGAGACGGAGCAGGATGGTTACCTAGAAATAAGGAATTTAGTACATAAAAATAGACTGTTACCTTTCACAATCCGGTATTATAGAACAAAGACGATGACGTCTTATTGCTGGAGGAAATGTGGGTGACTCTGGGAAATAGTCTCTATTAGTGGATGAGTTTCGAATCAATTCTGATATCACATGAGTTTTGGTGAAGTATTTTCTCCTAGATCGGTATGCAAAATAGCCCTTCTTCTCCCTAGTGCAGATAGCTACTCTGTAAGTCAATGTCTGACCCATTATTGAGCCTTGAAACATCAGCCATATCAGAGACTCCAATCCCTAGCTGATATCCCAAGTCAAGTTTCAAGCTCTTTAATAAACTTGACATCGTCTTACATAGTAGTTCCCTAAATGTGTCACAAAATAAAAAAAGAATTCTTCTTTTGGGAGGAGAACTAATTTGCATACCTTTTCTCAGGAACACTGCCTGTAAGATTTCTTACCTCAGCGGGATCTTTGTAAGGAGAACCAGTACCCATTCTGATAACATCTATGGTGGAATCACATTGCAAAACAATTCAGTGGTTCCAGAGGATGAGGGGTTCAAATTAGAGCGTTTGACAGATTGTTCACCCATTAGGTGAAATTTTTGACATTTTTTTTGTTGGGTGTTGACATCTTGATGGGAATAACGATTCAGCTGATGTACCCTTTAAAATCTATGGGCTGGAAAGTCATCGAAGAATTCATCATTGTTTCTAATAACGATCTTCTGAAAATTGGAAGATGTGTTTAAAAGATGACCCCAAAGGACCGTATTAGATAGAGTAAGAGGTCATCTTCAACTAAAACAGTAGACAAGAGGTTAAAGAGTAGATCTGATATGATCTGACCACACAAGTATTCAAAATGAGAAATTAGCCAGGATAAAGATAGAGAAATAAATTATATCTTGTGCGTTTTGCACCACTTTCCATAAGAAGTCTTTCACCTTCCATGGGGAATATTAGTAAGTCTTAAAGGAAGGATCTAGTCAAGATGATCTTCAGTTATACCCTAGATACAAGTAACAAGATTACAGTCTGTGATCAAAGGCAACACTAATTCTCAGAAAGATGAGAGATGTCATTTTCTAGAAATACTAAAAAAATTCTAAGATGACTCTCATTATTAATCAAATTGGAAAGGCGTTTACAAGATGACACCCAATTTTCATATTTGATAGAATGGATGGTCTTCTTCAACAGTATAGTAGAAAAGAAGCTGTAAGGCTATACCTGATGCGGTATGGCCATCTAAGTGGGCAAAATAAGGCGTATCAATCAGTCTAAATGGGACATAGAATTCTGCCTTTCGATCCACATTCCATGGAGAAGCATTTGAAGTATCAGTAAGGGTTAAAGGGATTATCCCACTTCTAGCTGTTTTTTTCAGTAAGTAGACATCTCTGGACATTGCACAGTGTTGGTACTGCAGGCTGAATCCTATTAAAGTGAATGGGACTGCAGTGCCAACCCAGGCCACTGTGCAATGTACAAAGCTGCTTCCTGCAGCAAAACAGCTAGAAGTGGGACAACCCCTTTAAGGGAGGAATCCAGTCAACATAATATACTATAGATACCTGTGCATCATTACCTTTGCTATTGTCCACCACTAATTTCCAAAACCTACAGAAAGTTCAAACCCCTTTGGCACTGCTAAGAGATTTCCAGAAGAATACTCTAAGCAGACTGAGATGAATGTGAATGTCACTGATAGCATTAGTGAACCAAACCAGTAGAACCCTGTTTCAAAGGGAACTATGCTAAAAGTTTGGTTTGGCACAAATGCAAATTGAGTTTTAGCACAGTTCTCTTTGTTGGGTTTGCTCAGCACGAGACCTGAACACTGATGTATATAAGTGTCTAAGAGCCATAAAAGCCCTGTATAAAACTATTTTGTGGCTCTTAGTATTAAGCACCATGCTTAGGGGACTTGGGTGAATTTAAAATTCAGTTCAAATTAGTTTGAACCAAACTTTTTGAAAAACTTCAAACAGCAAGTTCAACTGAACTTTTCAAAAGTTCGTTCATCATTAGTCACTGAATGATTTCTGATCAGAATTCTTCAGTTTCCACTGTAATCAGCAGCGGGTACGCTCAGCATTGTGTGCATTGTATCAGTCATATATCACCACTTTATGATGTCATGGTTCAGATTATATATTGATCATTTGGAGAAAAACAAACTGGATTAGGTAAAACTTGCAAGTTAGAACATTTTTTTCTGCAGGCTTCTAAGCATTTAGTAGCGGATTCCTTGACGGTCGGCAGTGCGTGATCCTGTTCAGTGTTCTACATTTTCTTTTCCTGTTTCCTCTTGTATTTATTTTGCATCTATTTAGTGATAAAGATTTTCAATTACAAAGGCCAAGTAATGACCCGTGCGGACAACTTGTAGAACATTCCCTATATACAGCAGTGACTGTAAGCAGTGTATACAATACAAGGTGCGGGACAGACGGCCTGACCTGATAGTATGGGTGCAACTAATAAGCCGGAAGCCTGCATGGTGCGCTACATGTATCCATGTGATTGGCCTCATCTATCTGCACATCTGTAGTGCATGTTTATCAGTATTTTGCACCTGTTCCCCACATAACCTTTCTGCATGCTGCTGGGAGTTGTTTCTGCCTGCGCTTGCATCTTTGCATCAGTCAGGCCTTATTCAGATGAGCGTGTCCGATTCTCATCCGTACTAAAACAGAACAATTGTAATTTGCGCGTTTCTCGTATGTCAGCCTTATGCATTGTATCTGTCTGTATGTCTATCTTTCTCGTATCGTCCGTTTTTCTTACACATACACACAAAAAACCCTAGGAGCTCCCGTTTTTATTTCTAGCGTTGCCTAGCAGTAATCCACAAAAAAACGGATCGCAAACAAATCTCAGGCTCCTGTGTGCACTCCATTTTTTTGCACTCCCATTGATTTGAATTGGCGACTGTCCTCTGAAAATTTGGACTGGAGTAGAACACGCTGTAATTTTTTTTACATGGACCATTAGTCTGTGTTAAAAAAACAATGCATGTCTGAATAGTCCCATTGACTGCAATGGATGCATCACTTCTACTCTCGGACAATACACGGATGATAAGCCCTAAGTACGGCGTGTTTCTAGAATTCACTTACTGTAAGCCAACACAATGACAATGTTCTGTATAACAGCAGGACATCCGCTATAAGGGGAGGTGATTAGATCATGAATGAAGCCAAAACATTTTCTATATAACAATGAGGACATAAATCTGTCTGTGGTAGATGTAGCTATACGATATATTTCTTTATACGTATGTCCCTGTCTATTTCTATCTCTCTGTCTATTCATCCACAGTATTTTCTCTCTATTTCTCTCTATCTCCTTCTCTTTCCTCTCTCTTCTTTCTCTTCTCGCTCTCTTACTCTCTCCCTTTTCTTCTTTCTCTCTCGTTTCTTTTTCTTTCTCTCTCCTTCCTCTCGCTCTCCTTTCTCTTCTCTCTTTTCTTTTCCCTCTTTTTCTCTCCTCTTTCTCTCTCCTTTCTCTTCCCTCTTTTTGGCCGCCTGCAGATGGACGGGTCGAATCCTGCTGCGAGAATTCTCGCAGCGGAATGCGGACCCGAGCCGCTGCAGAGACCTGCAGCTCACCTGCTCCGGGCGACTTCCGTCTCCTTCTATGCTCCGGCTGCCGGCCAGCTGGCGAATGTGGAAAGCGGAGCCAGCGCATAACTACTGAGACCCGCACAGAAATAGAACATGCCTCGATTTGTTTTCCGCGTGTGTTTTCACGTGGACAAAGCGAGGCCGTCTGCATAGGATTGCGTTTTGTAATGCAGTCCTCTGCAGGCGATCACGGGCAGAAATTCTGTTAGAAATCATGCCGCGGAATTTCCGCCCGTGTGCAGGGTACCTTTATCGCCTTTTCTTTCCTCTTTCTCTCTCCTTTCTGTTTCTCTTTATTTTTTTCTCTTTCTCTCTCTTTCTCTCTACTTTCTCTTCTCTCTTTCTCTCTCCTTTTTCTTTCCTCTTTCTCTCTCCTCTCTCTTGCTCTCCTTTTTCTTCTCTCTTTTCTCTTCCCTCTTTTTCTCTCCTGTTTCTCTCTTTTTTCTTCTTTCTCTCTCCTTTCTCTTCTCTCTTTTTCTTTCTCCTCTCTCTTCTCTCTTTCTCTCTCCTCTCTCTCTCCTTTCTCTTCTCTCTTTTCTCTTCCCTCTTTTTCTCTCCTTTTTCTTTACTCTTCCTGTCTCATTTCTCTTTTTCTCTCTTTTTTCTTCTTTCTCTTTCTACTTTCTCTTTTCTCTTCCCTCTTTCTCTCTTCTTTTTCTTTCCTCTTCCTCTCTCCTTTGCCTTCTCCCTTTCTCTCTTTTCTCTTCTCTTTCTATCTCTCTCTTTTCCTTAATCAAATACAAAGAAGCTTTATTGGCAGGAACAAAAAAACATTAAATGGATAGAGTGTTCGCACGAAGAGATTATGGCTGCACATTTGAGGAACACATCCAGGGTAGGGGGTACAGAAGTCCATGGCAGCCGCTAACATACTGTAACAAGAAATGAAACAATATGTACAAGCTCACCCACCACCAATGTAGCATTGAGCTCCTTATTAATCCTGGGAGAGGAGCTAGGAGAGAGTTGCTAGTAAGCTTGCAAAGGAAGTTTCGCATAAGTACACCCTGAATAAGGAAATTAAAATCTTTTTTATTAATTGCAAAATTCCATTAGCCCATGAACTGTATCTAACTACATGCGAGGTTCAAAATAAGTCTTACATGTTCTTGTCACTGCATATCCTGTTGAAACATTATTTTAGAACCATTTAGTAAGATACATTTTATGAACTAATGGAATTTTGGAATTGGCAAGGAGGATTTTATTTTATTCGTTTTAGGTATGCTTATGAGAAACGTCCCTCACAAGATTACTAAGATATTGTGCTGCTGCGGCCCATGTGTTTCCTCTTTCCCCAGCATAACATAAAGTTTCTTTTCCTCCTTCATGGAGCTGAAGTTCAGGAAGACATCAGAGAGTTTTCCTCTGTCTCCTTCTGCCACACAGTACACAAGAGCACGTAGCACAATAGTAACAGTCCAATGACAAATTCATCTCTGCTATATTTGAGAACAGACAACTAACCAGCTCCCTAACAAACACCAATCATTCTTATGGAAAGAGTCCTGATAAAAAGTTTATTCTCCATCATTTCTAAGCAGTATAAATACATCTGATCTGACTTGAAGAGGCGGTGTGGCGCTTGAGTTTGTAGAAAACATTATGAATTTAAGTGGTTTTGCTTAACAAATACTTACACCTTTGCAAAGAGTGCCCGAGAGCAATACGAGAAGCTTTCCAACATGTACAACAACATGAACAAGCTCTACAATAACCTGGGAGAGTACTTCACCTTCGATCCCAAAGCAGTCAGCGTGGAGGAATTCTTTGGAGATCTCAGCAGCTTTCGCTCGCTCTTTTTGGTGAGTACAAGTCTTTTTACTGTCATCTTGTCTGTTGTTTGCACTCATAGAAAAGCCTGAAGAAAAGAAATATAAATTGTATTTTTTATGGACACATATAAGGGCCTTCATGTGTCAAGGTGCTGGCATTAAAGGTAAGGAGTCATCCAAAAATTACCTAAATCACATTTTTGTGTTAAAGCTATTTTTAAAGAATTTTTGGAGTATTTATTTTACACGTTCCTCACAATCTGTATAAAAAGATTAAACATCTTTCACATTGACCACAGAGCCTAATACTAGTCTGATATGTCCTGATCTGTAGAGAAAACTTCTCAGCCGTCATCTCACTAACATCACAGGCAGGATTACACTGAGAGGTGACACCTATGTGTAGATAACACAAGGTCCGCCATTCATAATAGGTGATCAGCTGAAACCATCTACTCCCCTCCCTGCACAATGTACTGGTCACAGAAAATGGGTCACAGAAAATGCCTATAACAGACTCCATACAAGTTAATGGGTGTCCTCTTGTCCATTGTGTGAATGGCCCATGAAGCTGCTGTAAAACACATCTCTAAATGCTGTTAAATGTAGCTCAGGAAAGATGGCCACCCTCATAGTCATGTACAGGCAACAGAATGAAAAAATTCTACTATCAGAAAAAAACATGTTTCTATATCTGATTTTAATTAATAAAAAATGGTAATATAGTCCTTTTAAAAAGGACTTCGGCCGGGGGCGAAACTTTAGAGGGTAGCAGTCACACCCAGATTCTGGTGCCTCCCCAAAGACCTCTGTGCCATATAAGAAGACACCAGTGTTATGCATACACTAAACGGCCATTTTATTATAGAGATACCCATTTAGTAGCACGTTGCACCTCCTTAGGCCTTCAAAGCTGCAGCAATTCTTCATGGGGCCAAGAAAACATTCCCACATACCAATATTCCTTTTCCATCAGCATGAACTGTTGACACCTGACAGGAAGGGTTCATTGATTTCCAACTGGTTGGCAGTGAAATCCTGGCCCCGGCTAGTCTAGCACCGATGAAAGTCACTCAAATCGCTCGATTTTCCCATCTAATATGGATTCCCACTGAAACCGAATCACGGAAAACTAGTCCATTCATGACAGGGCCTGGGGCTCTAATAAAGGGGACATACAGTGTAAAAAGCATAGTATATGGGGGACCCTTTTTCTGGACTTTTCATCAAGGCCAGGGAGGTTCACATTCCATCTCTGGCCTAGAATATGTGTTCCATATTTATTAATGAATGATATTGCTGTGGAAGAACACTAGAATATACAATCATTATATATTTTTCCCCCAGTACTTACTTAAGCACAGGTTTCCTTCCAGCTCAAGATGCATTCCTGAAGGCTACTTGGAGACAACCACTCGCGGTCATAAAAATGAATGAGTAGTGACTACAGATCATACCTCAGTGATATATCACTGATTGTATTCGGACGTATTCTAGACATTTAATGGATAATGAGACCATTCTTCTAAGTAGTTTTTCTGCAGATGTAATACCATAATGGTCCACATTACAGAGGGACCTTTAATACCCTACTGTACCAACTGTTATTGAGACATCATGCAGTGAAAGGAGGACCCATATACTACTCAAGTCTCCTTCAAACCACCAAAATTTCATGTTGTGTTTTTTCGGTGGCTCTGACTGGTCAATAGGTCTCAGCATAAGGCACTGCATTCTATTTAATCATAAAAAGGACTACAGTTTAGCAATTATCTCCCTAGACCTTCACCAATTGGCACTTCTAGAAGTTTTTAATGCAATATTCTTCAATGAGGAAGAAGTAGGGGTTGAAAATGTTTCCCTGATGCCTCTTGGGAAGTAGTGCTTGGGTGAGGACAGTATGAATGCCAGCTTACTTCTATTAGGGCATCTTGGCAGTGACCAAATTTAAAGGGTATGTCTAGGCTGATTTAGAGAGTATCATGTTACTTTCTTGAAAGAGCGCCTAAATACAAAGAGATACTCTATCTGCACTACTGCACTCTGTTCTCACCAGTCCCATCCCATTCATATCTCAGAAGCCTCGTCTAAGTGGCAGAACGGGGATGTCTTCATGCATCATTTGTCCAAGTATTCCTATGTTCAAATATTTATTCAGTATTTTGTTTTCAGCCAAAACATTTCTTTTGTCTGCATACATATTGATCCAATTGATTTCATGTTTTGCTATCGCATGAAGGAGCGGCAGGTTATCTGATGACTGAGAGCTGAAGGCTTTTGTTCTTGAAATAGATATAGAATGTTCAGCTGCGGCTCAACGGCTGATGCAGAAGAGAGTCGGTAAGATGATGGGGAGCCCCGCCATGAGACGGCACACAGGAGAAAGGAATTAAACAGCGGGGAAAAAGTTTCCAATCCTAAAAAATCCAAACTCAGATGAATGGCCATTAATGAGAATTTACTGTTGTCCCTGGTGTAGAGGCAAAGAAAGTGTATCGACTTCAATACAGGAAACTGATACAATGTAGATTGGAGTTTCAATTTAAAGAGGAATTGCACGAAAACCTCCAGTATGATTTCAGTAAGATAGGAGAGTGAAAGGAAGTCTGTCACCTACAATTAGCATCCTAAACCAATACTAACCAGTAATGTGGGTCATGTAGACTAGTCTAACCATATCTTATTTTTTCATAGTCACTCCAATGCACTGAAAGCCATGTTTAGCATGGAGCACGTGATATGCCAACTGGTTGTAAAATATTTGATGGGTTGCTGATTTGCTTGACTGGTCTGAACTCTCTCCTCACAATCAATGCAAACCATGGCCGTTGGCAAATGATTATTGTCTCCAGTTCAAGATGCTGTACGTTCCATACACGGTGCTGCACTTCCAGAATCGGCACATGTATGTGGTATCAGAAAGCCCAATGATCACAGCTGAGAAATTCACTGTGTATGAACAATCACAGTGTATGGAATGCATGATATTGCCAGCTCAAGGGAACAGGAGGTGCCAATCATTAGCCAAGGGGCTTGTTTTGTGCCAATGGAGGGTGGAAGACAGATTGAACCTGTACAGCAAGGGAACTGTTAATCAGATGGTTCACGGCTACTTAGCATATATATAGGATCAAGGTTGCACTCTTTTGTTTTGCAGGTCAGAGAAAGAAATTGAAGTGATGGTGCTGTGCACCAGATTGGATGCCTCACCCAGGACGGATGGGCATAAAGTAGACAGAGCTATTGCAAAAAAAATGTCTAGTATGCAATGTAAAGTGAAGATAAACCTTGCCTCTCACAAGATCATCAATGTAGATGACACTTTTATTTAAAAATTGCCAATAAAAAAATGCAGAGCAAGGAGGCGTAATATACTGCGCCTCCATGCCTACCATGTTATTATTTAATGGTACACCCACAGCCTCTGTGACAGGCGCCTCTCATACTAGTCCCTTGGGGAATTGGTGTATGTATATACATTATCATTAACTTCCTTCACCTGTATCTCAGCTGTACTGATGAAGAGGCCTCGTGTGTCACAACACTTTTAAATGATGGCAATTTTTAAATAAAAGTTTAAATATTTATGATGCTGTGAGGGACCATCTTTATTGGCAGGTTGCGCCACATACCAGGCATTTTTTCCCCGGTAGCTCTGTTTCTTACCCCAAAGGTGTATCAGCCAATCCTGGGGCCCTTGTACATGGGGCAACCTGTTGGATGCAGATGTCTGACAGGTCGTCCTAGCGATAATTGTTCCAATGCTTTCACACAGGAATTAGTGGATGGAGACAGAGTGGTCCAGGGATAGTTCCGGCCTGTCCACCACCACTCACAGTTAGGGCTTTTACCCACTAGCGTTTTTTTTTTTCGCTGCCTTTTTTTTTTTTTTACCGAATGTCAATGGGACTTTCTATTGTTAAAATTGCATCGCACAAAAATCTCAGGTTTGCGTTGCTGCGATTTTTGTGCGCTGCAGTTTTAACATTACAAAGTCCCATTGACATTTGGGGGGGAAAAAATGCAGCGAAATCGCAGCGAAAAAGAAGTGCTAGTGGGTAAATGCCCTAAGAGTGCAGTTATTTATTAATATACAACTGCCTGTTTACACAGGCTGATACTTTGTGCAGAAACTGAACGACGAACAAGAAGAGAACAGATTGTGGTTCGCCTTTCAGTTGGGGCATGCATTTATACTGAGCCATGATCCTTCAGATTCGCATTGGATGAAAAATCTGAACGATTTATTGGCCCTTGTGCAAGGGCCCATACTCCACAGTTTTTCAGGAAACTGCACCATTGTATGCAAGTGAGCAACAACATGGGAAGGCAAGAGAATGGGAACTGAGGGTAAATCCATCCAGCAATACCTAAAATGTAGAAAAACCAGTATTAGTAGGCTAGATATTGGGTTTGCAAATGTAGCAATTGCAACAAGCATCACAATTGCTGGAGGCTCCTTATTCCACTGAGCCGCAGGAGAAAGGTTATAGGGAAGTGGTGACTTGTCATCATTCAGTGCATGTCAGGTAACTGGTGGTTAGGTAGACAGCTGACATGTTTCTTTTGCACTAATGCCAGTGACATGGAAGCTGAACCTCTGTAAAGTACAAATGAATCCGTAAAAACTGATTTCACTATTTGTGTTTTAGCTCAACTTGAAATTGAAAAATGTTATGAAAATTGACATCTGCTCCTGCGGGATTCCGGGTGGCTTCAAAAGCGATTATAATGAACTCTTGTTTCTTTCCCTTCTGTTAAAATCCAAGACAATGTCAATCCCAAAACTAACTTTTCTCCCTGTGATCAAACCTGTTCTGAGGGAACCAAATAGTGATCAGTCCCTGAGGAGACGATGATTCCTCTTCATACACAGCTCTCGAGCAAACGCTACTTACAAGTAGGTACAGAAGCAAAAAGGAGCAGAGGGAAATAATATACATTGTAACTATTTGGGGGATTAGTCACACTTGGACCACCATCTTTTCCAAATAAGATGGATGGCAACACATCAGGAACTCACGTCCACAACAGCCTCTCTTTAAAATTGACTTTACAAGCATTTATTTTGCTACATTTCGACACAGCATTATTCACGCTGTTTGCAAACTTTCTTAATCCATGACTACAAAAAAAACAGCTGGCCTCTAACTAATACAACAAAGTAAACCTCACCCCACACAGTCCTAATGCCTCAACTTTAATGGCATACCTTCATCAAGGCTCGTGACTCCAGCATGTCTCTTCCACAAGACAGAGAGCACTCCATGAGAGTCTGATCCTTACTTTATTGAGCCTTCTCTGGTGTCTTATAAATGAGCCATCCCTGATGCACAAAGTGGACAAAACATCTACAATCACACCCCTACATATTTTTAATCTGTTGAGTTAATATATTGAATTACTTAAATTAACTTTTCTTAACTGCAGTTAGATGTGCATATTTCCATACCTATTCAAAGCAGAATCGCTTGCGCATAGGGGGCAGTATTATAGTAGTTTTACTCTTGCACATAGGTGCAGCATCCCGTAGGTTGACCCCAGACACAGGACGTACGTTGAGGAGTGTGGAGGGTAAGATGCTGGCTTGTCACTGTGGCACTTACTACACTCCTTCCCAGAGGAACATACGTAGCCTCAGCCAGGACAAAGCTGGGCCTCTTCCAGACACCCCCAGCATGAACGGTAGAACAGGGATAGGTATTGTCACGGGTAACACCATCGTTTTGGTCACACACCCGAATGACCTTCGGCGCAGAATAAAGGAGCTGCAGACAGATATAACCTCAGGTCCCTGGGAATGGTCAGGGCCTGGCAAAACTTTACTTGAATAAACCTCCGACAGTATAAGGGCTCATTTAGACACAACGATTATCGCTCAAAATTCGCTCAAAAGCCGTCTTTTGAGCGATAATCGTTGTGTGTAACTGCACTTACATTGTGCAGTTTTCGTTACCCCGTCGCTCATCGTCGTCTTTCAGCGTGCTGAAAGGCGATGATGAGCCTTGTCAGGGATTTACAGCGGGATACAGCTGATACTACTGTTTCAGCTGTATCCCGCTCCCTGATGACAGGCTGGGTATGAAGAACAGAGCGGTCTAGCTCTGTTCTTCATACCCGGCTCAGAGCGCTCGGCTGTATAGCAGCCGGGCGCTCCGTGCAGAAAACAGCTGGATGCAGAAGACAAGTGGGGACGCCCCACTTGTCTTCTGCATCCTCCGCTCCGAGCGCTCGGCTGTATGACAGCTGGGCGCTCAGAGCGGGGGAACAGCTGTCTGCAGAAGACAAGCGGGGACACCCCATTTGTCTTCTGCATCCTCCACTGGCAGTGCAAGGTGATTGCTGAAAAGTCGCTTGAGCAACATTTTTGTACGATTATTGTTGTGTCTAAATGGGCTTTAAGGCAGAATAAACAATGTTCTAAGTGTAAGCATTTAGACAGACTTGAGTAAGAGTACCTCTACATGGGGATCCCTGACTTTAGGACACCCATGTGTGAATAACTGAAGGCGCGTACCTAGCTTCAGGACACAGGATGTGTGAATTAAAGACGAGTAACTCTGCACTGGGCCTTGGGAACAACTCACTCACAGTTTGCTCACGCTTTCTCACTCTACTTGGGCTCACTCTTCTGTCATGCTAGAACAGTCAATCCAGGGAAACCTCTCTTCTTCTTCTATTCTTCACTACATGAGGGTCGGAGGTAGCCTCATGTAGCTGGCACTCTTGGTCAGAAATCCAGAAGACATGGAACTCTTCCCGCTCTCAGACACTTCCATTTATAATCACACCGTGTGACAGGACATAAACTGATACATTCACAGGCAATCTGCAGGCTTTTGCAAACACTTAAAGGGGTTGTCCCGCGGCAGCAAGTGGGTCTATACACTTCTGTATGGCCATATTAATGCACTTTGTAATGTACATTGTGCATTAATTATGAGCCATACAGAAGTTATAAAAAGTTTTTTACTTACCTGCTCCGTTGCTGGCGTCCTCGTCTCCATGGTGCCGACTAATTTTCGCCCTCCGATGGCCAAATTAGCCGCGCTTGCGCAGTCCTGGTCTTCTGCTCTCTTCAATGGAGCCGCTCGTGCAGAATGCAGGCTCCGTGTAGCTCTGCCCCGTCACGTGCCGATTCCAGCCAATCAGGAGGCTGGAATCGGCAATGGACCGCACAGAAGAGCTGCGGTCCACGGAGGAAGAGGATTCCGGCGGCCATCTTCACAGGTAAGTATAGAAGTCACCGGAGCGCGGGGATTAAGGTAAGCGCTCCGGTAAGCTTTCTGTACGTCCCTGCATCGGGGTTGTCTCGCGCCGAACGGGGGGGGGGTTGAAAAAAAAAAAAACCCGTTTCGGCGCGGGACAACCCCTTTAACCCATCACATGCTGCAGCTGTGCAATACACATAACAAAATGACCAAAAACTTTTGCACAGCGCAACAATGTGAGACATGACATGTATGACATAACTGAGGGGGCCAGGAATAGATGTAGTGGGCCACTACATAGGGTGCAATATTATAGTAGTTATATTCTTGTACATAGGAGGCAGTACTATAGTAGTTATATTCTTGTACATAGGGAGCAGTATTATAGTAGTTATATTCTTGTACATACGGGGCAGTATTATAGTAGTTATATTCTTGTACATATGGGGCAGTATTATAGTAGTTATATTCTTGTACATAGGAGGCAGTATTATAGCAGTTATATTCTTGTACATAGGGGGCAGTATTATAGTAGTTATATTCTTGTACATAGGGGGCAGTATTATAGTAGTTATATT
This sequence comes from Eleutherodactylus coqui, assembly GCF_035609145.1. NCBI lineage: Eukaryota > Metazoa > Chordata > Amphibia > Anura > Eleutherodactylidae > Eleutherodactylus > Eleutherodactylus coqui. The sequence goes on from NC_089846.1 coordinate 81,869,486, forward strand.
CTTGTACATGCGGCCAGCATTATAATAGTTATATTCTTGTATTTAGGGAGCAGTATTATAGTGGTTATATTCTTGTACATAGGGGGCAGTATTATAGTAGGTATATTCTTGAACATAGGGGGCAGTATTATAGTAGTTATATTCTGGTACATAGAAGAAGTATTATAGTAGTTATATTCTTGTACATAGGGAGCAGTATTATATCAGTTATATTCCTGTACATAGGAGGCAGTATTATAGTAGTTATATTCTTGTACATGCGGCCAGTATTATAGTAGTTATATTCTTGTACATAGGGGGCAGTATTATAGTAGTTATATTCTTGTACATGCGGCCAGTATTATAATAGTTATATTCTTGTATTTAGGGAGCAGTATTATAGTGGTTATATTCTTGTACAAAGGGTGCAATATTATAGTAGTTATATTCTTGTACATAGGAGCAGTATTATAGTAGTTATATTCTTGTACATAGGAGGCAGTATTATAGTCTTATATTCTTGTACATAGGGGGCAGTATTATAGTAGTTATATTCTTGTACATAGGGGGCAGTATTATAGTAGTTATATTCTTGTATATAGGAGGCTGTGTTATAGCAGTTATATTCTTGGACATAGGGGGCAGTATTATAGAAGTTATATTCTTGTACATAGGGGCAGTATTATAGTAGTTATATTCTTGTACATGCGGCCAGTATTATAATAGTTATATTCTTGTATTTAGGGAGCAGTATTATAGTGGTTATATTCTTGTACATAGGGGGCAGTATTATAGTAGGTATATTCTTGTACATAGGGGGCAGTATTATAGTAGTTATATTCTGGTACATAGAAGAAGTATTATAGTAGTTATATTCTTGTACATAGGGAGCAGTATTATATCAGTTATATTCCTGTACATAGGAGGCAGTATTATAGTAGTTATATTCTTGTACATGCGGCCAGTATAATAATAGTTATATTCTTGTATTTAGGGAGCAGTATTATAGTGGTTATATTCTTGTACATAGGGTGCAATATTATATATATTCTTGTACATAGGAGCAGTATTATAGTAGTTATATTCTTGTACATAGGAGGCAGTATTATAGTAGTTATATTCTTGTACATAGGGAGCAGTATTATAGTAGTTATATTCTTGTACATAGGGGGCAGTATTATAGTAGTTATATTCTTGTACATAGGAGCAATATTATAGTAGTTATATTCTTGTACATAGGGAGCAGTATTATAGTAGTTATATTCCTGTACATAGGAGGGCAGTATTATAGTAGTTATATTCTTGTACATAGGAGGCAGTATTATAGTAGTTATATTCTTGTACATAGGGGGCAGTATTATAGTAGTTATATTCTTGTACATGCGGCCAGTATTATAATAGTTATATTCTTGTATTTAGGGAGCAGTATTATAGTGGTTATATTCTTGTACATAGGGTGCAATATTATAGTAGTTATATTCTTGTACATAGGGAGCAGTATTATAGTATTATATTCTTGTACATAGGGGGCAGTATTATAGTAGTTATATTCTTGTACATAGGGGGCAGTATTATAGTAGTTATATTCTTGTATATAGGAGGCTGTGTTATAGCAGTTATATTCTTGGACATAGGGGGCAGTATTATAGAAGTTATATTCTTGTACATAGGGGCAGTATTATAGTAGTTATATTCTTGCATATAGGAGGCTGTATTATAGTAGTTATATTTTTGTACATAGAGTGAAAGCAAAAAGTCAAAAAACTGATAGGGTGGCGCAACCTTTTTTTTTTTTTTTAGAAAAATGTGCACATATTTGAATAAAAGCGTTGTTCTTTTAGGTAAAGAAATGCAGCACAAGATTGTCACCCTATTAGTTTTTTGTCTTTTTCCTCTCACTCATTGTTTGGCTGGACAACCAATATTGGTTGCACAGTTACTGATTCGTCAGCACCTGTAGTTTTGATGCACGCATCTCCTTCTACCACACAAGATAGAACCACCTCTTGAAAGAACTTAAAAAGAAAGAAAAACACCCCGTTTATTTTTTCGCACTGGATCCTCGCTGGAGTAGCTCCACTTCCTCTTCCGTTTCTAGCACCTTCTTTTCTGATTCGTGTACATCGGCGATGCGCTGTATTATCTGTAGTGTGACGGATGATTTTGAGCACAAGAGTGCTAATGAAATCTGTTCTTCATTGTGAGGCATGAAGGGGAAAACATACAGAATAAAATCATACCAGCTTAACAAGCCACGTTTAATAACAGATGTGGACTTTGTAACATAGAAATATTAAGTGATCTTAATCTGTTAGTAGCAGTTGTGACTTTAATTACTCTTTGTTGTTGAGGGGACGGGAGCTTAATGTAACAGCCTCCGAGTCTGTCTTGAGACCTGTAAACATTGCAGGTGGTTCTGAACTTCATCTCACAGCTTTATTTTCCCTACGAGCAGAAACCAACCTGTTTAAAAAACAATTGCGCCCGTCTCGCTGGTAATGTGCTAAATACTCATTAGACGGTAGTATACAGATTGCTAATTAGCAGAAAATAATTACAGAATTGTATGAACCCATCAAAATGTAATATGTTCTTACAGAGGAGACTGTTCTACTATAAAGAATAGATAAAACGTGCATATATTCTACTTGGGGCTCCTTTTTGTTTGTTCAGAATTTGACATTGTGAGATTTTCAAGGATTTAACAGTCAAGGGACCCTCAGATATTTTCGGGGCTGAATTCCAACATCCAAAATGCTGTAGGAACATGTATATTAAAACACTGACATGCCAAACGTTCTGGGATAGCAGTATGTAAATTGATGATGAAGTGGCGTTACCACAGGTGATGCTCAGGAACGCCCACACCTGTGTAAGGTATGATATGTTATCTTGTGAATGAGGCTAAACACTAGCCAGCGGGCTCATGGCAAGGCAAAGTGAGTTCAAACGAGGCATGATAGTGGGCCCCAGATGACGGGACATTCCATTTCCGAAGTCATGCGAGTGTTTAACATCCCTTAATCCATCCACAAGTTGTTAATGATTGCAACCAGTGGACTCTGTATAGATTCCAGACACAGCTCCTCACCAGGCTCAGGAGGTTGCTAGCTGGACCCAAGAAGACTGGCATGGTGTGGCACTGTCCATTGAATCGCAGTTTCACTTGTTTAGGGCTGACAGTAAACCTCATGTGTGCCACATACCCCATGAAGCCATGGGCCCAGTTGTCAACAAGGCACTGTGCAGGCTAGTGATGTTCCATACAGATGTGGGGTGTGTTCTCATGGCATGAGCTGTGTCAGTTGGTCCGCCTAAATACATTGTTGACCAGTGTCCGTTACATTTTACTGTTTGGTGACTATTTCTAGCCCTTCATTGACTTTGATATTCCAGCAGAAAAATGCATTGTGCCATCGGACACAAGTTGTCCAGAATTGGTTTGAGGAGCTTTCTAGAGAGTTCATATGAATGATGAGGCCTGCATAATTTATCAACATGAGCCGAGTTGAGCATTTATGGGATGTGATGGAAAGGTGCATTCACTGCTGAGATTCTACACCTACAAATACTACGGAGCTGTGGGTGGCTATCCAGATGGCATTGCTCAATATCCCTCCAAACATCCTCCATCACCCCGCGTAATTAATGCCTCATTGAGTTGCTGCACTTTGCTAGGCTAGAGGGGATCCTACACAATATTGGGCCCTATCCCATGAATATTGGTGTGTGAGTGTATATAAGACTAAAAAGTATGTTACATTTACTTTTTGTATTTTGGAAAATAATTCAGGTTTCTATTTCTTTTCTCTTTTGTTGGTGCCTGGTAGGTTGTTCCTATTAAGGCCAAGAAAATGTTCTTGTCACTCTGTTATCAGTATTGTTCTAACCTTACAAAGCATAGTCTCCATTTATGGACCCTTGAGAGAGCATAGAAGGATCTTGTTTAGGCTTCTGGGTAGATTGTGCTGTCTTGCTTTGGTTGGGGCCTGCACTTACGTTAGCTTTTTACAAATATTACTTGTTGATGTAGTGTGTGGGCTGTAAAAATGTGGCAGCAGAAGTACTGGAAGGAGTGTACATTTCATCCAGATGCCTAAGGTAGGTGAAATGAAAAATACAGGAGAGATGGCTTGCCTTTAATTGTTTTACGGGCTGGATTGTTATTGGAGTGAGGGGTAGGTTGCTAGTAGAACCATCACTCCCTCTCCCCGTCCAGTATGGAACTTCCCTGATTCTCCAGTTAGCTTAGCAATGTACATTGAGCTTGTTACTGGGACATAAATATCTACAAGTCAAGGAATTCTGGATCAGAGCCTGGGAGTGAACACAAGCCCACTGTGAACTTCTGTTTATTTGCTGACAAACCCTGCATGTTATTGCTCTGGTGAACTAAACACTGTCTAGTTAGTGCCCAGCCGGGCAGGTGTTTTATTTCTATGTATAGCACAAAGTTATTTGCTGCAAGTGGCTGTTTCTCTGCTGATTATTTGTTTCTGGGATTAAATATAACTAGATGGACTTTATATGGACTGTGTGAGCAACTGTGTCTTTGCCAACCTCCACCCCCAATGCAGACATTGCAACGGGCATACATAAGTAAGCAAAGATTCCAGCAAACAAATAATTATTTGCACATAGGGATTAGAGTACCAATATTAGAGCATATGTAACTTGTCAGGTAACCGTTTACAATAAGCTATTTTTGTGTATTTTAGCAATAAATCTATATCTGGCCATATATGACTTGTATCCTATATTTATCACCAGTTTTTTCCTATGCAGACTGTATACCTAATTCTCAATGTTCCCTGGATCTCCTCTCTATCTCTGAGCTGGTGAGTGTAGACTGCTGCTATGATGTCTTCATGCATTGCACACATAGGAGAGCTAGATCTCTTCTTTATCTCTGTGCTGGTGAGTGCAGAGTGCAGCTATGATGTCTCCATATACTACACACATAGGAGAGTAGGATCTCTTCTCTGTCTCTGAGCTGGTGGGTGTAGACTGCTGCTATGATGTCTCCATGCATTGCACAGATAGAAGAGCTAGATCTCTTCTTTATCTCTGTGCTGGTGAGTGTAGAGTGCAGCTATGATATCTCCATATACTACACACATAGGAGAGCAGGATCTCTTCTCTGTCTCTGAGCTGGTGGGTGTAGACTGTGGCTATGATGTCTTCTATACACTGCACACATAGGAGAACAGGCTCTCTTCTCTACCTCTAAGCTGGTGGGTGTAGACTACTGCTATGCTGTCTCCATACACTGTACACATAGGATAACAGGACCTCTTCTTCTCTATCTCTGAGCTGGCCATTACTCACTGCTGCTATGATGTCTTCTTTACACTGCACATGAAAGAAACTTTTGTTTCTGCTTCCAAGTGAAAAAAAACCATGCATTTGTATAGCCTAAATGGCTGTAATGGGCCTGTGTGCTGTCTAAAGAATACAAAAACAGCACAGATACAGCATATATGCCCATCTGAATGGGCTCTAAAATACTCTGTTTGTCTAAGCACATATTAGTGTGTAGGACATATTTTCAAGGGAAATAACAGCACTTAGCTAGTTAAAAGAAATCTACAATATCCCCCATATTTGTTTTCCCGGTCACAGACTGATGAAGAGGTTCTTCGAAGCTCCATAGACTTCAAATTGTGCAGACTCAATCTTTTTCTTCACTTACAGAGTTAGGCCTTAGTCAGACGCGCGTTTTTTTGCGCGATTTGCGGATCGCATGACGGATGCGCATCCGCAAATCGCGTGACCGGTGCGCGCAAGTCGCCCGCAAATCGCCCGAAAATCTGCTCCTAGCCGCGTTTCATTAGAAACGGGCCGGAGCTGTCCAGCGCATTGCATTCAATGGAGACGGCAATAGAGCCACCTCCATTTAAAGCAATGCGCTGCGGGCGAGCCCGGGATGAATTGTCGGTAAGGGCTTAAATATATAAGCCCTTCCCTGCAATTCATCCTAAAATGTGTTAAAATAAAAAAAAATTGTATACTCACCTTCTCCCGGCAGCCGGAGCTCCGTGCGGCCGTCCTGCAGTGGGTGTGAAGGGGGTGTGAGTCAGACCTGCCCCCTGATTGGCTCAGCGCTGAGCCAATCAGAGGCATGCCTCACTCACACCCATTCATGAATTCATGAATGGATGTGAGTCAGACCTGCCCCTGATTGGCTCAGCGCTGAGAGGCAGCAGTCACTCACCCATTCATGAATTAATGAATGGGTGTGTGAGTGAAACCGGCCTCTGATTGGTCAGGGCTGTGACCAATCAGAGGCAGATCATTCAGCAGGTGGGGATTTTAAAGCCCCGCCAGCTGAATAGTGCAGAGAAGCAGTTCAGAAGAACTGACAGCGGCCGCGGCTGGACTCCGGCTGCAGCGGAAAGGTGAGTATACAATTTTTTTTCATTTTAACACATTTTAGGATGAATTGCAGGGAAGGGCTTATATATTTAACCCCTTCCCGACAATTCACCCCGCGCACGCCGGCAGCCCATTGCTTTCAATAGAGCGGCTGTATTGCCGCTCCATTGAATTCAATGGGCAAACATCGTTCTTCTCTGCCACAGCTGTTACAGCTGTGGCAGAGAAGAATGATTTGTCTTCTATATGTTCTCAATGGGGTCGGCGCTGTTGCCGCCGGCCCCATTGAGCGCATATACAGAAGAGATAGGTGCGATCTGCGATTTTTTGTTCTATAATTTATCGGACGAGCGCGCAATGGTTTTATAAAATCGCCGGACGCATGCGCATGCGCAAATCGCGGCTAAAAACGCCCGTCTGACTAAGGCCTTAATGCGCATTCACTTATTAGCATTGTTTTGCTTGTCTAGATTTTGGGGGAAAATGTTGGAGAAAAATACAAAAAGTTGTAGTCAGAGGGAAAGTTATAAAGAGATTCGTAAGGGGAACTTCCAATTTTATTTTTTATCATGGGCCCCTCTCCCCTTAATGTGGCCCCGGGTTTCATCTAATGCATTTATAAACTCAATGAAATTTTTGACAGACTAAAAAACTGCCTTGCCCAGCTTTCTCTGCTTACCTACAGAAGACAGTTGCATTGAACTTTTTTGGCAAACGCCTAAACATGTTCTGCAACCAGGCAAATATAATCTTTTTTTCCATAAGTTAAAGCTAAATGGAAGTGACTGGAGCCTAAACTGCAGATTGTATTTTTAGCAGCTGTGGCGTCTTCCACCTAAAGCCTGGAGGATTCCGCCACCCTACATTATAACTGCATGGCTGCCCTTGGTTCCAACGTGACTCGGAGTATCATCACGGGGTAGGTGTGCGGCGTGATCTCGGCTCTCCTGTCTGGTGTATTAATAATTCACTTGTTGAGGTGTTCGTGAATGTGCTCATGTTTGCTTGTCAAACACACAAATAGGAAGCGTTTAAGCTTCATTTGCTACTTCCTGGGCCTCTACTTTTTCATGTTAAAGAGCTGCAATCTGCCAGTGAATCGCCCAGGTCATGTCAGCTTTAATTGTATCAGCGGGCAGAAATCTCTACAGAATAGAAGCTATTTCATGTCTAGAAAAAGCAAATTCAAAAACATTTCCAACATTTTTGTGGGGGGTTGTTGCTCTTATGAACTTGACATCTGTAGATCCGGTTTAGTTTTTTTTAACTCATCTAACCTAGATGGGTTCAATCACCTTAGGAACTCTTTTACCCATAATACCCTGGGCAGATTCTATTAAAATAATACATTCAAAGATATAGTCTATTCTTTCAACCCACTAAATGTCTTTTGAAAAGCCTTGCATGAAGGTGGCAGGAAAAATGTAGCATAAGTTGTATGTAAATGAAGTTCCCACCTCTTTGCTAGTTGGAGTGACCAAATGTAATGTATGTATTTCTATAACCTGTACCCTTATTTATAATGACTTTAATTCTCCAATATGATTAGGACTTCACAGGACTCATAATTTTAAGGGGTTGTTCAGTTGTAAATCACCCATGGTCTATCCGCAGAATAGGCCATCAATAGTAGATCAGCAGGAATCTGTCACCTGGGGGCCCTACTCTTCAGCTGTATGCTTGTGTACTGAGCAGATCTCTGCAGGAAGTAGACAGCTCTGTTCTCCTTGCTGTGGCCAAGCTTGGTATTACAGAAAAAGTTCCCACTGGTATTGTTGTATTATGTCGCCACCGGAAGTAAGGGGTGGCAAAATGATAGAGCTATCGGAAAATTTAGCAACCCCCCCAGCTTCTGATTGTTTAGTGGCATGTGATTGGCTGGGGGCCTGTCACCAGTAAGGCTGGGAGCGGCAGCCTCGCCTGACGGCAACTTCACTCCCCTGTCTCCACTGTCTTCAGCAGCTGTCACGGGTGCCGCTGCTGAGAGGACCATGGGGAGCAGAATAGCTGTCAGTGGCCACATCCTCTCCCTCCCATGCTCCAGGGGCGCTGATGCCAATAGGTGCACTTCCTTGGCCAATGGAGCGTAGGGTATGGATGTTAGCACTTGCAGGCGGGAGCGCAGAGGGAAGGTCACCGATGGGAGGAAACTGTTCACTTGGCCATGTGCGCGGAGACACCCCCTTCCCCAACCCACCCTGGGGACTGTGACATCTGGGCTGTTAGTGGAGATGTGAGGCCGCCAAGAGTCTTGTGAGAGCGGACCAGGTGATGGCAGCGGGGTTGGGAGCTCCAAGACGCTGCAGGATAGCAGCCTCCGAGCACTGACAGCACCAGCAGGGGCAGGGCACTGTCAGTGTATTGTGCAGCTGGCCACGTTCCATCATGCTTCCCCCTGCACTCTGTGGCCCCTGCTGTCGGCGAGTATCACCTTTGCCTTCCCCACTCTTCCATAGTGTGCCATGCAGCCAATCACAGGGCGTGACTGGGGTGTTCCTACATTCAAGCCCTGTCAAACCCCTAGCTTCTGAGGTACAATAATAAGATACAATAATACCATTCCAACTGAAGTGGACGGGAACTCTTCCTGTAATACAAAGTCTCACCACTGCAGTGTGAACAGAGCACACCAATCTGGTGAACAGCTGCTCAGATGGGCCCTGGGCAGCAGACCCCACTGATCTACTATTGTAGTCCTATGCTAAGAATAGCCCACCAATCAATTACAATCGGACGACCTTTTTAGGGCTTAGTCACACGGGCGTTTTTTTTCGTGCCTTTTTTTTGTGCGCAAAACTGATGCGCACAACAAAAATTGCGTAACCGAAGCCAGTGTCACAGTTGAAAAAACACTGCTAGCAGCGTTTATCAGCCCAAAGGGCTCGGTCACACGGGCGCTGCCCGCTATCCTTTGACACAGCTGTGGCAGAGGAGAAAGAAGTTCGCCCATTGAATTTAATGGAGCCGGCAATACAGCCGGCTCCATTTAAAGCAATGGGCTGCCGGCAAGCGCTGTATTAATTTTCGGGGAAGGGCTTCAAATATAAGCCCTTCCCTGAAAACCATCCAAAAAAAGTGTAAAAAATAAAAAAATATATATACTCACCTTTTTGCAGCTGCCGGAGATCAGCCGCATCCAGCCAGTTTTTCTCCTGAACTTCTTTCTGCAGTATTCAGCAGACGGAGATTTAAAATCCCCGCCTGCTGAATGGGCTGCCTCTGATTGGTCACAGCCCTCAGCCATTCAGAGGCAGCTCTCACTCACCCATTCATGAATTCATGAATGGGTGAGTGAGAGCTGCCTCTGATTGGCTGAGGGCTGTGACCAATCAGAGGCAGCTCTCAGCTATTGAATGACAGCTGAGAGCCCCCCTTGGAGCAAAAAAAAAAAAAGAATGGTTATGCAAATAGGAAGGTTAAATAGCAGGAAACAGACAGAAACATCCAAAATATTGCAACGTGTTCCAGTATCAATATAGCACCTTTCAAGCATGTGAATAGCTTCCCTGTAATACCGGGACATCATAAGGACCATCAGAATAGTTTGGGGTCATAGAAGGGAACGCTGAGTGAGCTTCTCCACTCTTATGTTCATAAGCCATAAGCATATTAGCAGGGGATGTGGTCTTTGCAAACCACTTTGAGTGAATAAAAAACAGCTCTGCCTAACAGTACTGTTGCCACATCTATGCTGTACTTCGGTACTCTGTTTCCCTGAAAATATGCCCTACCCCGAAAATAAGCCCACTCTGATTTTTTGGGATTTTTAGGGAAACTTGAAATATAAGACTTACCCCGAAAAATGCCCTAGCTGCATTACATAAAAAAGCAATGGCTATGATTGGTTCACTGAACGCTGCATTGATTGGCTGAGCAGTGCTTGAGAGCCAATCACAGCCATCACTTGCTAGAGGTGGGATTTATGAATCCCGTAACCAGGAAGCGATCTTCTGTAGGTGGCTGAGGACTGTAGCAAGCATTCTGGAGCTCTGGAGAGCAGTGGGAGGGCCCGAAACGAGCCTGCTAGGTAAGTGTAGTAAGACATCCCCCCAAAATAAGACTTTAGACCAACCTTGAAAGATGGAGCAGCATTTGGGGGGCAACAACGTCCAATGGACCCCGAATGCTGCTCCATCTTTCAAGGTTGGTCTAAGTTGCTATGGATGAATAAGTCCACATCCTACTTGGAGCGTGCGTCTCAGCCCAGGTGGTGTGCTTCCTCTCTTTATCAGAGATACCGTGGAGTGCTACTGTCAAGCAACATTTTGTGTACCAAAAATAAGACCTAGAGCCTCTTGTGGGGCAAAAAAAAAAAAATAAGACAGGGTCTTTTTTTCAGGGAAATACAGTATTATTTTACAGGGCTTTCCTTATTTACGGATTAATTATAATGTTGCTGTATTTTTAAATTCATACTGCTGTATTTCTTCTATATATTTACAGTATCGATAAGTCAATACTGAGTGTATAGTCCATGGAGAACCATTATGCCTTTAGTGATCATACAATGTGCCTTCATATGATACTCACTAATGGGCTTTAAACCTGCACATAAATCTTTTTAAGCTGGCGGCTTGGCTGTATACTGACAGCCCGGCTCCTGCTCTAACAGCCAGGAACTGAGAAACCTCAGATCCTGGCAGCTTAACCCCTTGCATGCCCCAGTCAATAGCTACTGTAGCATGTAGCAGATGACAAGAGGACAGGGCTCTTTCTGACACCCATCAGCACCCTGCAGTGCAATCACAAGGTACCAATGGTTTCCCTGATGCCTAATAAAGGCTTCCATCTCTGCTAAGTAACTCAGCCTATTAGGCCCTGCAACCCACCGAGTTTAACAGGCTGCTGCCATAGGCTTAGTAGAATGCACTACATAGGTAATGCAGTGTACCATCCTAGTGATTGAACAATCACATATTGAAGTCCCTTTCAGGGACTAAAAAAAATCATTAAAGAAGTTCGATAAAGTGTAATTTTAAAAATCCAGTTTAAAAAAACAGACATATTTTTCTCACAAAAATCCTTTTCAAATGGATAAAATATAGGAAAAAAGTTTAAATAGCAACAGATAAATATTAACACGTTCATAATGACCCAAACTATGAAAATATTGTATTCATCCCGCATGGTGAATGCCAAAAAAAAAAATTTTTTTTAAAGTAATGGCAGAATTGCTGTTTTTCTTTTGTTTGTCTACTAAAAATGTAATAAAAAAACAAAACAAACGTATACTGCAGCTAAAAATTGTAGCAATAACAACTACAACTCTTCCCACAAAAAACAAGACCTCACATACCTCAGCTGCCAAAAAAATAAAAATGTTATGGAACTTAGGCTAACTTCACACGAGCGAGCGCGATGTTGTGGAGGGATTCACGTGCCGATATAGCGCTAACCAACATGTGAATTCCCCGCGTATGTAAGGCTTTTCTATGTCAAAACCGCCTTGCATCGCTTTGGGGAATAAGCGATCCTCTACCGCGCCTGTCGTGATGCCATGCGGGAAAACATCGCTCATGTGTATGACCCCATTCAAAAGAATGGAGTTCATATTTCTGCATCCTGCGATAGACAAATCTCGCTCAATTTTCTCACCCGTGTGAAACCAGCCTTACAATGAGATGATGCAGGTTCAATTGCTTTAAAAAAAAACCAAAATGTGTTTTGTTATGTGCTAGAGAAGTAAAACATAAAAAAAACTTATTCTATAAACTTGGTATCACAGTAATCGTCCTGATCCAGATGTGACAATTATTGTTATTTTTACCGAATAGTGAACGCTAGAGATGAGCGAGCACCAAAATGCTCGGGTGCTCGTTACTCGGGACGAACTTTTCGCGATGCTCGAGGGTTCGTTTCGAGTAACGAACCCCATTGAAGTCAATGGGCGACCCGAGCATTTTTGTATATCGCCGATGCTCGCTAAGGTTTTCATTTGTGAAAATCGGGGCAATTCAAGAAAGTGATGGGAACGACACAGAAACGGATAGGGCAGGCGAGGGGCTACATGTTGGGCTGCATCTCAAGTTCACAGGTCCCACTATTAAGCCACAATAGCGGCAAGAGTGCCCCCCCCCACCCCCACTGTCAGCATAAAGATCGTTCTCCTCTGCCATAGCTGTAACAGCTGTGGCAGAGAAGAACGATGTTAGCCCATTGAATTCAATGGAGCCGGCAATACAGCAGGTTCCACTGAAAGCAATGGGCTGCCGGCGATCGCAGGATGAATTGTCGGGAAGGGCTTAAATATATAAGCCCTTCCCTGCAATTCATCCAGAAATGTGTTACAATAAAAATATATACCGTATATACCGGCGTATAAGGCGACGGGGCGTATAAGACGACCCCCCAACTGTCACCTTATACGCCGGGAATACAGCTGAGCAAAGAATAAAAATCATTACTCACTTCTCCTGGCGTTCTGCGGCGCTGCTGCAGGATGTCGCTCCCTCCTGGTCCCCGGCAGAGCATTGCTTTCTGGACACAGGGCTTGAAATTCCCGCCTCCAGAAAACACACGTGCCTTCAGCCAATCACAGCCAATGACAATGAATTCAATGGGCAAACATCGTTCTTCTCTGCCACAGCTGTAACAGCTGTGGCAGAGAAGAATGATTTGTCTTCTATATGTTCTCAATGGGGTTGGCGCTGCTGCCGCCGGCCCCATTGAGCGCATATAGAGAAGAGAACAGGAATCGCAGATCGCACATAGGTGCGATCTGCGATTTCTATGGCCTAAGAAGGACCATTGGTGTTCTTGAAGCCTAAAATAACTCCTAACACTCTCCCTATAGCAGCAGCACCAGCAGCAGCACTTTCCCTGATTTATGTCAGAAGGCATCTGTGGCGAGCCGCGGGAGGGCAGATTTTAATACTCGGGTGACACCTGATCTCGCCAGCCACTCACTGCAGGGGGGTGGTATAGGGCTTGAACGTCGCAGGGGGAAGTTGTAATGCCTTCCCTGTCTTTCTATTGGCCAGTAAAGCGCGCAAATTTCTCAGGGAAGAAAATGAAAGTAACCCGAACATCGCGTGGTGCTCGTCTCGAGTAACGAGCATCTCGAACACCCTAATACTCGAACGAGTATCAAGCTCGGACGAGTATGCTCGCTCATCTCTAGTGAACGCTATAAGAACAAAACCCAAACACAATGGTTGAGTTTCTGGACATTTTTCTCACCTGTCCTCCTCCGTCCAACGGAAGGGGGAGGGACTTGTTATTTGGATAGCGTCAACTTATTCGTCAGTGCTTTCAGGTAATTTATTTTACTACCCTTGGGTATTCATTATACCGACCTCGGAAGGATGGAAGGCTGAGTCAACCTTGAGCTGGCAAGCTGAACCATCCGGGGATTGAACCGGTAACCTTCAGGTCGTGAGCGAGAATTTAGGATTGCATTCTGCTAACTTAATACTCCGTGCCACACACAAAAACAAATGGAATAACAGTTTTACAACACATTGTATGTACCCCAGAGTGATGTCATTAAAATATACAACTTGTCCCCCAAAAGATTAGCCCTCATACGGCAAAGTCAACAAGTTCTGCCTCTTGTAGTGTGAGCATAAAATGTCTTGAATCTTAAAGCACAAAATAGCTGGATCACTAAGGGGTTAAAGGCAGAAATGCCTCACGGTGCATATTTCCAAGCAGTGCATTAGATAGATGTAATCAGACCACATGTGCTATTTACTCTTATTGGACATATGATTACGTATAAATTAATCTCTTTTCGTTTTGTTTGAAGACTGTTCAGACTCCCGATGACATTAATGTATTATTGATCAGTTAGAAGGAGATGCAAGAGCCTTTCGCCTCGATCAGGGCTTCTCTGTGCTGCCAGGATGTCAATGCTGGGTCCAGCGCGTATTTTCTGCACCGTATTTATTATCTGAGACAATCAATAGATCAATAATCCATAGTTGGAAGCAGTTTTACGCTATTTATGGTGCTGGGTGATTGCTCAATAGACTTAAAGAGCATTTTTCCGAGTACAGTGAGAGCACTATGAGCCCCAAATGCCAAACTGCATTGATTGATGGTCTTTTAGGGATATAGTCATAGACGCCTGGTCTTATGAATGGTGAACCAGTATGCTAGGCACTAGGAATTCTAAAGGATGGTCATCTGAAATGTAGACCAATATACATAGGACTTGAACTTTTAAAGAAGTGATCTTCACAAACAAGAGGGTCTATATACATACGACTGTGACATTTAGAAGGGTGGGTGTGGTATAACGATTGATGCAGGATCAACAGGCTGCCCATCAGCTGCCATTCAGAACCCTGGTAAAGTTGATCTGGCATCCTTCCCCCTTGTCTCCCCCCTCCCTCACAATTGCCAGACCTTTGATGACCATGTGGCCTTTGGAAGTGCTTTGTTCAGATGGCCATAAAGTTAAGGTAGTAACAGGGGAATGCTAATTACCCACCTGCCAGGGTAGAGTCACACCTTGGATGGTTCTCACAGACTCCGTCTCCAAAATTGTTATTAATGGAAAATCTCTTAATACGGGTTTTTAGTCGCATGAAGGTCCTAGCCCAATATAAGTTATATTTTTTTGAATCGGGCGGGCCAGCTGAATGAAACACATATACACATGTTGCGGTACAGGCCCCGTGTCATCCTCAAACTGCATATCTGCATACCTGGTTATAATTTATGTGTCATGCTTGATATTGCTAAGTAGATACAATCATTACTAGTAATATGCCGGGCATATATTCCCGATCAGAGGATCTCCTAATGGGGAATTATGGTTTTCCAGGTAACTACGCCTATACATACCATAGTATTTGGTCTACATGTGAAGTGGTGAAAGAAGACAGATAATATACATAGGACTTCTAAAAGGTGTTTTGAAACATTAAAAAAACTGTTTCCTCAGGGTAGGGAATGGCATAAAAAATAAAATAGACACCTCACGTTGTCACAGACCTCTGCTGAAACAGGAAGTGATGACTTCACATTCATCACTCACATGATCGTTGCATACAGTCGCTCGCCTCAGCGGTCATGTGTGCAGGAATAGCACGTGACCACGGAGGCCAACAACTGGTTGCAGTGGTCTTGTAATAGAGACATCATTACTTTCTATTTCAGCAGGGTCTGGATTACAGGAGACCAGGTCGGCAGAATAGGTTAGGCCCTATTCAGACGGCTGTGCGAGAGTTGTGACTAAGATTCTTGTGCTATCTGAGCTGCTCGGATGTCACACATAGCATGTGCTGTTATGGTCTATGAAAACAGATGAGAATAGCACATGTTGCAATTTCTTTCACACGGACCATCTTGGTAGGCTATAATGGGTCCTTGTATTGTCCATGTACTACATAAACAGCATAACCCAGAATATACGCCCATGTGAATGGGCCCTTAGACTAAGCAGTCCGGCATTTGGGCAGTGTCCCTAAGATAAAGAATCTCTCAGACCCTATCCTGTAGTTGCCAGATAGCAAGACCTAGACGTTGACGATGCCAGAACCTCTAATCAACTAGATGTGTGTCTCAGTCTTTGTGATGTCACATATTTGTGCACAATGATGTCACTACTTTCAGCCTGAAGGACCAAGGCAGCTTTTTTCCAACTCAATATAAATCTTTGACCTTTCAATTGTAGGAATGTTTAGATTCCTGATCATGAATGTAATATCCGCTGAACTATTTTCCAACATTATGGTTATTTTAGGGTTAATATGAAGTTAGTATGTGCAGCTATGCTGAAGTGTGGGGAGCTGGGGATACTCCCCTGAGTCTGTGTAGAGATCAGATAAATCCAATATTTTGGTACTGGACTCTAATATGGATCATCTGTAATGGCTAACCAGTACACGGCCATGAGTCACCACGGAAAGAGACCTAAACTGTTCATCTGTGTTATTTTTACATTTTATTAAAGTGTGTTACTGAACGCACACATATCCGCTCCTGGACCCTATGTAAGCTATCCCGGGAACCTGCATGCTATCAACACCATCCCAGATCACCGTGGAAAACCTAAGCCAGATATCGGAACCCCCTCACAGCTTCAAGGCCCTTGTATCCCCACGCTAACTCCATAGAAGGTGTAATGGATTTACAATGATGCACTAAAAGCTACAACAAAAAAGTCCTAAGTACTGTATTAATGAGACTTATTTTCGATATCTGAATGCAATGAAAAGTGTTTTCTGAGCGCACCCCGCGCTGGTTATATTGGAATGATTCATTCGTAGCCAGAGGGCTCTCTAAACAAGAGGTCACAGCCTCAGCAGAAATAGCCAGCTTAATATACATAAGTGCTCCATGTTCTACTACGTGCAGGGTTTCTTTTTTCGATTTTATCAATGGTACAAACTAATTGACTGCCCGGAAGCTGACAAGCTGACAGCTAGATTTGTCATCTATAATATACATTGGCTTTGCCGGGTCTGGGCTTGATAATCACCTGCAAAATTTCAAGACCATTTAAAGACGCAATCATAGGAACAATGTGCGGACAAGTATGGAGGTGTCACCCCTGTTCCTGACCAGAGTACCACAACATTTCCTCCATCTGTTCTTGAAGTCAATTAGATTATTCCCATAAGACAATCAGAACCATGGCTGGGAAAAGTGGCCAGAACATCTGATCCAGCAAAGCGCTTAATAGACTTATTTACAATGTTATAACATCTTCAGTTTTGAAGCGTTTTGCATTCTTGCTTTTGTGCGGCTGATTTATGTGTATTATATGACAATGGTATCACTGATTACCCCATATGCGGCATTCGTAGTGGATTACATGACGCGTCTCCCATCTAACTGTATAGCCTCTGGCTATTTACTAAAGAATCTGTGTTCTTGATGAACATCTGTTTTGTTGGAGCTTGGTCAGTAAGAGCTAAAATGCCATCTGTTCCCCATATAAATTAATAACTTGAATATTATTAGTTTAGGTTGGACGTGAATCGAGCCCATCAGCCATATTCACAAACGTTCCTTTAGATGCCTCCTTTCACCTTACACCTTTGATTCCTATGTGCAGTTAGGAGACACATAAACATAAGATGCAGAATAACGCAGTGGTGGGGTAGCCTACCTGCAAAGATGTTCGGAGTGTAGAAGAGTTAAACTTCTTACAGAGCTTTTGCAGATCTGTTTTGCATGGTTTTACATCCCTTGTTAGAATGCAGTCTTTTAACTGCTTTTTTATGTAAAGCCACATCACACCTTATAATTAGGGCCACATTAAAGACCATTGAAAACTTTATGCATAAGAACTCAATGCAAACATATCTTACTAAGTCTCTAACGTGAAAAATAATGCAATTATCTGTGTTTTGAATTTATTTAATCCTTCTCATGCACTTAGAAGCTTCATACTTGGTTTGCAGACTCTCCTAGATTCAAGTTTCATGCTCGGGGCATTCCCAGCAGTGATCAGCTTGTCTCTCTCTTGAATACGCCCACATTCAGCTCCTCCTCCTCTCCCCACTTTCAGAAGATGTGTAGCATAACCACGCCCACTTACCACTACACAGCTATCAATCTCATCCAAGAATATAACTACTACAATACTGCCCCCTATGTACAAGAATACAACTACTATAATTCTGCCCCTGTGTACAAGAATATAACTAATATAATACTGCTGCTATGTACAAGAATATAACTACTATAATATTGCTCCTATGTACAAGAATATAACTACTATAATACTGCCCCCAATGTACAAGTATATAACTACTATATTACTGCCCCCCATGTACAAGAATATAACTACTATGATACTGCCCCCTGTATACAATAACATAACTACTATAATACTGGCCCCTGTATACAATAATATAGCTACTATAACACTGCTCCTATGTACAAGAATATAACTACTATAATACTGCTCCTTATGCACAAGAATATAACTACTATAATACTGCTCCTATGTACAAGAATATAACTGCTATAATACTGCTCCTATGTACAAGAATATAACTACTATAATACTGCCCCCTATGTACAAGAATAGAACTACTATAATACTGCCCCTATGTACAAGAATATAACTACTATAATACTACCTCCTATGTAAAAGAATAGGACTACTATAATATTGCCCCAATGTACAAGAATATAACTACTATAATACTGCCCCCTATGTACAAGAATACAACTACTATAATACTACCTTCTATGTACAAGAATAGGACTACTATAATATTGCCTCTATGTACAAGAATATAACTACTATAATACTGCCCCCTATGTACAAGAATATAACTTCTATAATACTGCCTCCTATGTACAAGAATATAAATACTATAATACTGCCCCCTATGTACAAGACTATACATGCTATAATACTGCCCCCTATGTCCAAGAATAGAACTACTATAATACTGCCCCTATGTACAAGAATATAACTACTATAATACTACCTCCTATGGACAAGAATAGGACTACTATAATATTGCCCATATGTACAAGAATTTAACTACTATAATACTGCCCGTATGTACAAGAATATAACTACTATAACACTGTCCCCTATGTATAAGAATGCAACTACTATAACACTGCTCCTATGTACAAGAATATAACTACTATAATACTGCCCCTATGTACAAGAATATAACTACTATAATACTTATCCTATGTACAAGAATATAACTACAAAAATACTGCTCCCTATGTACAAGAATATATCTACTATAATACTGCCCCCCTATGTACCAGTATATAACTACTGTAATACTGCCTCCTATGTACAAGAATATAACTACTATAATACTACCTCCTATGTACAAGAATAGGACTACTATAATATTGCCCATATGTACAAGAATATAACTACTATAATACTGCCTCCTATGTACAAGAATATAACTACTATAATACTGCTCCTATGTACAAGAATATAACTACTATAATACTGCTCCTATGTACAAGAATATAACTACTATAATACTGCTCACCATGTAGGAGAATATAACTACTATAATACTGCTCCTGTGTACAAGAATATGCCTACCATAATACGGCTCCTATGTACAAGAATATAACTACTATAATACTGCCTCCTATGTACAAGAATATAACTACTATAATACTGCTCCTATGTAGAAGAATATAACTACTATAATACTGCTCCTATGTACAAGAATATAACTACTATAATACTGCTCACCATGTAGGAGAATATAACTACTATAATACTGCTCCTGTGTACAAGAATATGCCTACCATAATACGGCTCCTATGTACAAGAATATAACTACTATAATACTGCTCCTATGTACAAGAATATAACTACTACAATACTGCTCCTATGTACAAGAATATAACTACTATATTACTGCCGCCTATGTCCAAGAATAGATTTACTATAATACTGCCCCTATGTACAAGAATATAACCACTATAATACTGCTCCCTATGTACAAGAATATAACTACTATAATACTGCCCCCTATGTACAAGAATATACCTACTATAATACTGCCTCATATCTACAAGAATATAACTACTATAATACTGCCCCCTATGTACAAGAATATAACTACTATAATACTGCCCCCTTTGTACTAGAATATTACTATAAAACTGCACCCTATGTAGAAAAATATTACTATAATACTGCCCCATATGTACAAGAATCTAACTACTATAATACTGCCCCCCTATGTACAAGAATATATCTGCTATAATACTGTTCCTGTGTACAAGAATATAACTACTATAATACTGCCCCCTATGTACAAGTATATAACTACTATAATACTGCCCCCTATGTACAAGAATATAACTACTATAATACTGCACTTATGTAGAACAATATAACTACTATAATACTGCTCCTATAAACAATGAATATCATATGAAATATGTTACTTTTATATATAATAGGTACGTATTTGTCACCGTGTTGGGTCATTAGCTTTACCTGTATAACTGCCGTCAGCTCTAAACATTATATAAATGTTAAGTGTTTTAAATAAGTACATTTCCCCAGAAGCTGAATAGATAATTGAAGAACAATTTACTTTTGCTACATTATACTTAATTTATTAATTTAGCAGCTGCAGGTGTTTAGTTAATAAATGTTATTTGCTTTTTGGGAAAATGAGAGTAAGGAGATTGTGTAACTGTTTCAGAGATCTCACATTATGAATCTGCCTATGGCAGTAAAGGGGTTAAGTAGCAAAGGTAAACTTTTTTCCATGAAACTGTCACACGTTGCCCGTCCACCCGATCCGCTTCTGCAGCGTGTCACCTCAGTGTGCTAATTGGTCTCATAGCACATGGAGAATCTCGAAATACAATAAGGCACTGCAGGGTAAATAAATAAATGATGGCATAAAATACAAGTGCAGCACTCACCTCCAGCACAACCCCGCCACCATCCAGAAAACAGACGCTTCAAGTTTCATTAAATTTTCCTCTCATTGACCCTAAAATAGTTCTTAAATATACAATGAAGTAACTGGGTTATTTTTTGTGATGATAAAGTGAACACTAGAACGTCAAGAAATGTGTTGGAAATTGTTCTAAAGGTGATGTCTGATTTAGAAAAGCAATGTGTAAATGCATCTAAGGGTATTCTATAGTTAAAGGGGTTGTTCAGTGGTAAACTTCTGACGGGCTATTCTTAGGGTGGGCCGTCAATAGCAGATCCACGTGGGCATGCCACCTGCTGATCAGCTAAGAGATGGGCCTTTGCGCTCATTTCTGAAAACATCAGACCTCTGTTCTCACTGCAGTGGCCAGGTTGGGTATTACAGGCATTGAAGTGAATGAAAATTTGCCCTGCAATACCAAGCCTGGCCTCTGCATAGATAATTGAACTGTAAGTTTCCTGCAGAAATCAGCTCAGTGCATGAATACAAAGACCCAGTTATCAGCTGTTCGGCAGGGGTTCCTGGCGCTAACCTTTGGGTGGCCCTGGCCTGGCTCATATATGCTGAGCCCGCAATGCCGTTGGGCGGGGGAGACAGTTTAGCTCTGCTTTACTGTCTTCCCCTTCCCGTCTCTCAGCAAGGGAGGAGGCGGGATGGGGCGGAGCTAGTTGCTAAGCTCCAAACCCCCTATTGCTGACTGCGACAAGGGGCAGAGAGGGGGCAGGAGCTTAGCAACTAGCCCCGCCCCTCCCTCCCATTGAAAACAGCCGGCAAGCGGCAGAGAGGAGGAAGAAAAGGGGTGGGAGTTTAGCAGTCACGCTGCTAAACTCCCTCCCACCTCCCTTCTCCGGCAGCTGTCATAGGCTCCCATAGGTGTCTATGCAGCTGCCGCCGGCGTATAACTGCCATGCCGAAATACACTATCTTGGCCAGATGGGCGATTTTATGCCGCAGAAATACACCCGTGTGAACTGATGCATTGTAAACCAATACATCAGAGGTGCAGTGTATATCGGCCGGGTGTGAAAACGTGGCCTATACACGCTTCTGTGAATCCAGCCTCACTGTGGGAGAACAGTTACGGTTAGATTTGTCTATTTATCCAACAATGCTTGTTGGGATTGTCTTAATTTGGTAATCGGAGGTGATAGGCTTTTCTAAAGGGTACATCATGCAGTACTGCAGGATGCCACGCTCCCACTGACCGACACATTCACCGATCATCCGGCCCTTTTGTGGGCAAAATCACCACATTCTTCTGCGCATGTGTGGGATTCATAGCAACACGAGGTTTAGCATCACTGTGTGGATGACATCTGCTACGACTTTCACATCATAGGCAAAGAGAGGGACAGTCTTAATGTGGAATAGCCTGCAGGGAAGAGCAAGGGTCCGGCCCGCCCATCGGAATGCGGAAACACTGATTCTTCATGAACGGATTTACAAAGAGACAAGAGAAAATAAGTTGTTTAAATGGATGTAGATGATAATTCTAATGCTGCAATTGGTATTGAATGGTAAAAAGTGCCTTTAAGGATTCAACCCCTTGAAGCGTATAAATTGCTGCCATATTGATATAGCAAATCGTTCCTATTATTATGATCCTCCTTCATGGCACATTGGATTTGGGCTCATTCACATCGCCGTTCAGGAATTCAGTTTTTTTGCATCATTATTGGAGCTGGAAATTGGACTCCCTGGCTGGGATGAATACCAAAGGGTGCCGATTGGATCCTATTGGCTTTAACGGGTCTTTCCAACTTCTGTTTTGGCCACCAGCATTTTCCTGGATGAAGTAGCGCTGCATGGAAGGCTTCCTCATCCTGGATACTAATAGAAACCTACGACAGAGGCTCCAAATGGAGCCGTTCTGCAGATGGGAGCGAGCTGTTACTCTGAATTAATCCTGAGGTCTATAAAATAAGAAAACCCTCTAATTTATGAATATAATTTACTGGTTCTAGTACATTGCTAGATGGGGTGCCCTTCTGTACGTCTTCGCTGGTTGCGGTGGAGCTGGCACTAGGACTATAGGCAGCAGTCAGTATATTAGAGGTTATTATAATGATTATCATCGAGTTAGAGAAGCTTCCACTCTGCTTTACAGGGAGCCGACAGGGCAATCATCTCCAAATCCCAGAGCAATCTAGGACGGAAAAAAAAAAAGACGCCAGGCGCTGGAGAAATGTGAACCTCGCTCCCAGGTACAGAAACTCACAGTATGTAAAATTCATTACAAAACACTGGAAGAGGCTGTATCGGCTCAGTGACTTCAAAGACACATAAGAAGCTATGTATTCGTTATGGTTCCTAAGCGCTCATTCCAGGCAGAAATCTGCTATTTTTAGGAAAAACCTAGAGACCTGAATTGGTGTAATTTAGAGTTTAGAGAGAGACTTTATATACAGAATATCCGCTCCGCAGAATGGGAAGAGAATTTATTGCTGATATTCCGCCTCACTCGCTAGGGACAAATGTAATGTTCATCTTTTTGGTCCCCGGGGGGAATCGGTGTGGAAGTTGCTCTTACAATTATGAATAATGAAAAGTCTGAATGTAAAAAAGTAAATGGTAGCAACGGCCTAAGAGCTTCTGATTTTGCCCTCGGCAGTATGGTATGCTTATTTGACATTATACTACTTCTCATTTGCATAACAAATTTCCTAGAAGAGCATTGCAGGGTCTTATAAGTCTGCTCCCGCCTACTTGGCGATCTCCACGAGGAGAAACAATACCCTTCCTGCCCGGTCCACATCACAGGCCTTTCGCCCACCTAGTCAGAAACCTATTGTGTATTGATGAGGGGCAAGAAAAGCTGAAACAGCTGTCTGTACAAGTTTTGCTTATACTTCTTGTCATGTTAGAAAGTTGGACATTGACTTATAGGAAGCTACCTTGCAACAGGTGAGAAGAAGAGTTGGAAAGAACACTCCTGATGAGAAATTACTCAAAGCAGGGATGGCATACAGATGTACCATTTTTATAGGGTTAACCCATAACAGGTGCTGATGGCCTAGTACGCTACTGGACTGTAGGTCATGTTAGCATTATACACTAAGATCTGGTGTTATTTGTTAGCAAGTGGTGACTTGAAGACAAGTAGAGCCAATGATATTGATTGAAATTAAACATAGGTAATGCGTTTCAAGGTACACAGACCTCTTGATCAGACAGCTGAATTAGACATATGTGTTAATTCCTCAGGGTCCGATATGAGTCATGACAATAGTGGTTCAGCATAAGCATCCGAGGGCAATCAAGATGTCCAGCATTACTTGCTGGTTGAAAATAAAGTATAACTTTATTAAATATCATTGCATCCAATTGCCTTCAAGTCACCATCTCCTAACACGTTGTGCCAGAACTTCCTTTCACTTTGACCTCTTTTCATCTCACCTTCCAATAGGTGGTACTACAGAAGCCTTGTACCAACCGCCATTTGCATATCAAATTTCCCAGAGGAGCACAGCATTGCCTTAAAAGCCTCCTCACGCCTACTTGGTAGCCTCCACAAGAAAAAGCAGTGTCCCTTCTGATCCATTTAATATATATATTATTGACTCCTTCACTGATTGCTACATTGATCAGTGCGCATCAATGAGTCCCCTGCCAATCAGACTTCTCTCAACTATCTTACGCATAAATGATAACAAACAATATTGGTGCAACCCCTTTAATAAAAACTAAACCACCTGCAACTGTCATACTTCAGGAAAACTACATGTTTATCTTAAAACTTCTTTATTGGCTCTGTAAATGTAACCTTCAAAACAAGAAGGACATAAAATCACCTCCGTAGAGTCTGGGGACCATTGTCTTCACTGAAATGCAGATTGACTTGTTTGGACTTAACATATACAGAGTTTTGGAAGTGACACTCTTTGTCCAAAGAAGTAGCGGCTTAATTTATGTGCACCCTGGGGAGAGAAGCTTACATCTTCTGAAGATTCAAAAGGGCGATTGTTTCTGAAGAATATACTGTATATGAACATAGCAAGATCTCACTTGTTATTGGTGGTAATGGCGATTATGATAGAACCAGGTGCCATTTCATGACCTTCATCTCCCACTAGTAGATCTAAACCTGGCCATGTTCAATAACTTTGGCCAAACTTGCCAATTTCAGCCCATTATCTAATGTCTTCTGACTTCAACAAAATTAGGTGTTGGGGGGTAGAGGGACTGGGGGCGCTATTGGAATTCAACCTGATCTTTTTGTTCTTGAGAAGGTAATCCATAACCAGACATGTCTATTGGTGGCTCATTCGCCTCCCTGCATTCCAAACCCATGCATGCGTTGGGGCCGGGGTTGGGAGGTTGAGGGGGGTTATCAGTATATACTATTGACTGTAATGGGCACCATTCGGTCTCTGTCACAGTTCCCATACCTGAAAACAGTACAACTATTTTTTCTGACATTTATGGAAGAATTTGTTTGGAAAGCTCTAACAGAATTATGAACAGAGCCTTAAGACATCTGCTGACTACCACAACAACTAACGTAAGGTCATAGTAAATTGGAAAGCTGAACTTGTCCTGCCCAAATCCTGCCTGACATACCTGCAGTTTGTTACAACCCCAATTCCCGAAAAAGTTGGGCCACTGTGTAAAATGTAAATAAATGTAAAGGAAAAAAGGAGGATGACTGTGATTGTTGCAAAAGGAGTAGCAATGAAGGGAAAGTGAAGAGCAGACAGAGGATAGGGGAACTAAGAAAAGCACTTTTTTACATAGAACCTGATATCTGTGTGCCGATTCTGCCCGACCCATCAGCAGATGTGAGGATATGGATAACGTTCTTCAAGTGCCAGGATGACCATATGTCAACCTTGTGATCAAACCTTCTTTCTGAGGTAGGGTGAATGGGACTCCGTGTAACAACCATAGGTATGCCAGGCCTGTCTATACAGACATCGCAGCGAACCGCACAGCTAGAAGTGGTTACTGAGTTTCAACTGGAAAGACCGGTAAGAGATCATAGTAAGGCAGCCCCATAAGCCGTGCTGGGTGCATCTCTAGGAAACGATGAGTCTTCACCTGTCCGGGTTACTTCAATGATTTGGCAAAATAACATTTGGGTGACATTCTTGCCGGATTATTGGGCCTCATCACCATGCCATATCAAAATGTCTGGTTTAAATGTATAAGAACTAAAGCAGAGGTGTTACCCAAAACTACTAATCTGGGCTCTGCTTTTATTTTGCCACATCAGCAAAATGATGAAAGCTGGAGTCTGGAAGATGATTTCCAGGAGCCTGCTGGGAATTGTAGTTCCCGAACAGCAGGAGATCAACTGTCTGCAGACAACTGGTACAACTGGCTTGGGTTTATAATCCATGATTAGAGATGAGCGAGCATACTCGTCCGAGCTTGATGCTCGTTCGAGTATTAGGGTGCTCGAGATACTCGTTACTCGAGACGAGCACCACGCGGTGCTCGTCTCGATTAAACGAGCACTGATCATTGAATTCAATGGAGCCGGCAATACAGTCGGCTCCATTGAAAGCAATGGGCTGCCGGCTAGCGCGGGATAAATTTTCGGGAAGGGCTTAAAAATAGTTCTCCTGAATTGCTCTCTGTAGTATTCAGCAGCCAGGGATTTAAAATCCCCGCCTGCTGAATGAGCTGCCTCTGATTGGTCATAGCCTGACCAATCAGAGTCAGATCTCACTCACACCCATTCATGAATTCATGAATGGGTGAGTGAATGCTGCCTCTGATTGGCTCAGCGCAGCTCTCAGCTGAATGACAGCAGTTCAGCACCACAGTGCAGGGGACAGCAGGAGAAGACCCGGCTGTGCCCCGGCAGCTGAAGGGAGGTGAGTATCTATTTTTTTTGTTTTTTAAATCACTTTTAATTCATTTCCAGGGAATAGCTTATATGTAAAGCCCTTCCCTGAAAAAGAATTCAGGTGTGCCAGCGGACTATTGTCTTCAATGGAGTCGCCGGCAGCAGCAGCGGCTCCATTGAAGAGAATGCCTGCATTTTTATTTTTTTTTACACTAAAATCTTTCTTTTTCAGGTAAGGGCTTATATTTTTAAGCCCTTCCCAAAAAATTCATCCCGCGCTCGCCGGCAGCCCATTGCTTTCAATGGAGCCGGCTGTATTGCCGGCTCCATTGAATTCAATGGGCTAACATCGTTCTTCTCTGCCACAGCTGTTATAGCTGTGGCAGAGGAGAACGATCTTTATGCTGACAGTGGGGGGGGGGGGGTCCCACTCTTGCCACTATTGTGGCTTAATAGTGAGACCTCGGAGCCCGAAATGCAGCCCTGCATGTTGCTCCTCGCCTGCCCTATCCATTTCTGTGTTTTTTACATGACTTTGGTGATTTGCTAAGATTTTCACAAATGAAAACCTTAGCGGAGCACCAGTCATATACAAAAATGCTCGAGTCACCCATTGACTTCAATGGGGTTCGTTACTTGAAACGAACTCTCGAGCATCATTGAAAGTTCGACTCGAGTAACGAGCACTCGAGCATTTTGGTGCTCGCTCATCTCTATCCATGATCTTTCCTGATAATTTTATATCAACTGCTGTATAAATTGTATGCTGCAGAAAATGTCTAACCTGGCAGCTCCGAGTCTTAATCTCCCTAATATATGTTAATAAATCCTATTAGGATTAATGATGTTGACAGGTCAGTCGTCCCATCATTGCAGGACTTCACATAAAGTATCAGGGATCCAAAAATAACAGATAAGATGATTCAACTCAGCAACCGGACTCATGAAAAGGCAACGGAAAACCTTGTACTTATTTCATGTATATTTATAAATGTCAAAACATCCTTTTTCATGTAGGATTAGTGATGAGCCGCTCTGGCCATTCTCAGGCTCAGCACAGAGATTCAGGCCTGCAAAAATCTGGAAACAGAAATAGATTAATTAAAGTATAATTCCAGTCATGACTGATCAATGGCATAGTAAACATCTCTACATTGTATGAGGAGGACATTCTACAATACAGTTATTGCTAATTGTCCACTCATCAGGAATGATAACAAAGCAGACATTATATAAATTGTTCTCAAAAATTGAAGAATTTTCAATTATTATTTTCCACTCCTACTCCAGAAAGGTGAGTTGTTGAATAACAAAGTGGCCAGGAGAATGTTAGAAGACAGGATTTTTTTCTAAAAATTGGTATTGGAAACTAAAACAAATTATTTTTTTAAATCTGTGGAGGGCTTTCTTTTTCTAAAACAATGCTTCTTATTAGAACTAATAAGCTAAGTAAGGTTATTGCTTCCTATGTACAAGAATATAATTACTATAATACTGCCCCCTATGTGCAAGACTATAAATACTATAATACTGCCCCCTATGTCCAAGAATAGAACTACTATAATACTGCTCTATATACAAGAATATAACTACTATAATACTGTCACCTATGCAGAAGAATATAACTACTATAATACTGCCCCCTATGTACAAGAAGATAACTAGTATAATACTGCTCCCTAGGAACAAGAATATAACTACTATAATACTGTCACCTATGTAGAAGAATATAACTACTATAATACTGCTCCCTAGGAACAAGAATATAACTACTATAATACTGTCTCCTATCTACAAGAATATAATTACTATAATACTGCCTCCTATGTACAAGAATATAAATACTATAATACTGACCTCTATGTACAAGAATATAACTACTATAATACTGCCTCCTATGTACAAGAATATAACTACTATAATACTGCTCCTATATACAAGAATATAACTACTATAATACTGCTCCTATGAACAACAATATAGCTACAATACTGCCCCCTATGTACAAGAATATAACTACTATAATACTGCCTCCTATGTACAAGAATATAGCTACTATAATACTGCCCTATATACAAGAATATGACTACTCTAATACTGCTCTTCTGTACAAGACTATAAGTACTATATTACTGCCCCACTATGTACAAGAATATAGCTACTATAATTCTGCCCCCTATGTACAAGAATATAACTACTATAATACTGCTTCTATGTACAAGAATATAACTACTATAATACTGCCCCATATGTACAAGAATATAACTACTATAATACTGCACCTATTTACAAGAATATAACTACTATAATACTGCCCCATATGTACAAGAATATAACTACTATAATACTGCACCTATTTACAAGAATATAACTACTATAATACTGTCCCCTATGTACAGGAATATGACTACTATAATACTGCCTCCTATGTAGAAGAATATAACTACTATAATACTGACCTCTATGTACAAGAATATAACTACTATAATAATGCCTTCTATGTACAAGAATATAACTACTATAATACTGACCTCTATGTACAAGAATATAACTACTATAACACTGCCTCCTATGTACAAGAATATAACAACTATTATACTGCTCCTCTGTGCAAGACTATAAGTACTATAATACTGCCCCCTATGTACAAGAAAATAACTACTATAATACTGCCTCCTATGTAGAAGAATATAACTACTATAATACTGACCTCTATGTACAAGAATATAACTACTATAATACTGCCTTCTATGTACAAGAATATAACTACTATAATACTGACCTCTATGTACAAGAAAATAACTACTATAATATTGCCTCCTATGTACAAGAACGTAACTACTATAATACTGCCTCCTATGTACAAGAATATAACTACTATAATACTGCTCCTATATACAAGAATATAACTACTATAATACTGCTTCTATGAACAAGAATATAGCTACAATACTGTCTCCTATCTACAAGAATATAACTACTATAATACTGCCTCCTGTGTACAAGAATATAACTGCTATAATACTGACCCCTATGTTTAAGAATATAAGTACTATAATACTGCCCCCTATGTGCAAGAATATAGCTACTATAATACTGCCCCTATGTACAAGAATATAACTACTATAATACTGCCTCCTATGTACAAGAATATAGCTACTATAATACTGCCCTATATACAAGAATATGACTACTCTAATACTGCCCTTCTGTACAAGACTATAAGTACTATAATACTGCCCCACTATGTACAAGAATATAACTACTATAATTCTGCCCCTATGTACAAGAATATAACTACTATAATACTGCTTCTATGAACAAGAATATAACTACTATAATACTGCACCTATGTACAAGAATATAACTACTATAATACTGCACCTATATACAAGAATATAACTACTATAATACTGCCACTATGTACAAGAATATAACAATTATAATACTGCTCCTCTGTGCAAGACTATAAGTACTATAATACTGTCTCCTATGTACAAGAATATAACTACTATAATACTGCTCCTATGTACAAGAATATAACTACTATAATACTGACCCCTATGTACAAGAATATAACTACTATAATACTGCCCCCTATGTACAAGAAGATAACTACTATAATACTGCTCCCTAGGAACAACAATATAACTATTATAATTCTGCCCCCTATGTACAAGAATATAAATACTATAATACTACCTCCTATGTACAAGAATATAACTACTATAATACTGCCCCTATGTACAAGAATATAACTACTATAATACTGACCCCTATGTACAAGAATATAACTACTATAATACTGCCCCCTATGTACAAGAAGATAACTACTATAATACTGCTCCCTAGGAACAAGAATATAACTACTATAATACTGCCTCCTATGTACAAGAATATAACTACTATAATACTGCCCCTATGTACAAGGATATAACTACTATAATACTGCTCCTATTTACAAGAATATAACTACTATAATACTGTCACCTATGTACAAGAATATAACTACTATAATACTGCCCCCTATGTACAAGAAGATAACTACTATAATACTGCTCCCTAGGAACAACAATATAACTATTATAATTCTGCCCCCTATGTACAAGAATATAAATACTATAATACTACCTCCTATGTACAAGAATATAACTACTATAATACTGCCCCTATGTACAAGAATATAACTACTATAATACTGACCCCTATGTACAAGAATATAACTACTATAATACTGCCCCCTATGTACAAGAAGATAACTACTGTAATACTGCTCCCTAGGAACAAGAATATAACTACTATAATACTGCCTCCTATGTACAAGAATATAACTACTATAATACTGCCCCTATGTACAAGGATATAACTACTATAATACTGCTCCTATTTACAAGAATATAACTACTATAATACTGTCACCTATGTAGAAGAATATAACCACTATAATACTGACCCCTATGTACAAGAATATAACTACTATAATACTGACCCCTATGTACAAGAATATAACTACTATAATACTGCCTCCTGTGTACAAGAATATAACTACTATAATACTGCCCTATATACAAGAATATGACTACTCTAATACTGCTCTTCTGTACAAGACTATAAGTACTATATTGCTGCCCCACTATGTAGAAGAATATAACTACTATAATACTGCTTCTATGTACAAGGATATAACTACTATAATACTGCACCTATGTACAAGAATATAACTACTATAATACTGCACCTATGTACAAGAATACTGCACCTATGTACAAGAATATAACTACTATAATACTGCCCCTATGTACAAGAATATACCAACTATAATACTGCTCCTCTGTACAAGACTATAAGTACTATAATACTGCCCCCTATGTACAAGAAAATAACTAATATAATACTGCTCCTATGTACAAGTATATATCTACTATAATACTGCTCCCATGTCCAAGAATATATCTACTATAATACTGCCCCTATGTACCAGAATATAACTGATATAATACTGCCGCCTATGCAGAAGAATATAACTACTCTAATACTGCTCCTATGTACAGGAATATAACTACTATAATACTGCTCCTATGTACAAGAATATAACTACTATAATATTGCTCCTATGTACAAGAATATAACTACTATAATACTGCCCCCTATGTACAAGAATACAACTACTATAATACTACCCCCTATGTACAAGAATATAACTACTCTAATGCTGCTCCTATGTACAGGAATATAACTACTATAATACTGCTCCTATGTACAAGAATATAACTACTATAATACTGCCCCCTATGTACAAGAATATAACTACTATAATACTGCTCCCTATGTACAAGAATATAACTACTATAATACTTCCTCCTATGTACAAGAATATAACTACTATAATACTGCTCCCTATGTACAAGAATATAACTACTATAATACTACCCCCTATGTACAAGAATATAACTACTATAATACTGCTCCCTATGTACAAGAATATAACTACTATAATACTGCCTCCTATGTACAAGAATATAACTACTATAACACTGCTCCCTATGTACAAGAATATTACTACTATAATACTGCTTCCTATGTACAAGAATACAACTATTATAATACTGCCCCCATAATATATAGTTCTATATAATTACATTACCTTATAATGGAGTCACATTTCTACTTTTCTTCTGTTACTGTATTTTTGGTGAGAACAAAAATGTTAATTGCTGCCTGTCATGAATTCCACTAATGTGAACGGCCTCTTACTTCTAGGGGCTTAATAAAGTCTAAAATCCATATCTGGGAACAGTGAAGCTCCAGGGAGTTCAGCGTTTCTCTGTCGGAGTGGGAGGCGCACTGTGAGCTCCGTGACCTTGGATCAGGTGCTGGAACCTTGTACTGAGGACATTACTTTTTTTATGCTCCCTACCAAACTTTCCATCTTAAGTTTGTGACTCGCACATACGACGTTGAGCCGCGATGTGAGCGCTCGCTAATAATTTTGTCTGGCAGACATTTCATTGACAAACCCTGAAATCATCTTTTTAAAGATTTGACACTTTAACGGAGACATTGATGGATTTTTTTTCATTAGGAATTTAACAAATGGAAAATACCATCTCTCGCAAACTGCGAGCGTATTTCATATTTCAGTTCAAGGACTCGGATAATTTGTGCCGGTCTCAATTTTCTCATTCTAAGTATCTATTAGTGGAGACATTATCTATTGCTTTCCAGGATTGGTCTTCCTCGTCTATTGGTGCTTCGGGCACATATAGGATGGCATTGTACTGACTCGACTTATGCAATGTGGTTTCTGGGAGTCACTGTTGATTTGGGTTTTTTTTAATGTGTAGAGATATAGCAGAACTGAATTTGTCACTTGGCTTTGCTTCTGGTAGCATCATGATGGGTTACTGTGCCTGTGCATTTACATTGGACTGCAAGTTAAACCATACTTCTTAATTTCTGAAAAAATGGAAAAAAGGAGAATTCTTGTGTTGTACTGTGTTTGCTACGGCTGTTGGCTACATTCAGCTCCCCCTTTTATGCTAAACATGCCCTTTGTGCCCCTCACAGTAATAGTGCTCTTCAGTGACCCAGTTTTTGCTAGGAAAACCCTTTTAACGTAAAGACGCTTTCTGAGATTTAGATTCCTCCCAGCAAGATCACACTGATGAAATCTCTGATCTCTGACCATCTGTGATTTCCAGGCGAGTGGATCTTTATGGAATACTCAGACCTTTTTTGGTTCTGCATAGAAATTATTGTGTTAGGCCATTTACAATAATGATCATTTTTTTAGTCGTTTCCAACCTCTCCATCTGTGGTGAAACTACTCCTCCCATCATGTCTTGGGTGCCACAAGTTGCAGATCAGACTTTAAAATGTGTGTCTTTTTTGCATTTCTGGCGGGGTTACTGTTTCTCATTGTGGAGACCTACATGAGGGTGTTGGGAGTTTTCTAGGACATGCAATGCTCCCTGGGAAAAAGTTATGTAAATTGGAAGATGTAAATATAGTCCTGCAGTTGTGCTTTTCTATTGGAACTCAGCACCATTGAAGTGAATAGGGCTGAGCTGCGATACCACACTCAACCTGTGGACAAGTGGGGCACTGTTTTTGAGAGAAAGCAGTCATCCCTACCAAGCAGGCACAGTATTCACACTATGATGGATTCTCCATTTCGTCTCTCTACATGCCTGTGATTTTTCCTATTTTTGAGAATCTCTTTATTGAAACACTGATAACATTCAAGCAGATGTCAAAACTTGCTTTTCCAATACTTCAGCTGGGAGCAGAAGACATATTGTGAACTTAAACTTACACATGAAATGTTTCCCATAAACCCCTTAGCACTTCTAACTATAGACACTCTCGCCTACTTTCTACCAAATGTTTTGTGTTCCTCGCTAAAGATGAAGTAGGATGTTGTGAGGAAAATAAGTGCATGAATGCTGCCAGGCACCAGGCATCTCAAAGTCGGCGTCGTCAGCTCATCCAAAACTTCAAGGATTCATGGAAATTCCAGTGTGATTCCTCATTGTACTGTAATTATTCATATGGATCGGGTTGGACAAATCCAAGGAGCCAAGTGACCAGTGGACTTACAGAACTGTTGCATAAGATTAACGTTTTGAGTTCATTTGTATTGACTTTTATGAAAATTTTTATTGCCAGACCCCTATAACCATCCATCTGGGTCCAGGAGTGGTCAATTTAGTCTTAAAGTCCACACCTAGCAAACAGCTGATTTTTCCAGGGATAGCCACAATCTGCCAAGCATTTGCCCTGCACAGAAATGTAGTATTAAAGGATAGCCAGTCACGTCAATGGCACAAGGTCTACCAGAACAGGAGCCACTTTTACTTAATGGCCCTCCATTCTAGGTCAATGGGGGGCCCCAAGTGGTACATCCTGTTCTGTACTATCAATATGCCCTAATAGGGCATACAGTGTATTTGTAAAGTCTTCAGCCCTTTTCACTTTTTTTACATTTTGTTATGTTGTGGCCAAGTGAAAAAAAAACAAAAACATTTCATAATTTTCCCCATTCCTTGTGGACAGCCATTTTCAGGTTTCTCCAGCAATGTTCTATTGGATTCTAGTCAGAGCTCTGGCTGCGCCACTCAAGGACATTCACAGAGTTGTCTCTAAGTCTCTCCTGTGTTGTGTTGATTGTGGGTTGTTGTTTTGTTGGAAGCTGAACCTTCTGCTCGAGTACCTCGCGATCTGGATTTGGTTTTCATTAAGAATATCTCTATATACTTTGCTGCCTTCAGCTCTCCATCAACCCCGCCCAGTTTCCCTGTCCCAAGGCATATGCCACTGCCAGGCTTCACTATTGGGAAGGTATTGGGTAGGCGATGAGCAGCGCCTGGTTTCCTGCAGAAATAACACTTAAAATTGAGGCAAATAAATTCAATCTTGGTGTCATCAGAGCAGAGAGTCTTGCTTGTCACAGTCTGAGAATCCTTTAGATGCTTTTAGGTAAACTCCAGGTGGCTTTCATGTGTATTTTACTGAGGAAAGACTTCTTGCTAGCCTCGTATAGCCCAGATTAGTGAAGTGCTGCAGTGATGGTTGACCTCCTGGAAGTTTCTCCCATCTGCGTACAGGATCTTTGGAGGTCCATTAGTGACCATTGCGTTCTTGGTCACCTCTCTTACCAAGGTCCTTTTACCCTGATTGCTTACTTTGGTGGGTGGGCAGCTCTAGGAAGAGTCCTGGTTGTTCTCAACTTCTGCCATGTAAGAATTACAGAGGCCACTGGGCTCTTGGGAACTTTCATGAGAATTTTTTTTGTTGCCTTCTCCAGATCTTTGTGTCCAACTTGTTTCTGAGCTCTACAGGCAGTTCTTTCGTCCCCCTGGTTTAGATTCGGCTCTGATATACATTGTGAGCTCTGAGACCTTATATAGATGAGGGTGTTTTTTAAATTTATGTTCAATCAACTGGGTTTACCACAAGTGTCTCCAATCAAGGTGTAGAAGCAACTCTAAGATGATCAAGAGTGGGAGCCCCCTCAGAGCTAAATGTGTTATACCACAGGGTGTGAATACTTATGCCAATGTATAATATTAGTTTATCATTTAAAAAAAAATGTCAAAGCTTTATAACCTTCCATTTTCACTTTCTTATTAAGGCTTATTGAGTGCAGAACGATGGGGAAAAAAATAGATTTTTTAAAATAATTTGGACAAGGCCACAACATACCAGCGGCTCCTGGGGCCTCTGTGCCCGCACAGCTGGTCCTATCACCCGGGCAGCTGGAGTGCAGCGCAGGGGAGCCCCGATGCTGGTGACCTCCCCTGGCAGCCAGGGTCCTGGACGCCGGCCCCAGGCGCACGCTCCCGCGCTCAGGGGGATGTAGCCTGGGTAATCGAGTTGCTGGAGATGCAGCGGATGCCGTCCCCATTGCCATGACATCCTGATTAGCATGTTCTGCACTCGCTGCTGAATGTCTGGGTTTCTGCACTCGCTGCCTTATGTATTTAAACGTCTCAGTTTCCTCCTAACACTGCCAGGGTATGTTTGTCTTCAGGCTACACCCGTGTTATTCTGATCTGATTTCCCGTTGTGACTCTCTGCTTTTGGACCTGACTTCGACCTCGCCTGATCCCTGGTACCGCGTATTCTCCCGTTGCCGACCCGGACTTCCTGACTTGCCATTGTGTTTGTTTGTCTTTGTATCTGTTTGTAAGTCTTACCCCTTGCCCCGCTTCCCTAGAGAGTATAGGGACCGTCACCCTGGGGCCTAGCCCAGGGGGGCAAGTAGGTAGGGACAGGGGTTGCAGACAGCATTTAGGGACTACCAGTACCCGGACCCAGTTCCATGACAAAAATATTAAAAAGTGAAAAAGTCTGAAGACTTTTCAAATGCACTGTATGAAAAGGATGCCATGCTCTTGGCACAACCTCTTTAAGGTGGGCATACACATTGGATGAATGTTGGCCAAACTCACTGATTTTGGTGGGACTGGATGGCCATGTAATGTGTATGCAGGTGTCCCAACTCTCAGCAGATCTCAGGGAAAAGAAGAGCTGAGAAGTTGGATTACAATATTCTCAATCCTTTAGTTCTCAATGAGTATAAGCCACTGTCTGAGGTGTCTTTTAGCCGCTTATCCCCTCAACGTTTGTCTGATTAAGCTGAATGTGCATGCGCACAGAGCGAATGAGTGTTCCTCCTCAAAGCCTCTTTCCACCAGCTACACAATGTCTCTCCCACAACACCCTCTTAATACATTTCACAATCTATATTTCTAGTTCTTGCATAGTTACCTTATCGCAGTGGTGTAATTATAGGGAGTGTAGAGGTTTCCTTCATGCCTGCATCATGGAGCCTTAAGGTCTTCACCCAATTTATAATGCTTGTATCAGAGACATCCATATCAGAATGTAGCCCCTGGAGCATCTGGCTGAGCCCCAAAGATCCTGCTGATTTTGCCAGGGAAATCCAGTGGCCACAGAATGAATGACCATCTTTGTAATACAAGGAAGGCTCAAAGTCCACTAGACTGTTCTATCTCAAAGAGAGGTATCCCAAGTGGAGTACCTCACTCTGGAACATCCATATGCCCTAGTAGGGCATATAAACAGGAGTTGTCTTTCTGTGTCAAAGCTTTTAGGTAGGTCAATACTATAAGTGACTTGTGATAGTTGTGAGCCCCCATTTAGATTTTTATATTTGCGATCAAGAATTTTAAAGGGGCGGTCCGGTTGTGAACTAATGATGAGCTGTCCTCAGGATAGGTAATTAATAATAGATCAGCAGGGCTCCATCGCCCGGAACTCCTACTCATCAGCTGTTTGCCAGGCCAGTGTGCTCATGCACTGTACTGATTTCTGTAGGAAGTAGATAGCTCTGTTCCCACTGCAGTAGCCTGGCTTGGTATTGCAGTCCAAATTACCATTCATTTCAATGGGAACTTTGCCTGTAATACCAAGGCTGATCACTGCAGTGGAAAATGAGCTGCCTGCTTCCTACAGAAGTCTGCTTAGCCCATGAGTTCACTAACCCAACAAACTGCTGAATGTCGGGATACCCTGGTGAAGGACCTCCTCTGATCTACTATTGATGACCTATCTCGAGGATGGTTCAGCCATAGTTTGGAACTGTATAATCCCTTTAAGTTATACCTTAGTTTTCCTGCCTGCAGCATAAAGAAAAAGTACACTGTATAGCAGTTAGAACTTCCTGTGACTACTTCAGTCCATGGTGCTTCATGTAATGGAATGGTAGTCACTCGAACAGGAAGTCAAGTCCTTACTAGGCAACATAGACGTAAATGGAAATGTAGACATGTAATACTAACTTATATATGAATGTGCAGTTCCTGTAGTAGAGTTAGACTAAATGAATCTCGATTTCTCTTTAATTAGAGCCGTAACACACAATTTTGTTTTTCAGGAAGCGGTCAAAGAGAACAACAAGAGGCGAGAAATGGAGGAAAAGATGAAAAGAGCGAAGATAGCAAAGGAGAAGGCTGAACGTGAAAAGATGGAGCGAATGCAAAAGAAGAAGCAGCTGATTGATATGAATAAAGGTAGGAGTAGAGGAGGGAGTGATCTTCTCTACATTCCCCAACATCTTCAAAGACGCAACTCAAATTTAATTAACTTATGTAGATTCCTCAATACACAAACCTTCAAATGTACTCATTATATTTTATCTGATTCATACATTAGTCATCAGTTAATTATATATCATCCCATCTCTCGTTTGTTATTCCTGACCCCGGGACCGATAAGACTCCTCCCACTTTTCTTATTTGGACATTAGGCTTATTTACACCTTTTTCTGAAGGTTGGTCTCATTGATTCGTAGGCTCTTAATTACTTGTTCTTTTTACCTTCATAGAAAAGTGCGGACCTAGTTATCATTACTATGCTAATGAAGCTATATGTAATATATTGTATGTATGTACAAAGGAAACCTCATTACAAATGCAGAATATCGACTCTCTATCAATGATGTGTAAATATAATCACTTGTTTTCGAAAGGCTGTAGCAAAAGCAGATTTCTTGAATGGATATTCCAGCAGATCACATTTATCACTTATCCACTATTGGTAGATATGTAGACCTTTATTCCTCATTTTCTGTGCACGAAGGAAGAGTTGGATGAAGCGGCGATCAAGAAGTGTGTTGCCATTCCATAGAACTCAATGGAAGTTAAGGTAACACCCAAGAACCCACATGCATCCATTTCATTAAAGGGTCTGTCCTAGATGGGGGAGGATGCATCCCTGGTCCAATGGTGTTAAATCACCCACTTCTAGCCCAGTTCTGAAACCAAGACACATGGTATGACCCTTTCATTGCCCATGATGTTATTATGTGTAAAGCTTGTTGACCACTAGACATGGCCCTACGATGCAATCAGCCGCACACACAAAGGGGTCACAGGAAGCCCCCACAATATTGTCACACTTCTGTGGCTGCCCAGTCACCAGATTTATCACCAATAAAACATGTATAGGACCATCTGAAATACCAACTTCCACAGCCTACGGGTTTTCCCAAACTAGAGGCTCAGTTACTGCAAATGTGGAGCGATATACCACATAATACCATATGGAACCTGTATGCCTCCATGCCTGCCCGTATCACATCTTGTATCCAAGCTAGTGGTGGCCCAGCAAAGTACTAGAGCCTTCCTGCCTGTGTGTATCAGATCTTGTATCCAAGCTGGAGGCAGCCCAACAGGGTACTAGAGCCCCCATGCCTGCCTGTATCACATATTGTATCTAAGCCAGAGGCAGTAAAACAGGGTACTAGAGCCTCTCTACAAGGGGTCAGTTTTCTGCAATAAATGACTCTATTTCCCCTGATATTGTAATTACTTACTTATATCAATGTTACAATCACACATAGTTCATTGGATTCCGACCACTTCTAGGGCAGGTTATCATGTCATTTTTAACAAGAAACCTAAATAAATGAATAAAAAAACAAACAATTCACCAGAAATAAAAACACACATACTATATATTTGTCCCCATCATATGAATCATATTGCAGCGCTCTAACATACTGCAAGTATTTCTTCATTCTACTGAATACATTTTCTGCCATTTTGACAGAAACATTCGCCCTTTACTTGAGCCAGGTCCGAGATCTGCGCTGCACAAGACTCAACTTCCTTTAAAGCCATTACCGTACATTTCGCATACGTAAGCAAATCACTTCGGCCTATACGTAATTATAATTCCATCTCACATCTATCTACTTATCCAATATATTTCTATAAAAGGCAGGATTAATAAACTAGGAATTTCACCTGTGCCATAAGCCGCCCGGTAGACTGCAGACTGTACGCTTTTTTGCAGTCAGTCATTTTTGTCAGCAGAAGCTGGAGACGAGATGGCACAAGGAAGAATGAGATCGAAGAAGAGATTAGTGCTTGCTGCAGTTTACCGTTCCCCTTCTGTGAACATTGCCATTCTGCAGAATACCTCCGCTAATCCTTTGCAATCATAAAATATACAACAATGCCCAGTATGAGTCGTTGGTGGGGTTTTAATCACTACACATACCCTGCCATGTTTCCAGAGGATCCAGATAAAAATTGGAACAGTTTCTGGGGTTGAATGTAAATTGGTGAGATGGTGGCAGAGATTTCACTGGGCACCAGCGCTTATTGATAGACCATATAACTTATAACAATCACATGTTCCTAATAATAATACGCCCCAAGTTACCATCAGCTACAACATACTAAAAATATTCTCTAT
This sequence comes from Eleutherodactylus coqui, assembly GCF_035609145.1. Taxonomy (NCBI): domain Eukaryota; kingdom Metazoa; phylum Chordata; class Amphibia; order Anura; family Eleutherodactylidae; genus Eleutherodactylus; species Eleutherodactylus coqui. The sequence continues at coordinate 81,909,716 of NC_089846.1, forward strand.
GACAGCCATATCCACCATATTAACTCTTACTCCAGTGTTGTCACACAACTTTTCACGACTCGTATAAAACAAATATGTCTAATGGTAACATGACGCACCCCCTATTTCCAAAATAGTTAATAATCAGGGTTAGAGATGAGCGGGCACGCTCGGGTAATGCACTTACTGGAGCAAGCATCACTATTCTCGAGTAACTGCATTCTCGACACAGCAGCATAGCAGGCTCGGGGGGGGGGGGGGTAGCGGGGGGAAGAGTGAGAGAGATCACTTGTGGTCATCTCACTTGCACAAAGATATGGCAAGTATTCTTAACTTCCATATATATAAATACAAAAATGCTCGGGTGCTCGTTATTCGAGTCGAGCTTTTCGTAATATTCGATAGCTCTGTTCGAATAATGAACCCCATTGAAGTCAATGGGAGACCTGAGCATTTTTGTATTTGACTCGCCGGGTGCCGAGTTTTTTTTTCTTCTCTTCCTCTCTCTCTCTCTCTTCCTACTGGCACGTCACAGCAGAAAGTGGTAATGCGGTGAGTGGTCAAAACGGGGCGGGGTCGAACTTGGCGTGGTACTCGCTTGAGTAACGAACACCATCGAGTATGCTAATACTCGAACGAGCATCAATCTCGGACGAGCATGTTCACTCAACTCTAATAGATATATAGATAGATAGGAGATACTCGTTTCCCTCAAAATAAGCCCTACCCAGAAAATAAGCCCTACCCTAATTTTCAGGATTTTCGGGGAGGCTTGAAATATAAGTCCTACCCTGAAAATAAGCCGTATCTGCATTTCATAAAAAAAAAGAGGAATTCAACCTAGCTGACTCGTCCGCGTCCTCCTGCTGCTGTCCAGAGCTCTGCCGTGCGTCATTCTGTCCTCATTCGCTCACAGAAGATCACATTCTGGTTACAAGATTCATAGATCCCTCCTCCAGGAAGTGTTGCCTGTAATTGGTTCTTGAGCACTTTTCACCCAATTATTGCAGTGCTCGATGAACCAACATGATGGCTGGGGTTGGTTTATTGAGTGCTGCATTGATTGACTGAGCAGCAGTCAAAGAAATAAATCACAGCAATCGCGTTGTTGAGGCAGGATTTATGAATTAGCCAATCAATGCCACGGCTCAGCGCGTTGGAGCGTAGCAGGATGGACCTGAACCGAGTCTTCTAGGTTAGTATAATAAGACGGTAGATAGATAGATAGGTAGATTAGCATATATGAGATAGATAGATATCAGATAGATATGCCAAAGACATTAGATAAAAGATGAATAGAGTAGAACTATAAAGACAGAGAAACAGACATCCACTTTAGATACTAGATAGATGAATATTAGAAAGATATATATATATATATATATATATATATATATATATATATATATATATATATATATATATATATATATATAAAATACGAGATATGAAATTGCTATAACATACAGTGGATAGGAGATAGATATGAGATAAATATATAGATAGATATTTTGTGTGTAGCTCTTTTCGCCTTTCTTTCTCTGTGAATCTCTGTGGTCATTTTCTATTACTTAATTGAAATTCTGGCGGTCAGTCTAGAGAAGACGTAATAAATATGATGCGGTAGCGTCATTGACGTGTGTGTAATCTCCTAGTTAAACAGTGTTTCATCGTTGAGTCATGTTCACTTTCGGCTGCACATTCACAAATCTGCTGGCTGGCCTGGCGCCGTAACACCAGACTGCATTAGACTTGCATTTTTTTTTCTTATACGGATGTGGTTAACACAATGAACGAAACAATGTTATTAGGTTTCCATATCCCAGTGGTGAGAAGTCACTTTGTCAAAATGACAGCTTGAGAAAATATGTGCGCTTTTCTTCTGTGGCCTGCGTGTCATATTTACTTAGTTTGGCCAGAAATAAGCTGTGTTCTGCATTTTCTCTGCTCCTGCGAGCTGTCGCCGGTAACTCTTGCTTATGAAATTACACTTGCAGTTTTTGATACATTTTTTTTTTATTTCTTGTATCTTGTTGCAATTTTGCCAAGATTATTATTATAGAAACTCATTGTGGTAATCGAGCGCAGAATGAATGTTTATTTCCTTGTGTAATAAACTGCTCTTCAGAAAATAGAGATGTTGAGAAAACCAGGCTAGCGAAACTGGTGTGAGGCTTCATCTTCTAACAACTAGTAAAATATGGCCTCCATATACAAGAATATAAACAATATAATACTGCTCCCTAAGTACAAGAATCTAACTACTATAATACTGCTCCTATGTACAAGAATATAACTACTATAATACTGCTCCCTAAGTACAAGAATCTAACTACTATAATACTGCCCCCTATGTACAAGAATATAACTACTATAATACTGCTCCTATGTACAAGAATATAACTACTATAATACTGCTCCCTATGTACAAGAATATAACTACTATAATACTGCCCCCTATGTACAAGAATATAACTACTATAATACTGCTCCTATATACAAGAATATAACTACTATAATACTGCCCCCTATGTACAAGAATATAACTACTATAATACTGCCTCCTATGTACAAGAATATAACTACTATAATACTGCCCCCTATGTACAAGAATCTAACTACTATAATACTGCCTCCTATATACAAGAACATAACTACTGTAATATAGCCCCCTATGTACAAGAATATAACTACTATAATACTGCCCCCTATGTACATGAATATAACTACTATAATACTACCTCCTATGTTCAAGAATATAACTACTATAATACTGCCTCCTATGTACAAGAATCTAACTACTATAATAGTGCCTCCTATGTGCAAGAATATAACTACTATAATACTCCTCCTATGTACAAGAATATAACTACTATAATACTGCCCCCTATGTACAGGAAGATAACTACTATAATACTGCTCCTATGTACAAGTATATAACTACTATAATACTGCCTCCTATGTTCAAGAATATAACTACTATAATAGTGCCTCCTATGTTCAAGAATATAACTACTATAATAGTGCCCCCTATGTACAAGAATATAACTACTATAATACTTCCCCTATGTACAAGAATATAACTACAATAATACTGCCCCCTATGTACATGAATATAACTACTATAATACTGCCCCCTATGTACAAGAATATAACTACTATAATACTGATCCTATGTACAAGAATATAACGACAATAATACTGCCCCCTATGTACAAGAATATAACTACTATAATACTGCCCCCTATGTACAAGAATATAACTCCTATAATACTGCCCCCTATGTACATGAATATAACTACTATAATACTGCCCCCTATGTACAAGAATATAACTACTATAATACTGATCCTATGTACAAGAATATAACGACAATAATACTACTCCCTATGTACAAGAATATAACTACTATAAAACTGCCTCCTATGTACAAGAATATAACTACTATAATACTGCCTCTAGAGATGAGCGAGCACCAAAATGCTCGGGTGCTCGTTACTCGGGACGAACTTTTCACGATGCTCGAGGGTTCGTTTCGAGTAACGAACCCCATTGAAGTCAATGGGTGACCCGAGCATTTTTGTATATCGCCGATGCTCGCTAAGGTTTCCTTGTGTGAAAATCTGGGCAATTCAAGAAAGTGATGGGAACGACACAGCAACGGATAGGGCAGGCGAGGGGCTACATGTTGGGCTGCATCTCAAGTTCACAGGTCCCACTATTAAGCCACAATACCGGCAAGAGTGCCCCCCCCCTCCCAACAACTTTTACTTCTGAAAAGCCCTCATTAGCAATGCACACCTTAGCTAAGCACCACACTACCTCCAACAAAGCACAATCACTGCCTGCATGACACTCCGCTGCCACTTCTCCTGGGTTACATGCTGCCCACCCCCCCCCCCCCGTACGACCCAGTGTCCACAGCGCACACCAAACTGTCCCTGCCCAGCCTTCAGCTGCCCTCATGCCACACCACCCTCATGTCTATGTATAAGTGCGTCTGCCACAGGAAAAGCAGGCACACACTGCAGAGGGTTGGCATGGCTAGGCAGCGACCCCCCCATAAAAGGGGCGGGCTGATAGTCCAGAATGCTGTACAGAAGCAATGAGAAATCCAATCCTGTGCCACCTCCATCTGGAGCTGCACACGTGGTCATAGCAATGGGGAACCTATGTGCCACACACTATTCATTCTGTCAAGGTGTCTGCACCCCCCAGTCAGACCGCGGTTTTTTATAAATAGTCACAGGCAGGTACAACTCCGCAATAGGAATTCCGTGTGCACCCACAGCATGGGTGGGTGCCAGGAAGCCACCGGCGGTACATAGAAATATCCCATTGCATTGGCCAACACAGCTGAGGTAGTAATGTCGTGCTTAATGCAGGTGGGCTTCGGCCCACACTGCATGCCCCAGTCTGACTGGGGTTCTTTTCAAGTGTACAGATGTAGTAAAAACTCCGTGTGCACCTACAGCATGGGTGGCTCCCTGGAACCCACCAGCGGTACATAGAAATATCCCATTGCATTGCCCAACACAGCTGAGGTAGTAATGTCGTGCTTAATGCAGGTGGGCTTCGGCCCACACTGCATGCCCCAGTCTGACTGGGGTTCTTTTCAAGTGTACAGATGTAGTAAAAACTCCGTGTGCACCTACAGCATGGGTGGCTCCCTGGAACCAACCGGCGGTACATAGAAATATCCCATTGCATTGCCCAACACAGCTGAGGTAGTAATGTCGTGCTTAATGCAGGTGGGCTTCGGCCCACACTGCATGCCCCAGTCAGACTGGGGTTCTTTTCAAGTGTACAGATGTAGTAAAAACTCCGTGTGCACCTACAGCATGGGTGGCTCCCTGGAACCCACCGGCGGTACATAGAAATATCCCATTGCATTGCCCAACACAGCTGAGGTAGTAATGTCGTGCTTAATGCAGGTGGGCTTCGGCCCACACTGCATGCCCCAGTCAGACTGGGGTTCTTTTCAAGTGTACAGATGTAGTAAAAACTCCGTGTGCACCTACAGCATGGGTGGGTGCCAGGAAGCCACCGGCGGTACATAGAAATATCCCATTGCATTGCCCAACACAGCTGAGGTAGTAATGTCGTGCTTAATGCAGGTGGGCTTCGGACCACACTGCATGCCCCAGTCAGACTGGGGTTCTTTTCAAGTGTACAGATGTAGTAAAAACTCCGTGTGCACCTACAGCATGGGTGGGTGCCAGGAAGCCACCGGCGGTACATAGAAATATCCCATTGCATTGCCCAACACAGCTGAGGTAGTAATGTCGTGCTTAATGCAGGTGGGCTAAAAATTTATTTGATTACACTGTAGGCGATGGCCCACAAAAATTGCTGTATCAACAGTACTAATGTACCTGAAAAAAATTGGCCATGGCCAACCAAGAGGGCGGGTGAAACCCATTAATCGCTTTGGTTAATGTGGCTTAAGTGGTAACTAGGCCTGGAGGCAGCCCAGTTTAACGAAAAATTGGTTCAAGTTAAAGTTCCAATGCTTTTCAGAGCATTGAAACATCTAAAAATTGTTTAGAAAAATTATGAGTGAGCCTTTTGGCCCTAAGAAAAATTGCCCGTTCAGCGTGATTACGTGAGGTTTCAGGAGGAGGAGCAGGAGGAGGAGGAGGAATATTAGACACAGATTGATGAAGCAGAAATGTCCCCGTTTTGGATGGTGAGAGAGAACGTAGCTTCCATCCGCGGGTGCAGCCTACGTATTGCTTACGTATCGCTGCTGTCCGCTGGTGGAGAAGAGAAGTCTGGGGAAATCCAGGCTTTGTTCATCTTGATGAGTGTAAGCCTGTCGGCACTGTCGGTTGACAGGCGGGTACGCTTATCTGTGATGATTCCCCCAGCCGCACTAAACACCCTCTCCGACAAGACGCTAGCCGCAGGACAAGCAAGCACCTCCAGGGCATACAGCGCTAGTTCAGGCCACGTGTCCAGCTTCGACACCCAGTAGTTGTAGGGGGCAGAGGCGTCACCGAGGATGGTCGTGCGATCGGCTACGTACTCCCTCACCATCCTTTTACAGTGCTCCCGCCGACTCAGCCTTGACTGGGGAGCGGTGACACAGTCTTGCTGGGGAGCCATAAAGCTGGCCAGGCCCTTAAAGACTGTTGCACTGTCTGGGCTGTACATGCTGCTCGATCTACGCACCTCCCCTGCTACATGGCCCTCGGAACTGCGCCTTCTGCCACTAGCGCTGTCGGATGGGAATTTTACCATCAGCTTGTCCGCCAGGGTCCTGTGGTATAGCAACACTCTCGAACCCCTTTCCTCTTCGGGAATGAGACTGGGAAGGTTCTCCTTATAGTGTGGGTCGAGCAGTGTGTACACCCAGTAATCCGTAGTGGCCAGAATGCGTTGAATGCGAGGGTCACGAGAAAGGCATCCTAACATGAGGTCAGCCATGTGTGCCAGGGTACCTGTACGCAACACATGGCTGTCCGCACTAGGAAGATCACTTTCAGGATCCTCCTCCTCCTCCTCCTCAGGCCATACACGCTGAAATGATGACAGGCAAGCAGCATGGGTACCGTCAGCAGTGGGCCAAGCTGTCTCTTCCCCCTCCTCCTCATCCTCCTCCTCCTCCTCCTGAACGCGCTGAGATACAGACAGGAGGGTGCTCTGACTATCCAGCGACATACTGTCTTCCCCCGGCTCTGTTTCCGAGCGCAAAGCGGCTGCCTTTATGGTTTGCAGGGAACTTCTCAAGATGCATAGCAGAGGAATGGTGACGCTAATGATTGCAGCATCGCCGCTCACCACCTGGGTAGACTGATCAAAGTTTCGAAGGACCTGGCAGATGTCTGCCAACCAGGCCAAATTAAAGACGTGGGCCAGGCATGGCACGTGCGTGAGGCTGCCAAGCTGCAGAGCCGCCACCAGGTTACGGCCGTTGTCACACACGACCATGCCCGGTTGGAGGCTCAGCGGCGCAAGCCAACGGTCGGTCTGCTCTGTCAGACCCTGCAGCAGTTCGTGGGCCGTGTGCCTCCTATCTCCTAAGCTGAGTAGTTTCAGCACGGCCTGCTGACGCTTGCCCACCGCTGTGCTGCCACGCCGCGCGACACCGACTGCTGGCGACGTCCTGCTGCTGCTGACACATCTAGATTGCGAGACAGAGGTTGAGGAGGAGGAGGAGGAGGAGGGTGCTTTAGTGGAAGAAGCATACACCGCCGCAGATACCACCACCGAGCTGGGGCCCGCAATTCTGGGGGTGGGTAGGACGTGAGCGGTCTCAGGCTCTGACTCTGTCCCAGCCTCCACTAAATTCACCCAATGTGCCGTCAGGGAGATGTAGTGGCCCTGCCCGCCTGTGCTTGTCCACGTGTCCGTAGTTAAGTGGACCTTGCCACTAACCGCATTGGTGAGGGCGCGTACAATGTTGCGGGAAACGTGGTCGTGCAGGGCTGGGACGGCACATCGGGAAAAGTAGTGGCGACTGGGAACTGAGTAGCGCGGGGCCGCCGCCGCCATCATAGCTTTGAAGGACTCCGTTTCCACAACCCTATACGGCAGCATCTCAAGGCTGATAAATTTGGCTATGTGGACGGTTAACGATTGAGCGTGCGGGTGCGTGGTGGCGTACTTGCGCTTGCGCTCCAACACTTGCGCTAGCGACGGCTGGACTGTGCGGTGCGAGACATTGGTGGATGGGGCCGAGGACAGCGGAGGTGAGGCTGTGGGTGCAGGCCATGAGACGGTTGTGCCTGTGTCCTGAGAGGGAGGTTGGATCTCAGTGGCAGGTTGGGGCACAGGGGGAGAGGCAGCGGTGCAAACCGGAGGCGGTGAACGGCCTTCGTCCCACCTTGTGGGGTGCTTGGCCATCATATGTCTGCGCATGCTGGTGGTGGTGAGGCTGTTGGTGGTGGCTCCCCGGCTGATCTTGGCGCGACAAAGGTTGCACACCACTGTTCGTCGGTCGTCAGGCGTCTCTGTGAAAAACTGCCAGACCTTAGAGCACCTCGGCCTCTGCAGGGTGGCATGGCGCGAGGGTGTGCTTTGGGAAACACTTGGTGGATTATTCGGTTTGGCCCTGCCTCTACCCCTGGCCACCGCACTGCCTCTTGCAACCTGCCCTGCTGATGCCCTTGCCTCCCCCTCTGAAGACCTGTCCTGAGTAGGCGTTGCACACCAGGTGGGGTCAGTCACCTCATCGTCCTGCTGCTCTTCCTCCGAATCCTCTGTGCGCTGCTCCCTTGGACTTACTGCCCTTACTACTACCTCACTGCAAGACAACTGTGTCTCATCGTCATCGTCCTCCTCACCCACAGAAAGTTCTTGAGACAGTTGGCGGAAGTCCCCAGCCTCTTCCCCCGGACCCCGGGAACTTTCGAATGGTTTTGCATCAGTGACGATAAACTCCTCTGGTGGGAGAGGAACCACTGCTGCCCAATCTAAGCAGGGGCCCGAGAATAGTTCCTGGGAGTGTTCCCGCTCCTGAGCAGGTGTCATTGTAGTGGAGTGAGGAGGCTGGGAGGAAGGAGGAGCAGCAGACAGAGGATTCGGATTTGCAGCACTGGACGGCGCAGAACTGTGGGTGGATGATAGCTTGCTCGAAGCACTTTCTGCCATCCAGGACAGGACCTGCTCACACTGCTCATTTTCTAATAAAGGTCTCCCGCGTGGACCCATTAATTGGGGGATGAATGTGGGGACGCCAGAAACGTGCCTCTCTCCTAATCGCGCAGCAGTCGGCTGCGACACACCTGGATCAGGAGCTCAGCCTGTGCCCACACCCTCACTTGGCCCTCCGCGTCCTCGGCCACGTCCACGTCCTCTAGGCTTACCCCTACCCCTCAGCATGCTGTATTACCAGTGATTTGATTTCCCAGGCAGGAAATAAATTGGTGCAAGCCTGCAGGCCAAATATAATGTTTTCGCTTTTTTGCAAAGGGAAGACCCCACTGCGTATATTCAATGAACAAGAAGTTTAATATCTGTGGTGTGGCCCTCAAAAAGTGTCACACAACTATAGTGTAGCAGAGTTATTAACTCTAGCAGAGCAGGTATTTGCCAGTCAGGAAAGACAATGGCGCTAGGCAGCAGTAAAGCGTAGCTGGTTGCGTCTGATTTTTGTACGTTGTACACGCAGCACACACGTACACGGAGACCTTAGGACTGACACAGGCAGGCCAAATATAATTTTTTTCCTTTTTAGCTTAGGGAAGACCCCACTGCGTATATTCAATGAACAAGAAGTTTAATATCTGTGGTGTGGCCCTCAAAAAGTGTCACACAACTATAGTGTAGCAGAGTTATTAACTCTAGCAGAGCAGGTATTTGCCAGTCAGGAAAGACAATGGCGCAAGCCTGCAGTAAAGCGTAGCTGGTTGCGTCTGATTTTTGTACGTTGTACACGCAGCACACACGTACACGGAGACCTTAGGACTGACACAGGCAGGCAAAATATAATTTTTTTCCTTTTTTGCAAAGGGAAGACCCCACTGCGTATATTCAATGAACAAGAAGTTTAATATCTGTGGTGTGGCCCTCAAAAAGTGTCACACAACTATAGTGTAGCAGAGTTATTAACTCTAGCAGAGCAGGTATTTGCCAGTCAGGAAAGACAATGGCGCTAGGCAGCAGTAAAGCGTAGCTGGTTGCGTCTGATTTTTGTACGTTGTACACGCAGCACACACGTACACGGAGACCTTAGGACTGACACAGGCAGGCCAAATATAATTTTTTTCCTTTTTAGCTTAGGGAAGACCCCACTGCGTATATTCAATGAACAAGAAGTTTAATATCTGTGGTGTGGCCCTCAAAAAGTGTCACACAACTATAGTGTAGCAGAGTTATTAACTCTAGCAGAGCAGGTATTTGCCTGTCAGGAAAGACAATGGCGCAAGCCTGCAGTAAAGCGTAGCTGGTTGCGTCTGATTTTTGTACGTTGTACACGCAGCACACACGTACACGGAGACCTTAGGACTGACACAGGCAGGCAAAATATAATTTTTTTCCTTTTTAGCAAAGGGAAGACCCCACTGCGTGTATTCAATGAATAATAAATGTCTTCTGGCCCTGCCTACACAATTCTATCCCTGTAGTATTAATGCCGGGTGCAATGCTCTGCACAGCCGGTTTTGAGAAAAAAAAAAAAAAATGCAACACTGCTAACAGCAGCCTGGACAGTACTGCACACGGATAGAAGTGGCCCTAGAAAGGACCGTTGGGGTTCTTGAAGCCTACACTAACTCCTAACACTCTCCCTGCCTAACCCCCACTTCTGTCCCTATTGCAGGGCGCAATGCTCTGCAGATCCAATTTTGGACAAAAAAAAAAAAAATACTGTGCTAACACAGTACTGCACACTAGTAGATGTGGCCCTGAGAAGGGCCGTTGGGGTTCTTGAAGCCTACACTGACTCCTAACGCTCTCCCTACAGCAGCACCAGCAGCAGCACTTTCCCTCAGCTAAGTCACAAGGCATGTGTGGCGAGCCGCGGGAGGGGCCGATTTTTATACTCGGGTGACATCTGATCGCCCCAGCCACTCACAGCAGGGGGTTGGTATAGGGCTTGAACGTCACAGGGGGAAGTTGTAATGCCTTCCCTGTCTTTCAATTGGCCAGAAAAGCGCGCTAACGTCTCAGAGAGGAAACTGAAAGTAACCGGAACACCGCGTGGTGCTCGTTACGAGTAACGAGCATCCCGAACACCCTAATATTCGCACGAATATCAAGCTCGGACGAGTACGTTCGCTCATCTCTAACTGCCTCCTATGTAGAAGAATATAAGTACTATAATACTGCCCCCTATGTACAAGAATATAACTACAATAACATAGTAACATAGTATGTTAGGCCGAATGAAGACAATGTCCATCTAGTCCAGCCTGTTTATCCTCCCATGTTGTTGATCCAGAGGAACGCAGAAAAACCCAAAAGGCAGAAGCCAATTAGCCCTTTCTGGGGAAAAATTCCTTCCCCACTCCCTAATGGCAATCAGACTAATCCCTGGATAAACCCCTAATAGTTCCTACCTGCCTGTATACCCGGATTAACAGTTAAACTAAGATTTATATCCTGTAATATCCTTCCGCTCTAGAAATATATCAAGTCCCCTTTTAAACTCCTCTATGGATTTTGCCATCACCACATCCTCAGGCAGAGAGTTCCACAGTCTAACTGCTCTTACAGTAAAGAACCCCCTTCCGTGTTGTTGATGAAACCTGCTTTCCTCTAGATGTAGCAGATGTCCTCTTGTTACTGTCGCAGTCCTGGATATAAACAGATCATGGGAGAGATCCTTGTATCGTCCCCTCATGTCTTTATACATAGTTATTTGGTCACCCTTTAGCCGTCTCTTTTCCAGGATAAATAATCCCAATTTTGATGCCTCTCTGGGTATTCCAGTCCCGTCATTCCATGTATTAGTTTAGTTGCCCTTCTTTGAGCCCCCTCCAGTACTGTAATATCTTTCCTGAGCACCGGTGACCAGAACTGTGCGCAGTATTCCATGTGAGGCCTGACAAGTGCCTTATATAGTGGAAGGATAATGCTCTCATCCTTCGCCCCTATACCTCTTTTAATGCACCCAAAGACTTTATTAGCTTTTGCAGCAGCTGACTGGCATTGGTTACTCCAGTTTAGTCTACAATCCACTAGTACCACCAGGTCTTTTTCCATATCATTTTTCCCTAGCAGTACCCCATTTAGTGTATAGTGGTGACCTTCGTTTCTCCTGCCCATGTGCATAACCTTACATTTTTCAACATTGAACTTCATTTGCCATTTTTCTGCCCAAGCCCCCAGTTTATCTAGGTTAGTTTGTAGCCGCACATTGTCCTCCGTTGCATTGATTATATTGTATACTTTTGTGTCATCTGCAAATATCCATATTTTACTGTGCAGCCCCTCTATCAGGTCGTTGATAAATATATTGAACAGAATGGATCCTAATACTGAACCCTGTGGCACCCCACTAGCAACGGTGGCCCAATCAGAGTACGAACCATTTATTACCACCCTCTGCTTTCTTTCTCTGAGCCAATTCTTTACCCAGATACAAACGTTTTCACCCAATCCGAGCAGTCTCATTTTATATATCAGCCTATTATGCGTCACGGTGTCAAATGCTTTAGAGAAGTCCAGATATACAAGATCAATAGACTCTCCCAGGTCCAGCCTAGAGCTTACTTCAACGTAGAAGCTGATCAGATTGGTTTGACATGATCGACCCTTCATGAACCCATGCTGGTGAGGAGTTATTCCGTTGTTCTTCTTGAGGTATTCTTCGATGGCGTCTCTCAGAAACCCCTCAAATATTTTTCCAGTTACTGAGGTGAGACTTACTGGCCTGTAGTTACCAGGCTCACTTTTGGACCCCTTTTTGTAAATTGGAACCACGTTGGCAATGCGCCAATCCAATGGTACAACCCCGGTCTTGATAGTATCCACAAATATTAGATATAGCGGCCTAGCTATCACATCACTTAGTTCCCTTAGTACCCTTGGGTGTATTCGATCTGGGCCTGGCGATTTATCGATTTTAATCTTCTTTAACCGGTTGCGCACCTCTTCCAGCATTAGGTATGAGGTATTTTGTGTGGGGTTTATTTTATTCCACTGCATACCATGTGGCATTTCCTTTTCGTTTGTGAATACGCTTGAAAAGAAACTATTTATTTGGTTTGCCTTCCCTCCATCATCTTCAATGATTTCTCCTGCATTATTTGTTAAAGGGCCAGTGTCCTCGGTGCAAATCCTTTTGCTGTTAATATTGTAAAAAAATAGATTCGGGTTGTTTTTGCTCTCTTTGGCGATCAGTCTTTCTGCCTCCTCCTTAGCAATTTTGATCTTAGCTTTGCATATTTTGTTTTTTTTCCCTGTACGATTTAAGTGCTTCTTCACTGCCTTCTTATCTACTATATACCGACTATAATACCGCCCCCTATGTCCAAGAATCTAACTACTATAATACTGCCTCCTATGTAAAAGAAGATAACTACTATAATTCTACCCCCTATGTGCAAGAATGTAATTACTATATTACTACTATGTACAAGAGTATAACTACTATAATACTGCCCCTATGTACTGTACAAGAATATAACTACTATAATACTGTCGCCATATGCAAGAATATAACTACTATAATACTGCTCTTTATGTACAAAAATATAACTACTATAATACTGCTCCTATGTAAAAGAAGATAACTATTATAATAATGTCCCTATGTACAAGAATATAACTACTATAATACTGCTCCCCATGTACAAGAATATAACCACTATAATACTGCTCCTATGTAGAAGAAAATAACTACTATAATGCTACCCCTATGTACAATAATATAACTACTATAAAACTGCCCTCTATGTACAAGAATGTAACTACTATAATACTACTCCTCTGTACAAGAATATAACTATAAAAATACTGTCTCCTATGTACCAAAATATAACTACTATAATACTGTTTCCTATGTACCAGAATATAACTACTATAATACTGCCCCTATGTACAAGAAAATAACTACTATAATACTGCTCCCTATGTACAAAAATATAACTACTATAATACTGCCCCCTATGTACATGTATATAACAACTATAATACTGCTCCTATATACAAGAATATAACTACTATATTACTGCACCTATGTACTAGAATATAACTATTATAATACTGCCCCCTATGTACAATAATATAACTACTATAAAACTGCTTCCTATGTACAAGAATGTAACTACTATAATACTACTCCTCTGTACAAGAATATAACTATTAAAATACTGTCTCCTATGTAACAGAATATAACTATTATAATACTGGCCCCTATGTACAAGAAAATAACTACTATAATACTGCTCCCTATGTACAAAAATATAACTACTTTATTACTGCCTCCTATGTACAGGAATATAACTACTATAATACTGCCTCCTGTGTACAAGCATATAACTGCTATAATACTGCCCCCTATGTACAAGAATATAATTACTATAATACTGCTCCTATCTACAAGAATATAACTACTATAATACTGCCCCCTATGTACAAGAATATAACTACTATAATACTGCCCCCTATGTACAAGAATAGAACTACTATAATACTGCATCCTATGTACAAGAATAGAACTACTATAATACTGCATCCTATGTACAAGAATAGAGCTACTACAACACTGCCCTATGTACAAGAATATAACTACTATAATACTGCTCCATATGTACCAGAATATAACTATTATAATACTGGCCCCTATGTACAAGAAAATAACTACTATAATACTGCTCCCTATGTACAAAAATATAACTACTATATTACTGCCTCCTATGTACATGAATATAACTACTATAATACTGCCTCCTGTGTACAAGCATATAACTGCTATAATACTGCCCCCTATGTACAAGAATATAACTACTATAATACTGCCGCCTATTTACAAGAATATAATTACTATAATACTGCTCCTATCTACAAGAATATAACTACTATAATACTGCCTCCTATGTACAAGAATATAACTACTATAATACTGCCCCCTATGTACAAGAATAGAACTACTATAATACTGCATCCTATGTACAATAATATATCTGCTATAATACTGCCTCCTATGTACAAGAATATAACAACTATAGTACTGCCTCCTATGTACAAGAATATAACTACTATAATACTGCCTCCTGTGTACAAGAATATAACTACTATATTACTGCCCCAAATGTACATGAATATAACTAATATAATACTGCTCCCTATGTACAAAAATATAACTACTATAATACTGCCCCCATGTACAAGAATATAACTACTATAATACTGCCCCCTATGTACAAGAATATAACTACTATAATACTGGTTGCATGTACAAGAATATAACTACTATAATACTGCCTCGTATGTACGAGAATATAACTAGCATAATGCTGCCCCCTATGTACAAGAATATAACTACTATAATACTGCCTTCTATGTACAAGTATATAACCACTATAATACTGCCTCCTATGTACAAGAATATAACTACTTTAATACTGCTCTCTATGTACAAGAATATAACTACTATAATACTGCCCCATGTGTACCAGAATATAAATATTATAATACTGCTTTCTATGTACAAGAATATAACTACTATATTACTGCCCCAAATGTGCAAGAATATAACTAATATAATACTGCTCCCTATATACAAGAATATTACTACTATAATACTATCCCCTATGTACAAGAATATAACTACTATAATACTGCCTCCTGTGTACAAGAATATAACTACTATAATACTGCTCCCCATATAGAAGAATATAACTACTATAATACTGCCCCCTATGTACCAGAATATAACTACTATAATACTGCCCCCTATGTACCAGAATATAACTACTATAATACTGCCCCCTATGTACAAGAATATAACTACTATAATACTGCTCACTATGTACAAGAATATAACTACTATAATACAGTGTCTTAAGTGTAAGAGGAAAATTACTATACTAGTGCCCCCTATGGTCAAAAAAATGGAGCATAATAGGTAGAAGAATATTTCTCTCTGGATTTACTGTCACTGTTTAAATATATTCTTGGACTGCAGTCAGATTTTTACCTGGAGGATAAGTGTCACGCGGCTCGTTCTCCTGTCGTCACTAATTTGAAGTCTTCAGCACTGTGTGCAGGTAAACTTTGCTAGGACCAAAACTTGGCTGTGTATGAAAAACAATAAAAATTTGTAAAGTGATTTTATAGGAATGCTAGTAAAATTTAGAGTGGCTATCAATCATGCCTGCGAGCTGATAAAAGGGCATTTCATTATGAATTCCGAGCCAGCTGTTACTCAATTATACTTGAGGGAGTCTAAGTGATGTCAAGTCTCTGTAAGAACTGCTTATTTGTCAAAGATAACGGCCTCCAAACAGACGAACTAAAGTTTCGAGACAACAAAGCAGAGATAAAAGTTTCAACACTTAAGAATAACTGGTACAAAAGCCACTTTTAATGGGCAAGTGAAGATTTCATTTGGAAGTCACTTTGAGGAGCTAAGATGCGTGTTCCCCCTTGGGCAGGCTGATCTGTCACCCGCCCGGCTCTGTTCTACCAGTACAATCATATTATTTTGCTTTCTGAAAGAATCAATGGCGAGAGTGACACGCGCTGAAACGTCTCCATGACACGTCTTCCAGATTTTCCGCTCAGATCTTTTCAATTTACTGATGAAGTTTGAATGGTTGCATCACATATGACTGGCGCACCCACAATCCTTCGCTTCTTTGCCTTTTGATGTTGCTGTGAAAAATAAAAAAAAAGGAGGAAAAAAAATCAACGGGAATTGTTGAAAACACATTTATTGTATTGTGATGTTTGTTGTGGATCGCTCGCGTCTGTCACCTTTTTATTTTGCTTATATTTTTTTCATGTTTACTGGTTTATTTCTCACACATCGTCTATTATTTGTTATGTGATCTCTTCTTTTTATGTTTCAAGGTGGCAGGTATAAACCTAGTAAAGAGAATCAGGGATATTCCCCAGCCTCAAACCAACATAATAAAGGGGAGGGGGGTGGGGATGCTCCCCAGCTTCAACCCAATGTGATAGAGGGGATGGAGGATGTTCCCCAGCCTTAACCCAACCTAATAAAGGGGAGGGCAGGGGATGTTCCCCAGCTTTAACCCAATGTGATAGAGGGGGTGGAGGATGTTCCCCAGCCTTAACCCAGCCTAATAAAGAGAATCGGGAATATTCTCCAGCCTCAATCCAACCTAATAAAGGAAACCAGGATGTTCCCTAGCTTCAACCCAACCTAATAAAGGGGCCAGGGGATGTTCTTCAGCCTCAACCCAACATAATGAAGGGGAGGGAGAGATATTCACCAGCCTTAACCCAAGCTATTGAAAAGAACCGAAGATATACCCAAGCCTCAACCCAACATAATAAAGGGGAGGGGGGTGGGGGAAAGAGATATTCCCCAACCTAATAAAGGGGGCAGAAAATATTCTTCAGCCTCAACCAAACATAAAAAAGGGAGAGGGGAGGATGTTCCCCAGCCTCAACCTAACCTAATAAAGAGAACTGGGATGTTATCCTGCCTCAATCCAATGTAATAGAGGGGTAGAGGATGTTCACCAGCCTCATCCTAACCTAATAAAGGGAAATCGGGGATATTCCCCAGCCTCAACCCAACCTAATAAAGGAAACAGAGGATGTTCCCTAGCCTCAACCCAACCTAATAAAGGGTGCAAGGGATGTTCTCCAGCCTCAACCCAACATAATACAAAGGACAGGGCATGTTGCCCAGCCTCAAACCAAGTTAATAAAGGGGACCAGAGATGTTCCCTAGTCCCAACCTACTGTAATAAAGGGGACCAGAGATGTTCCCTAGCACCAACCTAAAGTAATAAAGGGCACCACGAATGTTCACCAGCCTCAACCCAACGAAATAAAGTGGGCAGAGAATGTTCTACAGCACACTTTAGCTGCTGCAGTACCTCATAGTATGCACCTCAGCTGCTGTAGCACCTTCTAAAACACACCTCAAGTGCTGCAGCATCTTGTAATGCACATTTCCGCTGCTACAGAATCTCATATTACTCACCACAGAGGCTGTAGAACATCTTGGTGTTCTCCAAGTCATATAAATTGTCTCTCACCGGGTCCCCCATGGTGTAAAATAAAGTAGCAGAAATTGAACTCTCTCCTTTTCACACTTGTTACCCGCCGCCAGCTCTGCTCTCCCTGCGGACGTCATCTTTACAGGCTGCCGTTAGCCTGAACCATCTACAAGCAAGCTGCTGCAGCGAATGACCGTGCTCGACAATGATGACTCAGCGCTGTCTTTGGCTGCAGCAGCAGGTTTACATGACGTCACAGGCAGCCTGTAAGCAAACACAGTAGAGATCAGAGCCGGTGGGAATGAGCCGGGAGCTGAGAGACGTGAGTATCCTCTACTTTATGTTACACCACGGGGAACCCAATGAGAGACATTTTATATATATATCCCATAATGCTCATTTCATATACTGCAGAACCCCATAATAGTGACCACAGCTGCTGCAGAACATCATAGTACACACCTCAGCTGCTGCAGAGCATCATAATACAAGGCTCAGCTGCTGCAGAGCACCATAAAACACACCTCAACTGCTGCAGAACATCATAATACACACCTCAGCTGCTGCAGAACATCATAATACACACCTCAACTGCTGCAGAACATCATAGTATACCCCTTAGCTGCTACAGAACATCATAATACACACCTCAGCTGCTGCAGAACATCGTAAAATACACCTCAGCTGCTGCAGAACATCATAGTAGACATCTCAGCTGCTGCAGAACATCATAGTATACATCTCAGATGCTGCAGAACATTATAGTATACACCTCAGCTGCTGCAGAACATCATAGTATACACCTCAGCAGCTGCAGAACATCATAATATACCCCTCAGCTGCTGCAGCACATCATAATACACACCTAAACTGCTGCAGAACATCATAATACACATGTCAGCTGCTGCAGAACATCATAGTATACACCTAAGCTGCTGTAGAACATTATAGTATACCCCTCCGCTACTGCAGAACATCATAGTATACACCTCAGCTGATGCATAACATCATAATATACACCTTAGCCGCTGCAGAACATCATAGTATACACCTCAGCTGCTACAGAACATCATAGTATACACCTCAGCTGCTGCAGAACATCATAATATACACCTCAGCTGCTGCAGAACATCGTAAAACACACCTCAGCTGCTGCAGAACATCACAGTATACACCTCAGCTGCTGCAGAACATCATAGTATACCCCTTAGCTGCTGCAGAACATCATAGTATACCCCTTAGCCGCTGCAGAACTAATCAAATAGTTTTTTGTTTTTGTTTTTTGCATCCTTCATTTAATTTTTGTCAATACTCTCGTATTTTTCATAATGCGGTTCTGCAGCAGCTGAGGGGTTATTATGAATAATAATGTCTACCCCAATATAAATAATGTAGAATTTAATACCCTAATAATAATTCTACTATTGGTATTATCACATGACAAAATTCGCTTACAGTACACGTCCCATTGATGTGTAAGGGGAAGCCCGCATCCCTGTGCTGATGACATGTTTTTTCCCAATGTGCATTTCAGGGCTCAGTCACACGGGCGCATCGGCATCCGTACACCGGCGCCGATGCGCCCGTGTGACTGACAGTTAGAAGGCAGCCGTACCTGAAGACGGATGTCTCTCTGCAGCGCTGATGAAAGAACACATGACCGGCAATGGAGCCGATCACATGTTCTTTCCTCCGGCGCTGCAGAGAGACATCCGTCTTCAGGTATGGCCTTCTGCTACCTGCAGTAACACGGGCGTCGATGAGACCGTGTGACTGAGCCCTAAAATACACATTATGTTAAGAAAAAGTGGGTCAGGAATGCTATTGTTTCTCCTAAGGCCTCATTCAGACGAGGGTGTTTTTTTGCACACCTATGTGTGCTGAAAAAAAGGCTGCTCGCATGAGCGGAAAACGTGTGAACGGGTATAGTGTCATATGCGCAGCACATGAAACTTTGCCCGTTCACTGGAGCAGCTGCAGTGGTCCTCTCGGCACAGAACACTTTTACAGCACGGTTGTAGTGTTCAGTGATGATGGGACTCCGCACAGAGATGAAAGAATCCCCTACTACAGCTGTCACAGGACCGCAATGCTATTCTATTGCTTTCAATGGGTCCAGTGCTGCTGAGCACTGCCTCTGATTGGTTGCAGCTGTCAGCCAATCAGAGCCAGCGCTTTCTGGAGGCGGAGATTTTAAATCCCCTTCTGTAAGCAGTTGGGAATCTGTCCTGTGCGCAGGGGTTTCCATTAACTCCTGCTCCCGTAGGATTAAATGAAAACTCCTGCAAAATGCGCACCAACAGCGCGCACCTCTGTCATATCTTTTTTAGGTTTGATCTGTTTTGCGCTTCTAATTCTGCGTATGTGAACGATGCTATAGGAAACCATTGGTTCTTTTAGAAGCGTGCATTATGCATGCACAAAACACACGCTCATGTGAATCAGGCCTTAGGAAGAGCACCTACTAGGTGTGAGGAGACTTATAAGGCCATGCATGCTCCTCTGGGAAATATGCAAATACATGATGGAACAATATCTCTGTAGCGCCACCTATAGGAAGGCAACATTCCTGCAAGTCAATGTCAGACTTTTTAACAAGCCTTGAAACAATGACTGGGAATATAAGCAAAGCCAGAGTTTTCTCCATAAGGAGAAAATAACGATGTGCGGACAAACTGTTTTGGGGTGATGGACCCTCATTAGTGTGCAGAAAGGACATGTCACTTCTTTTTTCGTTTTATGCATCAGTTTTTGCTTCCAAACACAAAAATTGTGTTTTAAAACAGTGTTTCTATTTGCTCCCCGTTTTTTTTACATCATTACTGCGCTCACAGAAGCAATAGGAAGTAAATGGTTCATCCATTAGTAAGTTTTTAGATGATATGGGGTGAAAAAAGGAGTGGAGTTACGTCAGCGGAGGTCGGGTGCAGTGGAGGGGAGTAGGTCCTTGCCTTAATTAGGTATCCTGATGGTGGAGTAGCAAGAGAGGTCAATGCATGTGCTTCCGGGTGCAGCCAAACCAGTAAATGTACAGCCCGTGGGTAGACGCATGCAGAATGAAGTGGTATACACGAAAAGGCTGGGAATACCACCTGTGCATGTGCAGGTTTACTTAAAGGGGTTGTCCCGCGATAGCAAGTGGGGTTATACACTTCTGTATGGCCATATTAATGAACTTTGTAATATACATCGTGCATTAAATATGTGCCATACAGAAGTTATATACTCACCTTCCCTGCGCTGGCGTCCCCGTCTTCATGGTGCCATCTAATTTTAGCGTCTAATCGCCCGATTAGACGCATTTGCGCAGAAGGGTCTTCTCCCTTCTGGTCGGTCCGGGCACGAGCGGCGTTCTGGCTCCGCCCCTTCTACGCGTCATCGCGTAGCTCCGCCCCGTCACGTGTGCCGATTCCAGCCAATCAGGAGGCTGGAATCGGCAATGGACCGCACAGAGCCCACGGTGCACCATGGGAGAAGACCCGCGGTGGATCGTGGGTGAAGATCCCGGCGGCCATCTTGGTGGCCATCTGAGGAAAAGAAGGAAGAAGTTGCAGAGAGGGGATTCGGGTTAGTAAATTTTTTTTTTTAAATTTCACCACATTCCTTGGGTTTGTCCTGCGCTGAACGGGGGGCCTATGCAAAAAAAAACAAAAAACAGTTTCGGCGCGGGACAACCCCTTTAAAGATTTGCGCCTTATTCTCAGCCTTTTGTTTTATACCATTTAGTTCAGTATATTTTAGACTGGGAGGACCCTAAGTCATAGAAAGAGGTCGGAGTTGAAGACCCTGTGCAGCTGCGGCTCTAGCAAACCTCCAGTATGCCCATTCTGCTTTTCCCCTAGGCTTGAAAAAGACTTAGATTAAGTCGAAACGTCGCCATTTTATGGAGCAATAAAACCCTTTTTTTTACCATTTCTACACCGTTGATGCTGCCGCCTCCTTGGATTTGCACTACTCTATTTTCACATCAGTTTGATGTACCTGTGTATGAAGGACGCCTGGGAAACACCTTTTGCCAACAGTTAAGTACAGCGGAGGTTCCATTATGGTCTGGGGATGTGTTACATGACAGGTCTCGGTCTGTTGGCTGTAGTGACAAGATCCATGAACATGGAGGTGAACCCTGACATTCCAGACAATAATGTGCTGCAGACATTATGGTAATACTCTGGGAATGGTCGGCCATGCTTCCAACAAGACAACATGCCTTGTTACACATCCAATTACTGCCTAACATTGGTTTGAGGATATGGATGTTCCACAATTGAACTGGCTGCACAGAATCCCGCCCTGAACCTACTGAACATCTCTGGAAAGATCTGGAATGTCGGGTCAGGAAATATGAACGGTGTCCATCTTCTTTGAGAGAACTCAGCAGATTTTTGCAGGATGAATGGAGGGAAATAACAGCTGAAGTGTATCACACATTAGTAGAAAGTATTCCACGGAGAGTATCCAATGTCATTAGGGCCAAAGGTGGCTCCACTGAGTATTAACATATGGAAATAATGACTATTTTGGATTCTTGTTCAGGCGTCCAGTTTCTTTTGGAAGGATTCTGTAGTGGATTAAATATTACACGTTCCACTTGACTCTTTCTACCTCCCTGAATGTGTCCTTAATAGTCACACAATCTTCCCAGAGTGCCTTGAGATATGAACACAAATAACTCTGTAATGTCCTCTTCATTTGGACACTTAAGAACAAGCCACTGAATATCTTTCCCATTTCTTCTCTATGCCAAAGCAATTCCTCTCCTGTCACATCAGGCCTGGAGCGCAGGAGATAAATATCCATGTGCGCTATGTAATATATGATGATATATGGAGTCCTGGGTGAGCCGGGACCCACTTTCTGCTCTCCTCCTCTCTCTCTTTATCCCACTTTGTGATATTTTTTATTATCATCATTGGTACATCAGCATTAGATTTGCACAAGATGTTTGTCTGCTGGGAACAGAACCCTGAAGAACCATTTTGTGTTACATAATTGTTTTTTTTTTTTCTATCCTACTGGCAATTCAACAAAATAATGATGCGATTTATTGGAATGCAGCATAGAACAAGAGCCCGTGGCTTTAAAATACACATCCGCGCCGTGCAATGCATTATGTGCTTTATTCTACTGCAAACAGGAAGTCAGGGGGTAAATATTTACAGATAAAGCAGCAAAACAGAATGTGACCGACTTCGGAGGATGCATCTGAGATTAGTGTGCTTGTTTTATATTGTCGAGCAGTACAGTATATCCGGTTTCTCCTTAATTCCAGTCCTCACTTGTCTCCAGTAGATAAGGTATAAAGCATTCCTGCGGGCCGGATAGGATACAGGGGGGGATATAGTCTGAGTAAGGTAAAGGTAAAGTCCCATGACCGACTCCTAGGGTGACAGGCTTTTTGTACTGACCCCAGAGGCATGGAAGCCTTGAGCTTGCTACCTGAACCAAGCGAAGATTGAACCCGCAACCGTAAGGTTGTGAGTGAGAGCTTGGGATGCATTTCTGCTGCCCTAACACTCTGTTGCACATGGCGCTGTACTCATGTAAAAAGTCATTTAATAGCTACCAGGACTTAAGGAAAGAACCTGTGAATCCTGCCCCCCGGTACACATATAGAAAGCCTGTGAGTCCTGCTTCCAACTTACACACAGATTGATTGATTGCCCCACCGTTATACAATGTTATACAAGTAAAGCTGTCAATCAGCCCATGTGGGCGGAGGAGGCAGGACTCAGAGTCTTTTAGGCCAGCTGCAAACAATCTGATTTGCATTACAGAATCCGCGGTTGGCTTGCACAACGCGGATCCGCAGCAAATGCCATTCGTTACATGCCATGCCATGTAAAAGCGCTTCTTCCTGCACACTCCTGGAATCAAATTGCGATTTCTGCGAGCAGAGGAAAAAAAGGAAAAAAAATGCAGCATGCTTTATTGTTATGAGAATTCTGCATGGACGGCTTCTATTGATGTCAATGGAAGCCACCCGAACCACGAACAATGCCGAAAGGTCGCTGATTCTGTATTATCGCCTAGCGACATCGCAGGAGAAAAAAAAATGTAAAAAAAAATCTGTGCTGCACATGTCGCCGTCCGGAAAATCCACAGTATAGAAAATTACGTGTACGCCGGCCAGGCACAGGGTCGGATTCCGTTGTGGGCTCCGGCATGTGGAATACGACTTATTCATGTGCCGCCGGCCTTACAGAACAACTTTCTATAAGAAAATACAGAATTAATTTGAAGAGAACTCTACATCCGTGTGTCCAGTATCTCCTGCTCTATACTATACTGTGCTCAGGGGTCTGACCGATATGATTGGAAGGAAGACTCCAAATAAAACTGATGAACTGTGTTATACCGAATCGAAGAATGAAAGGGGAGGGGCTTAACAGGAACTTCCATACTGTATCATGTCCCGCCCCCTGAAGCCCTTCACCAGCCATAACAATACAATGCTCTTTAACCAGTCATTATAACTACTGTACATACACAGCATGCTCTAAAGGGGGTAGTGCAAACGGCTGTAGGTGTACGGCGCTGGAGGTAGGGGGCTCATCCGCAGCTGCAGTGTACAGTCAGGCTCCCACTGCAACGCTCGGGATTGCAGATAACTCCCGGACATTAAGCCCTTTAAATTCTGCAGTCAATAGCAACCTCAGCAACTAAGTAGTCACAGGATGCTCTTGTTAACCCATCGCCCTCATGACTTGATCATTGGGTTCCAATGGCTGCAGATTAATAACCCCCAAGTCTGCTATCCTATTACAAGCATTATTCCCTACTCCAGGCAGAGCCTAATAGGATTACCATTTGCCGGTAATATCACTGAAGTGTACTCAAAGCTTGAACCAGGTGACACAACAATCCAGCGCTGGCTCAGCTACATCGCCGCTTACCGCCTCATCCCAATGCAAATGTTATTTAAACAGGAGCCGCTTTTCACTTCATTATATATGATTATCATAGCAATTAAAATCACCTTTTTACAAGCGGTACGAGGATAATGCAGAGAATAAACCGCCGCCGTCACAATTAGTATAGAATTAATTGTTTTAAAGGAGCATTACTGATCTCCCAGAACACACATGAAGGTAATGAAGTTACAGTTATGGGGAGCCCTTCATAGCGGTCCCCGGTGCCTCCGGTTCCATTCCACCCCCATCTATGGGGTTTCCTTTTGTGTTTCACCTGCCTCCTATTAAACGTCTGATTGGTGTGTGAAAGAGCAATAATTCTATCGGTGTGCAAAAGTGACAGATAGAGAGCTGCATTCTTTACAGTCACTGGTCGGACAATCTATCTATCTATCTATCTATCTCATATCTATCTATGTCCTATCTATCTATCTATCTAGCTATCTAGCTATCTATCTCATATCTATCTATGTCATATCTACCTACCTATTTATCTATCTATCTCATATCTATCTATCTATTTATCTATCTATCTATCTCATATCTATCTATGTCCTATCTATCTATCTATCTATCTCATATCTATCTATGTCCTATCTATCTATCTATCTATCTATCTATCTATCTATCTGATATCTATCTATCTATCTATCTATCTATCTATCTATCTATCTATCTCATATCTATCTATGTCATATCTACCTACCTATTTATCTATCTATCTCATATCTATCTATCTATCTATCTATCTATCTCATATCTATCTATGTCCTATCTATCTATCTATCTATCTATCTATCTCATATCTATCTATGTCCTATCTATCTATCTATCTATCTATCTATCTATCTATCTATCTATCTGATATCTATCTATCTATCTATCTATCTCATATCTATCTATGTCATATCTACCTACCTATTTATCTATCTATCTCATATCTATCTATCTATTTATCTATCTATCTATCTATCTATCTATCTATCTATCTATCTCATATCTATCTATCTGTGTATCTCACATCTATCTATCTATCTATCTATCTATCTATCTATCTATCTATCTATCTCATATCTATCTATCTATGCCATATCTATCTATGTCATATCTACCTATCTCATATCTATCTATCTATGTCATATCTATCTATCTATCTATCTATCTATCTATCTATCTATCTATCTATCTATCTATCCATCTCATATCTATCTATCCAGAGTACTGCTCTGGAGTATAATACAGGATGTAACTCAGGATCAGTACAGGATAAGTGATGTACGTACACAGTGATTCCACCAGCAGAATAGTGAGTGCAGCTCTGGAGGATAATACAGGATGTAAGTCAGGATCAGTACAGGATAAGTAACGTATGTACACAGTGACTCCACCAGCAGAATAGTGAGTGCAGCTCTGGAGTATAATACAGGATGTAACTCAGGATCAGTACAGGATAAGTGATGTACTTACACAGTGATCCCACCAGCAGAATACTGAGTGCAGCTCTGGAGTATAATACTCAATGTAACTCAGGGTCAGTACAGGAAAAGTAATGTATGTACACAGGTGCACAAGATCGAACATCTAGGAATGGGGTGGTTTATCTGGTTAATCCTGGGCTACCCCTGGAACCAGGTTAAAGTAAACTTTTTGCGCTTCACCAGCAAGGAGCGATGCAATCAGGCCTGCCCGCTGCACTTTTCGTCATACTTCTCACACTGTGATAATTTCATATGTAGCAAGGAAAACTTCAACATCATTGCCCACTGCCATCTTTTGTAAATAGCGTCTCATGTATAATTTTCTGAAAGAAAATAAAACTTGCCTGTCAGGCACTAACACATGTGGATTCCTCTCTATCAACTCACAGAACAGCAGTCTTTAACAACCTTCGGGCTTATTCACAGGAGCGTACATCGGCCGCCGTTTTCACGACCAGCCAATATACGCTACCATCTGAGGTCTCTTCCCTCCCCCTCACCGGCTCTCTGCTTCTCACCTCCCCTCCGGCTGTTTGCAATGGGAGGTGGCGGAGCTAAGCTCCTGCCCCACGCCTCACACAGACCAGCTTCTGTGTCCCCAGTAAGAGCCACACCCTGTTCTCTAATCTCTACCCATTGAGTAATTACACAGCAGGCAGACTCTTCCTGTTACTTCACATAAGAATCTAGGTAAAATGTACCTTCCCTCACGGACTACTTCCATAGTATGTATATAGTTCAAATAAATTCTCAGCCTGAGATTCAGCGCTCAGGATGATGTTGAAATTCTCACCAGCAATTACTGTCAATGAATTACAGCAAAACTGATAAAGTGATTAAAGTCTCTTCTTGTCTTAATTAAATGCTCGGAAAGCTTTGCCACGTCTGCCAGGTGTGCACTCTGGTTGGATCCCCATGTAGTGAAATGTCTGAAGATAGCTGCATGCTGCGGCTTTCTGCTGCAATGTGGGGCAGTAGGGTGAAGGCACGTGGCTGGCATAAATGACAAAAGGAGAAGATAAAAGAAGGGTCAGATGTCATACCTGTCCCCTTCCAAGATCAGCCTCATGTAGCGGGATGCAGCTAAAGCATATTGGGCTCGGGTGCATAACGTCAGCTCCCTATCTGTAAAGTTTAGCTGCATCACTGGGTCTTCTATGCAGCCAAGGGTGTTGTAAAACATTAAAAGATTAGACGCAGCAGTCCTCAACTTATGCCAAAAACACACATGCAACGTATTGTGGTGAAACCTCATGCAATTTTCTGTATGTTTTCTTTTATGCCTGCAGTCAAAAACATTTACCATAAATGTCCTCTAGAGGTGTGTTCACATGTAGCAGCTAGACGCCATGTTGGGCTAGTGTATTGCTTCCCTGGTGGTTTATTACGATGAGGCGTTGCTCTTAATATCTCTAGTGGTTTAGGGTAGTAAAGCGGTGATTACCCAATTTACTTCATCTAAGGGCTCAGTCACACGGGGCACATCGGCGCTGGTGTACGGGTGCCGATGCGCCCGTGTGACTGAGCCCTAAGGAAGTAAAAGAGTTCATGCCAACAGCCCTGGTGGGCTAGAGCAATGAACTAAACAATATTAATATCCATGAGTTCTGCAGTAGTGAATGTGTTAACATGAGCATATCTCGTTAGCTGTGGTAGTTTAACCTCTTGAGGACGAGGCCAAGTTTGGTACTTGAAAAAGTAACAATCTCTTGGGATTTTTATCTCCACTTTTCAACAGTCTTAACTTTTTTATTTTTCCATTGACAGAGCTGTAGCCGTTTAAGGGCTTGTTTGTTGCGTGGTGAGCTGTGGTTTTTATTGGTAGCATTCTGGGGAACATATAACGTATTATATAACTTTCATTAATTTTTTTATTATGTGGGGTTGAACAAAACACATCAATTCTGCCAGTGTTCATATCTTTTTTTTCATTTTTCAGCATTCACCTTGTGCTATAAATAACATGACAACTTTTTATGACCATACCAGAATTATATATATATATATATATATATATATATATATATATATATATATATATATATATATATATATATATATACACACACACACATATATACACACACACACAAATGAATCTGTCTTGTTGCGCTCCGTAGAGAACTCTATACATTTTCAGGATAAAGCATAGCCTTTGTCCTTCCTCAGGATGCAGCTATCTCCCTGCCAAATTTCATCAAAATCGCTTCTGCAGTTTAGCTGTGAAAAGGGAACAAACAGAGGGGCAGAGTTACTTTCGCATTTATAACATTAGTATGGATATGGATACAGAGCTGTTTCAGTTTTTGTTTCCTTTTTTTTAACATTTTATTAGGTCTCTGTAGGGGATTTTAACCTGTGATCTTATAATTGCTCAGGTAAAACACTACAGTACTTCAATACGGCATTGTATTATCTGCATTCCTTGCAAGTGCAATCCATGATAGAGGCTATTGACTGAGGATCTATCGGCCCTCTGATTGGATGTCACAGAGGAAGTTCCCTCCCTCTGCTAAGTGATTAATTACTGTGTTAACAGCAGGGATTGGTGTTCTCTTTGATCCCTGGTGTTGCAGAGGAACCAGCTGTCAGTGCCAGCTGGCTCCTGCTGCGGATGGCACGGGCTCAGCTTCTGATCCCGCACCATTCATGTGCAGTACATGTACAGTATGTCATTTCATGCAAACACCTTTCCTTCCCTCAGGTACATGTACATGAGGAAACAGGAAGGAATTAAAGAATATTCCCATCTGGATCCATCTTGGGCAAGATCTAAATACCGCTTTGTACTCTGCCGCCAAGTTAGCAGGGAGCATGGAAACAACCGAGTGCGCTGTGCTGCGCTTCTCCTTACCTAGTTGTGGCAACAACATAAGACAGCCCGCTCCGCTGCTTCCATAACTCCCAGCCACATACAACCCGTCCAGGGGTAGTGGGACACTGTTCTTCAGATTCATGCGGGTCCGAGAGGTGAAACCCGAATCTAGCAGACTTTTATGGTGTAATCTGTGGATTTGCTATAAAATTCCCAGATGTAAAGATACCTTTGATGGGTTAATGAAATTCCATAAACCACATTTACCAACAAGGTTACAAACCTGTTTCATGGTCCACAGTGTTGTTCTGAGTTACATCTGTAGATATAATGGAGGAGGAGAGGCTCGGTGGATCTTGCTGGGCTGCTGATATTTGGCCGCTCAATATCAGCGCTGCTGCAGAAAATATTCTCATCTATTCTCCGTTTCAGCAGTTGCTGTGAATTTCTCTGCCTGGCTGCTCCTTATCACACTGCGACGCTGCTCACAGAAAGTTCTACACACAACGAGCTTCACATAAAAAGAGAGGGGCAAATGCTGCTGCCACATAATTGGGGCCTTATTATCCACCCTGAAAGGCCAATTTCACAACTGGCGCTTCCCTATATGGAAATTTCCCCCCATGATCCCAGAATGCAGCATAAAGTCACGTGACAAGTTTTCCATGGATCAGTTTCAGTGGGAATCCACATTAGATGGAAACCCCAGCGATCTGAGCGACTTCCAACGAGGCCGGTCATTGGTGCTAGACTAGTCGGGGCCTCACTGTCAACTGCTGGGGTTTTTTCATGTAGCACTGCAGAGAATATACAGAGAATGGCGCGATCAAGGAAAACATCCAGCAAAAGGGGAACCTGTGAACGGAAACAACTCATCGCCAAAAGAGGTCAGGGGAGGATGTCAGGAATCATTCTTATCAACAGGCTGCACAGTCAAGAGCAGCTGAATATAACACACAACTCGCCGTTCCTTAGCCCGGATGGGCTATAATAGCAGATGGCCAGTTCCAGCACCATTGTGTCTAATAGAAGCAGAAAGGTAAGACTCCAGCGGCCAGAAGAAGACAAAACTTGTATCACTGAGCGGAGGTGAATCATCTCCTGGCCAGATGGATCCAGAATGTTGTCGTAACATACTGATGGGAGGATAGGGATTTGGCGCAAGCAGCATGAATCAATGATCCCTCCCTGTCAGGCTGGTGGGGGTGGAGAAATGGCGTGAGAGAGAAATACCCTCTGATAGCTGTGAATGGACCCCACAATAAACTGCTGCAGTTCTGAAGGCCAAAGGAAGTTCAATGTGCTTCTAGATGGTGGAATCTAATAAACTGTCCATTCAGGATAATACATTAATTATTAATTTATTTTATTAAACCCGTTGTATGAATGTTGTTAATTTTATCTGACTCTTATTACATCTATATTCATATTACGGCAATGAGCCAGCTGGTAAGTTTTTGAATTTTTGGAGATAACCAACCTGAACATAATGGGTCAAATACCATTGAACCCCTAAAATGAACCCTGAGTGACCCCCCAGCCTTGTAAACCAGCAGTTATAGGCCAACATAATAATGGAATGAAGGCTGAATTAAAACAAAAAACATTTTTTGTCACTTTTTGTCAATTTACGTAAAACATTCGTGTTCATGGTTCGGCTGCAAAAGGCATCATTCGATGGGCTGTCACTTTTCACTTCATACCTTTGACGATAAATATCAAGACCGCGTGAGAGCTTCATCCTCTAGCAGCTGCTTTACGGGAGTCTTAATGTTCATTTCAACAATGCTGTGATCTAGAGAGGCAGAAATTGCTATATTCTTAGCACAACTCTCCATGCCAGCATCCAGAACTGCAGGGAATTCTATACCAAACTGGTTCTCCCCTGGAAAATGCTTAAATTACAAGAGAGAGACATCTTATGACATGATCTGATCTCCTACTGTTGACAGCTGGGGTGGGATGTAATTGTCAGACAAGAACCATAGGAGACGTATTCATTTATGATAAGCTGAAATTCAGCAACAAATGTATTCATGGCGTATATGTTATTTCTCTCTATGCACTCTATATGCTGTTATACAATATGTATCACCTACCTTCACACTGTTTCAAAAAACTGATTTGTGCCCTAGAAACATTTTAAAGTGAGTCACACGTCGTGAGAAATTATTTCTTTTCTGCAATTCGACAGGCAGCGGAGTTACAAAATTCATATAAAAAAAAAACAAGGAAAAATTCAAAAACTGCTCAACAAGGTCGCATCATTTAGGTAAAAAAGTGTCTGAGAAATATTTTGGCAAAATGAGTTACAATTAATTCCATTTATGACATACAGGTGAGTATAATAATGATAAAACATGCAAGAATGTACAAGAATAATGCTGCAAGTTCCCCTAATATATAGTATAACTGCTATAATACTGCTCCTATGTACAAGAATATAACTGCTATAATACTGCTCCTATGTACAAGAATATAACTACTATAATACTGCCCCCTATGTACCAGAATATAGCTACTATAATACTGACCCCTATATACAAGAATATAACTACTATAATACTGCCCTCTATGTACAAGAATATAACTACTATAATACTGCTCCTATGTACAAGAATATAGCTACTATAATACTGCCTCCAATGTACCAGAATATAACTACTATAATATTGCTCCCTATGTTCAAGAATATAACTACAATAATACTGCTCCTATGTACAAGAATATAACTACTATAATACTGCCCCCTATGTACAAGAATATAACTACTATAATACTGCCTCCTATGTACAAGAATGTAACTACTATAATACTGCCTCCAATGTACCAGAATATAACTATTATAATATTGCTCCCTATGCAAAACAATATAACTACTATAATACTGCTCCTATGTACAAGAAGATAACTACTAAAATACTGCCCCCTATGTATCAGAATATAACTACTATTATACTGCTCCCTATGTACAAGAATATGACTACTATAATACTGCCTCCTATGTACAAGAATATAACTACTATAATACTGCCTCCTATTTACCAGAATATAACTACTATAATACTGTTCCCTATGTACAAGAATATAACTACTATAATACTGCTCCTATGTACAAGAATATAACTAATATAATACTGCCTCCTATGTAGAAGAATATAACTACTATAATACTGCCTCCTATTTACCAGAATATAACTACTATAATACTTTTCCCTATGTACAAGAATATAACTACTATAATACTGCCTCCTATGTACAAGAATATAACTACTATCATACTGCTCCTATGTACAATAATATTACTACTATAATACTGCCTGCTATGTACAAGAATATAACTACTATAATACTGCCTCCTATGTACCAGAATATAACTACTATAATACTGTCCCCTATGTACAAGAATATAACTACTATAATACTGCTCCCTATGTACAAGAATATAACTACTATAATACTGCCTACTATGTACAAGAATATAACTACTATAATATTGCCCCCTGTGTACAAGAATATAACTACGTTATTAATGCCCCCTATGCACAAGAATATAACTACTATAATACTGCTTTCATGTACAATCATATAACTACTATAATACTGCCTCCTATGTACAACCATATAACTACTATAATACTGCTCCCTATGTACAAGAATATAACTACTATAATACTGCCCCCTATATACAAGAATATAACTACTATAATACTGCCTACTATGTACAATAATATAACTACTATAATACTGCTCCCTATGTACAAGAATATAACTACTATAATACTGCTCATATGTACAAGAAAATAACTGCTATAATACTGCTCCTATGTACAAGAATATAACTACTATAATACTGCCTCCTATGTACAAGAATATAACTACTGTAATACTGCCCCTATGTACAAGAATATACCTACTATAATACTCCCCCCTATATACAAGACTATAACTACTATAAGGGCGCCCACCCACTGGCGATTTTTTTCCCTGCGAAATTCGCAGCATTTTTTTCTCTGCAGGGGTCTATGGGACTTGTAATGTTAAAATCGCGATCGCGCAAAATCGCAATTTGCCGCGAAATCGCGATTTTGCGCGATCGCGATTTTAACATTACAAGTCCCATAGACCCCTGCAGAGAAAAAAATGCTGCGAATTTCGCAGGGAAAAAAAAATCGCCAGTGGGTGGGCGCCCTAATACTGCTCTCTATGTACAAGAACATAACTGCTATAATACTGAGCTCTGTAGATTTTACATGCAGTATCCCAGAAAAGCTGGAGCCAGTAATACATTAGTAAAGCAGTATCAAAACACATCAGGCAACTCGGAAGTAATGTGTAATTACTCATACAGGGAATTTGTGGGATTTTTATGGCTAAAAGCCGTGTAATTAACTTTAGCTTCAGGAACCGGCTGAGTGTTTGTGACGGCTGTTGCCGGAGTCGCACCGCGCAGCACACATTGTCTGTAACTTCCCATTACCTGTGTGGAGAGAGCCAGTGATGGACTATAGACCAATTTTGAAAGGCGGGCTATGGCCATTCGTCAAGATGTCCGAAGTAATCATTCTGGTTATAGCAATTGCACAAAGACAGATTTTCCTTCTCACTGAGCTTTGTTCTGCAATATCTGATGCGGCGCTAACAATACCTCATCATGGAGCGTGCCGGACAGGACTGGAGGACTTTTCCTTGCAGTATCAAAACACTGGAAATTGCATTTAGCAATAGTCGGTAGCGGACTGCAGTTCATTAATGTGGGGCCAGATCCGCTCCCCTGTGCTCCTCGTCGTAGATTTGTTATAATTGATCCGCAGTCAGGGAAGCATAAAACACAAGTTATGTGGCTGCCAAATTCGGCTCATAAAAAGGGAAGAAAAAGAAGATATCCTGTATGTACAGCGAAGCCTCAATGACATTTCTTCTTTCATTAACTTAATTCCTACAGTCACATTAATTGGCGCATCATGGTATCTGTTAATTAGGTGTAAAGTGTTACAGATATAGTCATAGTTACATCTAGTCTTGGCAGCTGCCATGAGAACGAGACTCGCTGTACTGTGATGAGGACTTACAGTCCCGTAAAGACGTGATCGGCAGACGCTTGATTTTCTCGCGGGCAGCCATTTCCTGTGCAGGATTAATGTAGCATTATATATTATAGCTGCCATTCAGAAGAAATGGATTCCTAGTCTGCCAGAGCTGGAGCTTGTCTTACTGAATGCCTCCGTCCTGGAACATGCTGGGGACCCCTAGCAAGACACCCCCTCTATGATGCATGTATTCGATATGGGCAATGGTTGTGTTAATTGGAAAACCCCTCTAAATGGGTTGTGCCCAGTGTTCAGCAAACTGAATTACACAAACGCTCTTTAGGGTTCAAGCAGTGGTGGTCAAGTGTCTCAGCAGTTAGCATTATTGCCTTGCTGCGCTGGGGTCCTAATCTGACCAAGCACAACATCTGCATGGAGTTTGTATATTCTTGAGGGGCTTCATAATAATCACCTTTATTTGTATGGTACATATATTTATTGAGGAGGAGGAGGAAGAGGAAAAAGGAAGTAGAAGCATGGTGGCTCAGCTCCTGGGTTCAAATCTGACTAAGGACAACATCTGCATGGAGCTTGTATGTTCTCCTTCTGTTTGTGTTGGTTCCTTTCACACTCTGTAAACATGCAGATAGATGACTATAGATTGTGAGGCCCAATGAGGATAGAAAATATCAAGTGATGTTATGTAGTGCATAATATGTATGTGATATGTAAACACCCGAAGAACATACAACCTCCATGCCGATGTTACCAGATTCGAATTTTTAATCCTGATACTGCAAGGCAACAGTACTAACTGCCGCAGGGCCACCACCAGCAAAAAGCTGGGATCATTCTTGTAGGGGTTTTAGTTAAATTCTGGTTCGGTTTAAAATTCATTCCCCATCCAGACATCAAGGGATAACTTTCACCTTGGTGAGGATCTGATTGCTGGGACCCTCACCAATGCGGAGAATAGGGGCCTCGTAGGTTCTTGCATGAATACATCCAGGGTTCAGCAGTCGCATCACTGCTCCATTCATTTGGATGACAGATAGCAGAGTTCAAGAGCTCACATATCTCTGACAGTCCTTTTTGAAAATAAGAGGGTGGCAGTTCACCTTTTCAGCCTGCTGAGGGGACCTTTTGAATGGATTGGTGGCAGTGTCAGGGGTCTCACTGATCAGAAAATGATGCCCTATACTGTGGATAGAGAATAACTTTCAATGTTCGCTCAACCCTTTTAATCCTCCTACAGATTACTGCAAGCTCTGTTCATTCTAGAGGAAAAGGACATTGCAGTTTAAACAAACAGAGCTTATTCTACTTCAATTGGCTGCAGCTCTGGTTCTGTTAGTGCAATGTCATGCTTTGGGTGACATTTTAAAGCTAAGATAAAGCTTGCTTGTAGCACCAATAGAATTTAAGATACAGCTGTTTGAAGTTGGGTCTGCAATACTGAATTTGTAGCTGTCACTTCCATCTATGTGCAGAGCAGGAAGGGGGCATCAGGATGAGCAGGCAGCAGAGAGGATCTGTCATTTTTCTACCTGTCGTAGGGGAGAGATCACATGGAGTTTTGTCCAAGTTATAAGCCCTCCCATCATTTAGAAGGCACATATGCTCTCTGATTGTCACAAATGGGGGTATTTTTTCCCAGAAAAAGGAATAAAAGATGAGCACTTGCTCATTTAATCACTCCTCTATGGTATTGTTTAATGCTGACTACAGCATCTAAGTAATTTTGCAAAAAAATTTACATTTTTTCCTATTAGAGGAGTGATTAAATACACAATACTTTAAATATTGAAAAATAAAACTAAACAAAAATGTATAAAACAAACTTCACATAATTGGTACTGCCAAATTTGTACCATCTTGTGCCATAAAATACAACATTATTTATCCAGCATGGTAAATTCTCTAATAAAAAAAAAGGAAAAGTCAAAATATCAGTTTTCTGTTCATCTCAATTCCCTAAAACAAAAATGAAAAGTAATGAGAATTCATATATACTTCAAAATGGTTCCAATAAAAACTATGAGTCATCCTGCAAGAAACAAGCCCTCATACAGTCACTGGAAAAATTAAACTGCTTTGGTCTTGGAATATAGTGACCCCCAAAAAATCTTTTTGTAAGAAAAAAACTTCATACTGTGCAGAAGTGGTAAAACATAATAAAACCTTGAAAAAATTGGTTATAAGCGCAATGATTAGAGATGAGCGAGCATACTTGTTAAGGACAAATACTCGAGTGAGTATCATCCTTTTCGAGTACTTGCCTGCTCGTTCGCAAAGATTGGGGTGCCGGCGGGGGTGAGCAGTGGGTTGCGGGAGTGAGCAAGGGAGGCGGGGGGGGGGGGGATCTCCCCCTTGTTCTCCCCCTCCCTCCCCGCTTTTCCTGGCTGCCCCCGCTGGCACCCGACTCTTTGCGGACAAGCAGGCAGGTACTTGAAAAGGACGCTACTCGCTCGGGTATTTGTCCTTAATGAGTATGCTCGCTCATCTCTAGTAATGATCCATAGTTTAAAGTTAACATTATATGTACACCACATGGTGAATGCCGTAAAACTAAATCCCCCAAAACAATGGTGGAAAAGTTTTTCTCCATTGCTCCAGCAAAAAAAATGATTTAAAATTATCCAGTACATTATGTGCACTCGAAATAGGTTCCTATAACAACTTGTTCCGCAAAATAAAAGGTGTCCTACAGCTCCACTGATGAAGAAAATATAAAAAGGTATGACTACTAATCCAACACATAAGGGGAAAAGACTTACTAGCTCTTAAGGCTAACATTGGTTATGTCTATAAAAGGGTTAAAATGGACTTAAAGTGATTGAGTTCTGCACCAAATACATATTTACATGAGACATAAATTCAAAAACTACAATAAAAAAGTGACATTTTTAGGAGGGTTTTTCCAATTTTAATGTGACTGTCATGGGGTTAAAGGGCTTTTCCCTTGATCACAAACCCTGTCAATTTCATATTATGGAATATAAAGGTCAGAGAGGGGAACTATTGCTTTGTAGCCATTCAGTAAGCACAGTTCTATATCTGGCAGCATCAGAATCCATATTTGATCCCCATGTAATACCACACCCATACTCTAAATGTGTGTAATATTTTAATACAAGGTGATACAACAGTCTGGATACACCCATTTAACTGGTGTAATAATGAGAAAATTGACTTTTAATGTGTGAAAGTATTAATTGGGAGGAAGGCTGCATTTTTTGGTGGAGTAGACTTTCTGGTGGCCATTTTGAACTCTGCTTTATTGAATTCAGCTCAGATTTTTCAAATAGAAAGGGTGTCAAGTGATACATAAGTCTTGGCTAGAATTTACTCAGAAACACACTGGAAGAGTCATTTTCATTCTATCTATAGTTGTTTAAGTGTTAAGCCAGGGCAACGTTTCACAAAGTGCTTTATAAGACATGTTCGATGTGTCCACCATTTTATGTTTTCGCCCTCAAATATTTTCATTGTTCGCTCCTTCATTAAAGCAGATGGTAAATCCCTTATGTGAGGTGTCAACAAAGATCCTTACCCAAAACACCTCTGAGAGGAGCTCCTGGCCATCCTATTAAATAGTGGAGACCGCTCCTTGTAAAAAATTGGGGTATTTATGACGATAAATGAAGAGCAATAAAGTTCATGGTATGATGGAGGATTGATTTCATTAATTCTGGTCATCACTTCACAGTCAGGATCGTCATCAAAGGCCACTCAGAGGGAGAATCAGTGGCAAATTATTAGTTTTGTTTATATGAACCCCCCAACACATCGTTAATAATAAAATAGATGAGGCCTTCGCATCGGGAAATCAGCGGGGTGAAAAGTGAATTTTGTTTAATGGAGTCTCATAAATAAGCGCGGTGTGGGGTGGAAGGCAGAGTGACAGCTCTCAGAAGGTTACAACTGATGTATGTCTTTAATTCGAAGGCTTTATGAAAACATTTCTATTTACGCCCAAATTTTATTGTCCAAGTTTAATTGCATTGAGATTAATTTTGCATTGTCTTCTTCTCTCTTCACAGAGGGTGACGAGACAGGAGTTATGGATAGTCTGCTCGAGGCCTTACAGTCAGGCGCGGCGTTCAGGGACCGCAGAAAACGAACTCCGAAAGGCAACGGTGAGTCAGATCTCCAAACACTTATGTTATCCTGCGCAATGTTGTTTAGCAGCTATGTTATGGAGCCTGCCTCTACGTGAGCCCAACAGAGCGCTCTGATGTGATCACACGCCTGTGTTGGTTGACTCTGTTGGTGCTGTAGCAATCTGTGCACGGTGAAATATGAAAAAAATGATAGGAGAAGCTCTGTTTCTTTTTCTCTTGAAATGCTACATTTGGATATAAAGAAAATTGGTCTACGGTGTATGTACCCTAATTACTGAAGGGGTTTACCGTGATAAGTTCACAGTTTGTGCACTAATCAATATAAGCCAACTGCACAGGTTGCAACTTGATTCCCCAGCTTACTGATTGGGTACTGTTACTGCCTGGCAGGGCTATTCGGGCCCTAATGGGTTCTGAATATATTATATGTGCACGATATACAGGCACTGTAGTTCAGCATAAGTGGGAAGAGCCAACAGAATGTATGACATGTGGCACCATCAAGCCATAGGTTCCGTTTGATGGATTTGTCTTTTTAGTGTTGAGATGCTGAGAACATGTTGGCTTATTTTCCTCCTAAATGGGGTTTTCCCATTAAAGGCACGTATCCATTATCGACACTACAGGAGATTAAAGTCTGATAGCTGAGGGTCCAACCGCTGGGAGCTCCAGCAATATCCAAAATGGTGTACCGCGAATGCTCCATGTGAATGGAACTGCAGCGCTGATGCCTGGCCAGTGGCCACCGCTCCATTAACGTCTATGGGATGGAAGGAGATTGAAACATTCATCTAAATGATTGGAGATGCTATTAAGGTATTCGGGGTGCACTGTTCTTCTGGTCCCAGCGGTTGGACATTTACCTATTAACCTGTGAAGGAATGTGTGCTTTGTTTAAAGTAACACTAAACATAGAAATGCATAAAGAACATTACGGCCTCCCTTTATCTTCTCTGTGTCATATTGCAATTAAAAGTGAGAAATCTATACATATACATATTCAATATCTTGCCAGAATATTGGCCAACCCTCCTGCTCTCTCTGCTGTGCTTGTATTACAACTGACTGCAGCAGGAGCCTCCCCCCTCTGTCCTATCCTAATGGCTAACAAAATGGCTAAGCTCTACCATAAGGAAGATATCGGCAGATTTACCCCTGAGTTCTCTGTGGGATTTCTACAAGGCTGTTTGTTTAAGGAACACGCATAAAATCCTGCAAGCTGACACACAGGGCGGGGGGTGGGTGGGGGGATTATACCTTGTTATCTTGTTTACTGCTACAATCCCTTTCTAGGTTTGGTGTCCCTTTAAACAAATGAATTTGGAGTCTCAGATGAATCATGTGTAGTCGGGTCTTTGCTTGTTTGTATCTACAATACCCATAAATCTCCTATTGTTGGCTATTTTTGTAAAAGTTTTGAATATTTTATACATACAGTAGAAGAAGCACCAATGTGGTTGTGAGTAGAGATGAGCGAGTATACTCGCTAAGGCACTACTCGCTCAAGTAATGTGCCTTAGCGGAGTATCTCCCCGCTCGTCCCTAAAGATTTGGGGGCCGGCAGTGGACGGGGAGAGGTGGGGCAGAGCGGGGAGGAGTGGAGGGGAGATCACTCTCTTCCTCTCCCTCCCCCACCGCTCTCCCCTGCTCCCCGCCACAACTCACCTGTCAGCCACAACGGCCCCCGAATCTTTAGGGACGAGCGGGAAGATACTCGGCTAAGGCACATTACTCGAGGGAGTAGTGCCTTAAAGAGTATACTCGCTCATCTCCAGTTGTGAGGCCTACTTCCGCCATGTTTCTCTGCTTCCATGCTCATAAGGTTCTATTGAGTCAAATTCAACTCTTGGTGACTGTATGAAGAATGTTTCTTTAGAATATTCTGTCTTATTTTTGGATCTCAAAGCTTCTCAAAGACGTCCACATGGTTTTGTTGAATTTGTTATTGGCTCTTCTACTCTTTAAAGGATGATTGTCTTTTCCAGTCAGTTGGGTTTCAATGAGTTTGGATTCCATAATATGAAGCTTCATTCTGATTCTTGGTACTTCTATATGATATATATGTTGGTACATTAGGGAATGCAACCATTGACACAGTAAACACCATTCAGGGTTGTTAGAAAAAAATTATATTTTACAAAGTATTACAACAGTTTTGCCCAACTCTGAGCAACGGATATAATGAGAAACCACATACCCCTAACATTTCCAGCAATGGAAAGAGGGGCAATTCTTGCAGCCTTATAGTGCTACTCTCTGTGATCCCATTTTATGGTGCCCCCTCCTCGCTCCAGTCCCTCCAGCATCAGCAGTAACCATCTTCATCAAACCAATCATAGACACACAGGACTTTGGGGATGCCGACCTTAACAAAACATAACCTGACTCCTCTTCTCTCTCCGACTCTGAATGCATTGTGTCTGGGATAATGGAG
Organism: Eleutherodactylus coqui; assembly: GCF_035609145.1. Lineage (NCBI taxonomy): Eukaryota > Metazoa > Chordata > Amphibia > Anura > Eleutherodactylidae > Eleutherodactylus > Eleutherodactylus coqui. The sequence goes on from NC_089846.1 coordinate 81,950,075, forward strand.
GACTCCAAAAAGTCTTGCGTATCTGGGACCGATCTGATGACAATTGCTCTGGATGGATGGACTGGTGCAAGGAAAGGGGGCAATTGGGACTTGTCTCCTGTCTCTTGATACAGTGGGACAGCCCCCAGAAGCTAGGAATGCCCTGCTGAATCCGGACCAGCTAAGAGAAATGGATAGGAGGCAGTAGCCCTTATTTATAAAAGCCATTAAACTAATCTTCTAGTCTTGGACAACCAAAGAAGGCTGCAATGCTTATCTGACTACCTGATTCACATTGTGCATTAGTATGCATTGGTAGTCTAAAGGCCCATTTATACGCAACGATTATCGCTCAAAATTCATTCAAACAACCGCAAATGAGTGATAATAGTTGCATGTAAACGCGGCCATCGTGCACTTTTCATCTGTAAGGGGATTTTAAGGTGAGCTTAAAATCCATCCTTCAGCCACAGAGAGATAAAGTGTCTCTTGAACTGACTGCATGCTGTGTTCTCTGTGGGAGTCAGGAGATTACATTGTACTCTGCCGGCAGCCCCGATGAGAACAATGCAGCTGTGTGCAGAGCCCAGCTCACATGCTGGGCTCTGCAAACATCTCATGGAGGCCCCCTTTACATGCAAATGAAGATGATAAAGTGTGAATGGACATTAGTGTCAATTAACAGTTTATGCAAAATGATCGCTAATATTTTCAATCTTTCAATTGTTTGTAAGATTATTTTTGTGTGTAAATGGGCCTTAAGACATTACATGCTGATATGACTGACCCCTGCTGCTCTGGCCAATCAATGCAGTTTGTAATGTCTTGGACTAACAATGATGCATCAAACAGCGGCTCTTTTTTTTGGCCACGTGATGCCCGCTAACTCACTGGAAACAGTACTAATGCTTGGCAAGGTCAGTGGAAAGAGAAGATCAGGATGACAATGAACAACATGGCTGGATACAATCAAGGCCACCGCCAACATGTCAATCGCCGAACTGAAAGAAGCTGTGAAAGACGGGAATGCATGGAGAACATTGATCCATGGAGTGACCGAAGGTCGGATGCGACTGAACGGATAATCAGCATCATCAGTGATGCATGCTAATGCACAGTGTGTATCAGGTAGTCAGAGAAACATTGCAGCCTTTTTGGTTGTCCAAGAATGGAGGGTAGGATTAAGACCAAAATGATCACTACAGATGGACTACATTTAGTGATGCTGTATGTGGCTCCACCCCTAAAATGCTGAATGCCAAAATCATCACGATCGTCTCAAAGGGAACGTTCAGGTAATCATCCGTCGAGCAATCAGAGTGGATCATTTGTTAAGCCAGCTGCATTAATAAAGTCTACTCCACCAGTAAACACGTAACTCTCAAAACACGTCAGCGAGAATCTGCTTGTCAGGCAGTGAATTATGACGGAGATTTCTTAAGAGATATTGTGAGTGAGTTATGGCCTCTCCATTCTGGAGGTAATGAATGGAACTCATCAATCAAATTGTTGCAGCAAAAAGTTGGAGATGAGTTGATATTTCGGTGAACATATTCTTGATGTGTCTGTAATTAGCATAATTACTCTGTGCTGTGTGATTAGCAGGAGATTACCATCTATCATTAGCCTACAACACATCTATAGGTTAATTTCTATACATTATTCCATATGTGTTTCCGCTCTTAAAGGAGTAGTCCACATTTTAATGCTTCTCAACTTGGTGTATATTTCCACTAACTATATGCCAGTTTCTGGTGCAATTCACATATTTACAACTGAAGGGGGCCCTTAGGAGACAAAGAGAGACAGAAAGGAATGCTCCTCCTCATAAAAGCATACCTTGGATGTACAGTATATAGAGCTAAGTGCTTGAGCATCAATGCACCCAGAACTGGTACTGCCCTGCTGAATTCCATATTTGAGAGGTATAGGTAACTATGTTATTGGCATATTGCGCCATTTTCCCTATAGAGGTCAATTATCTTCTATGGGTTGTCCATAGTGGCTGTCCTATCTTTCATCTGTATATTATAGGCTAGGAGGAGCTGAACAGAGTATTATATAGTTTTAAAGGAAAATATTCAGTTTAGTGTATATTTTCTGCTCATCCTGGGCTTAGGAGTCAAGTGAGCGGTCCTATCAGTGATTGGTAGCCTTCCTTATATGGGTTTGCATAGAGAAATAACTATTTATTGTTGATAGTTCCTATTAATTCTGGACTTGGGGTCCAGTAGGAAGTCCTATCAGTGATTGACCGCTATTTCACTATGCAAACTCACGCAGGGAAAGGCTGCCAATCACTGATAGGACCGCTCACTGGACACCTAAGCCCAGAATCTGCAGAAAATCCACACTAAACTGAATGTTTTCCTACAAAACTATATATTCATTTGCTCAGCTCTTCTTGCTTTATGACATGCTGCCCAAAAATAAACAGCATACTCAAAGTGACTGGTTTCCTTTAAGGTAAGCAGGTATTCAAAAACATGCTTTTTGTGGATATAAGCCTACAGAATCTGTTTGTACCATATATAGACAATACTAACACCTTATTAAAGTCCATGGCAATGTCCTGGCATGGAAAGGTGAAGCATCTGAGAGCAGAAGCAATGTTCCAGAAGCTCAGTTGTCACTGGAGCTAAATATTCAGTGCACATCAGAAACATTCCTTCCCCTAGGACACAACTGTTTGCTAAAGAAAAATCAGAGATGCCGGCGAGCAGTCATACCTTCCTCCCATCACGCTGATCCACTTATGTTTGATGCATGGAACGTGATCAACTTTATTTTCCAGGAAATCCATATTGTAAATGTTCTGCTCTGCAGATCTCTGTGTTTACAAATGCATGGAGTCACATAGAGAGATGCAGAATGCAACCCGTTGCCCCCGACCACATAGAGGGAGGGTAAGACTTGTACTGTTGGTTGATATTTCATATATTACATTCTCACCATCCCTCACACTGTGAATTCTAAAGAGATTAGAAGACTCTGCGATACTATCTGACCATTTAAGAGCAAAAACCTTCAACGCCTTCACAGCTCCTACAAGGCTTCGCTGTCCACGCTCTGTCAGTTTACAAGGTCTCCCTGAACGTCACGGCACCGCACACACTGGATGGCTTCCATCTATCAATAACAGGGCCAACAGTGGACTCTGGAAGCTCTAGAAGCCATGATGTCTGTACTGATTGGTTGGTGACATTCCACCACCAAACCCTGTTGTCAGCTCTAAACCCGGTGGCATCCCCCGAAGAGACCCTGTTGTCAGCTCTACACCCAGTGACATCCCACCACCAGACCCTGTTGCCAGCTCTACATCTGATGACATCCCTCCACCAGACCCTGTTGTCAGCTCCACACCTGGTGACATCCCACCACTATACCCTGGTGTCAGCTCTACACCTGGTGACATCCCACCATCAGACCCCGTTGTCAGCTCTACACCCGGTGACATCCCCCTACCATACGCCGGTGTCAGCTCTACACCTGGTGACATCCCCTCCACCAGACCCAGTTGTCGGCTCTACATCTGGTGACATCCCCCCACCAGACCCTGTTGTCGGCTCTACACCTGGTGACATCCTCCCACCAGACCCTGTTGTCAGCTCTACATCTGGTGACATCCCCGCACCAGACACCGTTTTCAGCTCTACACCTGGTTCATAAAAAGGTTGCAGGCAGCACTCACTTAACACTTACGGGCTTGACTTCAGCAAAACGTACAAGCCATAGACCAGGAACCCGGACCTTTATTCCTCAATAGGTACATATGAAAAAACAGAACATGTGGCAGCATATATTGACCCGAAAGAGTGACCTAGGGAACACTTGCCGGTTCTGGATTTTAATTATGTACTAATTATTAATTATGTACTAATGTGTGTCTGTTAGTCATGCGATGTTGGATATTATGTACAGCTATTTAACATTGTATACTATTGGTGGAGGCTGATACTTGTAGGCTATATATACTATGTGTTGTGGATGGTGTACCATGCTTGACAGAGACCTTTACATTGGTAGAAACATCACCACTGTTCGCTATGGAGGAATAAAGCTTTACGCCTGGTGACATCCCACCACCAGACCCCGTTGTCAGCCCTATACCTGGTGACATCCCACCACCAGACCCCGTTGTCAGCTTTACACCCAGTGCCATCTCACCACCAGACCCTGTTGTCAGCCCTATACCTGGTGATATCCCCCCACCAGACTCCGTTGTCAGCTCTACACCTGGTGACAACCCACCACCAGACCCCGTTGTCAGCCCTATACCTGGTGACATCCCACCACCAGACTCCGTTGTCAGCCCCATACCTGGTGACATCCCACCACCAGACCCCGTTGTCAGCTTTACACCCAGTGCCATCTCGCCACCAGACCCTGTTGTCAGCCCTATACCTGGTGATATCCCCCCACCAGATTCCGTTGTCAGCTCTACACCTGGTGACATCCCACAACTGTGAATGATCACTGACTGGCTGTGAATGATTGAGCGCCAGCTCCGATTGGCTGAGCCATAGTCACTCATGATCCAATCACAGCACTCGCTTGCTGGAGGCAGAGTATTCTAAGCCCCATCCCCAGGGAGAGAGTGCTATGACAACGCTGAAAACACAGAAGCCAGGGCTTATTTTCAAGGGAGGGGTTATATTTCAAGCCCCCCCCCCCCCTGAAAATTGGGGTAGGGATTATTTTCGGGGAAACATGGTAGCAGATAGCTATTTCCTGTCTCAATTATATGAACACAGTAATGTCCAATAATAAAGACAGATACATAGTGACTGTAAGGATTAAGGGACACAAACAAGGAGTACATTTTTGTAAGCGGGGTAAAACATGTTGTTTTTGTGCTAGAATAACATTGCTTACTTGGTTAATGTACTGCCCCTCTAAGAGCAGTCGGCAGCGAAGAAACGGTGTTGATCAGGGGGAGGAGGAGACAGGAAGTTGCTGTTGAGAAAAGTGCCTGTTGCTAGATGGTGGTGTAAGAAGAAGTAACTCCTAGTGCTAGGGTCAGTGTGCCCCAGGAAAGTAGCAAGCACATTGAGAATATTTCATAATCGGGCCCTCACCCAAACCAGTGTGGCGGTAACAGTGTTACGGGTTCCTTACGTTCCACTTGTTCACATATTAAGAGAAAAAGATCATGACCTCTCTAATGGAGCTTGGTCTGGCGTTCCCTGCAAACGCAGATCTGGACCTACGGAGGAGCCCGGAACCAGCTGCCTGCAGTCCCCTACATTTTGACTGAAGCTGCCTTTTAAGTAGCCTACACTGTAAAAAATGATGTCCAACCAACAACATTAAGAATCTCATAGTTTCCTCTAACACATTAACTTCCTCAAATAATAAGAAATATTTAGCAAAATAAAGTGAAAATGTAGGACTTGTTCATTATACGTTGCAAATTAACTAAATGCTATGCCCTCTAATTAATGGCACAGACTTTAACAAGTCAGTTTTGCTGAAATTGTACAAGGGGGTAAAAAAAGGCAATTTAAAAGTTTCATAAAGTGTTGAAGATGTTGGTAACTCCATAACCACTTACCACAGCAAAAAGAGAAAATGACTTTGCATTTAAATTACTATGAGACGAACAAAAGGAGCTCAAATTAATACATTTCTGATGAACCTTTTCTTCGAAACTATATGGCTTTATGATATCTTCTTGCCCAATTTGGCAAATTATAGCATAAACTTTGTAAAAGGTAGAAGCCTCTAATGCTAATATCTGTCATAGGGCACTGACGGCCATGGAATATTCTAAACCATTCAGATAGAAGATAAGATGTGTTTTTGAAACAGGAATAGGTGTCCTTAGACTTGATTTCTCTATTCCTTACTCAATTGGAAGTTGGGGCGGGAAGCTCCAAGTGAACTTAATTGCTTTGTGCCCTAATTATGCTGGGAGATGTATGAAATGTAGAGTTTGAAGCCACCGGTGTTTCACCCTATGCAGGTCTGGACAATGAACAGCGCATGTAATTAACTCGATGGTCATGATTAAAAGCAGTGTTAAGATGACATATCCATTTTCTTTACCTCATTTTTCATTGCAATTTAGCATCAAGATCCACCAAATACAGGGACAACATATGTTCAGCTTGGTAACATCTGGGTGGTACAGATCATTAAATAGCACTCTTGAGTTTGCATTTCATTGGTCAGCACTTTGGCTCATTCGTTAATGTTGGGGCTTTGAAGAGTTGCCAGTGTTGGTGAGGGGTCCTTTCAATAGGGTAAGGTCTGGTTAGTATTTGATTATTCTTTGTTGACATCTCATCTTGGAACAGGTTGAATTCCACCCAAAATATCAGTTAAGGATAGAGTAAAACCTCTATGCCAAGCTCCATTTTCATTCTAAGCAAAAGCCTTGAGTAGACTGAGATTAGTTTCCAAGGACGTGCTATCTGACCATCCCATATCAAACGTTATACCAACTCAAACTTTAAACATTCTTTTTTTTTGCCAAAAACTTGATTGGCACAGTGTTTACAGACAATATAAAAAAATTAAGTTATCTAAGAGCTACATCGTGATAGTGCTTATCTTTATTATAGGAGGTTGCATGAACCCCCCTTGCACTGAAGGTACCACAACAACAAACTGATCATGTTGTTCTTTTGAATGACTGGGCAGTGTTGGGACCTCCCTTGACCAAATGTTGTCATTAGGAATTGCACAATAAATGTATCATATAGTCCCTATAGTCATCAATAGGCATCCACTGAGATTATTTGACCTCAAGAATGGGGAGTCATTTTGACAGTAGCTCCTTGTTCCTAACCAATCAGGGAGATTTCAAATATATGACCTCAAAATAATCCAATAAGGCCTTGTGTAAAGACAGTAATAGCCTAATTTCCTGGTAATTTTTTGTGATGCAACCTGTGATTCCCATTTCTTTTGTATGAGGCACCTCTATGCACAAGGTCGTTTAAGGTTGTGAAATAGATATGATGAATCTGTATGACTAACTTTTGCCAGATCTGGTCTGGGTTACAAAGTTCATTCAATAGTGAAGTCATTATAAGTAGATCTTCCTAGATATAGATAATCAATAAAGTATGTCTAATATGATAAACATGGGTTAAAGATAAGATCATGAGGGTGGACAATTCAATTCAGTTGTCCCTTCAATTGAGATTGGTTTTTGGTCATTCTATGGATCATTCTCTTACATATAGATCCATTGACTACTGCTTCCTTTAGCTCACCCAGGTTCATGCTGGCATCAGGCTTGATAGTATCAAGCCCACAAACCAACTAATTCTTGGGTGACATTTTCTTCTACTTCCATTGATCATTCACAGCATGAGTGCCTTCTTAAGTGACTGCACATGACATGGCAGAAGAATAGTTTCTGTTTGGTCATCTTGACTTCCAGTGAGGTCTTTGAGCAGATGGGATCCAGGACTTGTTTGTTTGTGATTCTCATTGTCCATGGGTTGCACAAACTCTTCTCCAATACCACAACTCCATGGATGGAGAAGACTTGGACTACAAGTGGAAAATTCTGATGGCAACCCCCCACCAATAGATAACTTGTGCACCAGCACTTTTAATTGCATCACAATTAGAGATGAGCGAGCGTACTCGGAAAACCACTACTCGCTCGAGTAATTTGCTTTATCCGAGTATCGCTGTGCTCGTCCCTGAAGATTCGGGTGCCGGCACGGAGCGGGGAGCTGCAGGGGAGAGCGGGGAGGAATGGAGGGGAGATCTTTCTCTCCCTCTCTCCCGCCCGCTCTCCCCTGCTCCCCGCTGTGACTCACCTGTCAGCCGCAGCGGCACCCGAATCTTCAGGGACGAGCACAGCGATACTCGGATAAAGCAAATTACTCGAGCGAGTAGTGCTTTTCCGAGTACGCTCGCTCATCTCTAATCACAATCTTTATTGCTATCATTGTACACATAAATCAGATCATCACTAAGATCTAATAGGTTATTTGTGATTTATCCACTAAGAAATAGACCCTAGTGGTAAGTGATTGGCCCCAAAGTGATCACCAAATGGGGTTGTTTTGTGCTGGACGCTTGAAGACTTCATGTATTGTTATGCTAGTCTGGATGTTGCAGTACTGATTTCATGACATTAAGAGACAATCACACAAGAGAATTTATTTATATTCCAAATGCAGCCATTTTTTTCCTGAGACGAAGCTTATTCTGAAGATTATTTACACCGACACCTTCTCCCGCTCATTGTGTGACCAAGAAGCCAACTCCGCTAGAATGAATAAAACATTAACCGAGACTTTAACTACGTAATATTTCATTTTCAGTAACTCTAATTGTTTTCCTCTGTCTGTAGAAAAGTCGGTTGTACGAAGCAACCTTTCCTCAACGGCGAATCCATCACACTACAAAAGCTGTTGATATGCTAGGTTTCCCTTTCATTTTCCAAAAATGACACCTTCTTGGACGGCCTTCTCCAGAATGATACTTTTATCACCGCAGTAATACACATCAATTATGAGTAACAAGGTTCTCCCAACATATGTTTACCTTATAAAGAAGATTCTTCCCCTTTCTCTTTTATTTTTTCCTTCCTAAATGGGTTGTTGAAGCAGAACATGGAAAACAAGCAATTAGGAGAGTAGCTTTTATTTTTTTCTCTCTCGTTCTCTGGTTTCCGTACTTGTACAATGACCTCTTCAAAATGCAAAGGGCATTGGTTAAGTGACATTCATCAATAGGTAGATGTTGCAGATGTTATGCCCGGAGTCTATACACCACTAATTAGCCGCGACCTTTACTTGCAGCCTCCAGACGTAATAAAATAAAGACGACTAGTTCTAAAATTCAGGCCCTCCCTTAATATTAGTTTAAGCATTTTTTTTTTCTTTTTCCATTTTTTTTTCTTTTCTCAAGGGCTTTCTGAAGTCTTGTATGATGGTATTAAGCTTAATGTTTCCAGAAACCGTAATAGCCCATGCCCTTTTTGAAGTGTCCTCGTTCAGAAATATAGCCTCTGCATTATGTTTGCCTCCTTTCCTTAATGACTGCAGGGGAGGGAATGCGTTAGCCGCACCTTTGTGATAATCCTAATGTCTTCTATGTGCGTGTATATAAACTCCACTATGTTACCTTCCTTGCCGCAATATATATATCAGTTGTAATATGTCATTTGTCTGCTTGCTGGTGACAGAAATGTATTCCCCTTCACCTGATATTACAGTGAAATAAGATCAGACCCCACTCTAGAAGATGGCTTCTCTTATGCGGCCTTTCTTAAGTGACTCAATTTTTTTCTTCAACCAATATATCTGTAGAAGAAATCATAGGTTTTGCCTCTATCTTGCAGTTTTAAGGTCAATGGTATTAGTACAGGCCATATATAAAGGGAAATCTGCATTGATCGGTTATTCTAGCTTTGAATTCTGGATGAAGTCGTATACTTTGTTGGGAAGCTTTCATTTAAATTTAAAGTAGGTAATAATGGGAAAAGAAAATTCCTTCACTTTGTCAACTGGTTGTCCATCAATGTAGCCCACCAAAAATTGTACAATATGACAATTGGGGGAAAAAAAACAAGCCAATAAACAATTTTTTGTACTTACCATAAAAAATCTTACTCTTAACCCCATCCAGTCTCTAAACATTTCACCATGTGTTATCCAATCACTACTGTGGGAAGTTATATCCTGTTGATAAAATATATGTGTTATCAGTCATGAATGGACTGTAACGCACCAAGTGTCAACTGGCTATGTCATTGGGTTTGGACTACTCCTGAGGGTTGCTTTAAAGAATCCCCTGGTTTTCATCCTTTAACCCATTTTTGATGGATCTTTGTGGTAAAGAACCCCCAGTTCATTGCCCCAGGAATAGTCTCAGTCCAGTGACAGCTCATCCAGGAGGGCCACAAGACACCAGATGTCGGTAACCGGAAACAGGCAAGGAAATTGTCAGTATAACAGGGCCAAAGTCGGAGCGGACAGAGTTTAATCAGTACAGTAAACAGGTAGACGGTTAGGACAGACGGTATTTAGGCAAAGCGTAGTCAATATAATGGGCCAAGGTCAGGACAGGCATAGTTTGGGAAATTTAGGCAATCAGGCAGACAGTCAGAAGCAAGAATCAAGCAGGATACAGATACACCTTCACAGAACCCTATGAACCTATTGCTCAGGAACCTTCCAGCTGTATGAGCTGCTTTAAATAACCCGAGAATGGATGGGATAGGTTGGGGATGGAGAAGTTGAGTGTGCTTGCTGACCTTTTAAGAGGTAGGCCAGTCATGGGCAGAGTCAAGAGGGATAATGAAGTGCTGGCTACATAACAGACAGTGACATCAATGACAGTAAACATTAGCAGAGGGGGTGAGAAAAGTTGCTGCTGGTTGTAGCCAGAAGCCATGACATAGACAATATGGCCATGTGCCGTTATACCACTAAAGACATGTCATCACTGAGTATTGTTGTTTTCTGATTTTTTTCCTAATCAGCCTATAGGGGAAATTTTATTTATTTGTTGAATTACCAATTAAATTACTAACTATAATATAAGCTGCCTAAAAATATAAAGGGGCAGTAACATTTTAATGTTGGGTTACACGTTAGTTGTATGTCTTTGGGGTGGACATCTGAGTTTAGAGCTGGGTACCCCTCCATATCACTTATCCCTTGTAGTAGAGAAGGTGGCAATAAAGTGTACTTGTTTTTCCGTCACTCAAGTCCCTCAGTCCCAAAGATGACTTTACCGTCCTCCAGCTGGACCCTACCTCTGATATAATTGGTCCTACGAGGTCGAGTCCCAAACAACCATTTCTAATGTCAGTAAAACAGTTCACTTGCTGTTGGGGAGTTCTCGCTTGTTTTGGGTTAATTTGGAAATCACATAATTTTACATTAAATGGGTTTTCTAGGACATAAAGGTAAACTGACTTAAAATGAGGAAAAATTGAATACTCATCTATCCTGGTGGGTTCCATGTTCATAGCTGCATGCCTGATATCTGACGGATGGAACCCGGAAGAATCAGCAGGTGGTCACGTGCCGTTCGTTGTGCGTGTGAACGTTCAGCCAATCGCAGGCTTCAGCAGTGATTATTTTATGGCGGCTGAAACTTGAGTGGCTGAGTGGTCATGTGTACAAAGCACGGCACAAAACCGCCCACTACTTCTTCCAGGCTCCATGCGGCAGGCACGGGGCTGCAGCGCTGGACGGGGAGCTGCCGGGATAGATGAATATTCCATTTTTCTTTCTTTTTAAAGCCTGTTTAACTTTTTTTACATCCTGGAAAACCACTTTAAAGTGATCTTCTAGCCCCTGGACAAACTTGACCCAGGAACCAGAAGGGGGAGTGGGGAATTATATTATCTGATGCTGGCCTTTTTCATTCCTATTCTGCCACCAATCATTTGTTCCTGGTGCCCCCTTTCTTTCTTCTAATATGTCTGGGGCAAATCTTAGGCTACTTGATACATATTGAGCCCTGCTGGTGCAGAAGTAGACTAAGACATTATACACTGCTTTGATTGGCCAGTGCTGCACGGGCTAATCAAAAGGCAGAATGCAGGGTCTGACTACTGATACACAATGTGCATTATTAAGTAGTGGCAGGAACAAGCAGATCAATGGCAGAAAGGATGCCAAATTTTGCCCCTGAGACCAGATAGTCCAATCATAGAGTTTTTAATATACAATTAATTAGGGGCGAATAAACATTTTTTCTATATATATAGCTGGATTTTGGGCCTTCAGAATTATTTCCTCTTTTTGGCCAAAGATACCGCAATCCAAAACTGCCATCATTGCTTGTAAATGTTGTTGGGATTTTAAAGAGAAAGAGCCACATGTAGGTTTACATAGTCGATAGAAAAGTGGAATGAGCTGTGCTCCCTCTTCATGTTCCCCATAGTGGTTGAACAGGCAGTCTCTAAGGTATGGTTACCCTTGGGGGTGGAGTTATGACAACGTCAAAGTTCATGATAAATGATCAATAAAAGTGGACATGTTTTAAAAATTGTCTAAATAATGACTCTTTTGATTAAGATAATCCAAGTGAGTAGTGGATGTAGTTATATGTCAGTGATATGTAATATGTGGCGCCCCCAACTGTCAAGGCATGATGGGAGTTGCATATAGCAACAGGTGGAGTTTCAGGAAAGACATTACCGCAGTACCGGGTACGGATATTGCGCTGCGCCTACGGAGGCTCTTTGCTCTACTAGAGTTTTATAAATAGCATGTGGCAATTAGTGATGGGGAGGGGCTGGATTTGGGATCAGGATCTTCATGCGGCGTCTTACAAGGTGTTTTGCATACATTGTCTGTTATAATGAATATCTCACCACATCTTTTGATGCAGGGCCTTCTTTAATTACAGTATATTTCTAGCTGCATACTCTGCCATTTGACTAGGTCCATAACCATCACCGGAGGAAACAAAGGCACGAGGCGGCATCTCAGCTATAAAGCGAGGCTCGCTGTTTAGCAGTCAGAGCAGAATTAAAACAAACTTGCTTTGCTCAACTTTGACACTAATCTGAATATTTTATGCAGCCGTTTGAGGAGCTGCCACAGTTCATTTTACTTTCTGTAGGTGGGGACAGGAGGGAAAGTAAAAAAAAACGCGCAGACAGGCAGATTTATTGTGCGCTAAGGCTCTCAGGTAATTTTACGATTAGTCAAAGTCTATGTAATTGGAGAGGAAAAAGAAAGAAATTCTTAGGAATTAGGTCAAGTACTAAAAAAAAAAGTCAACACTCCTGAAATTACTTTGACTTTGTCTGACAAGAAGGAACAGGGACAATGCGGGCGAGCAAAGCGTACAATGATTATCGGTGCAGAGCGACGGATATCGTCTAAGAGGAGGAGAAAACAAGACACAGAAAATAAAGATCTGGAGAGAATTAAGGGCATCCTGGAGGGATTTATGTAAATGAAGCGCAATCACTGTATAATGAAAGTTCTACAACATCCTAATATACATTGTATTTCAATTCCTCAACATTGTCAACATCTCTGCCTGCTGTTAGCAAATATGAACATTAGTGTTTATATCCTGAGTTTTAACTTGGGAGAGTTGTAACTCCAATGCAAAGTCTGTAGCATGGCCTCTACTTACCGTGTACCCAGGGACTGGATTGTTACGTCCATGCATCACTAGGGCACCAATCCTCAGCACGGATGCAAGACGGTGTTCACATAAATGCATAAGTACACACAAAATGCATACTGAACACCAAAGGTAGGACTGCGAACTGGTCTCATGGGCAGACATAACATATCGCTACTCAAACGAGACAACTACCATGTGAAAACCTGCCTGCAAGCAGGGTGATCGCCCCAATAAGGATGACCCTGTGCTGGAACCTAGGGACCTACCTATTTGCAAATGATCCACAGTAGGACAGGACGCAGCTCACACCAACTCACAGAACAGGACTGTTCACACCTGGTATCTGGAAACCTCCACAGACACTGAACATGTCGCTGTTCACACCAACACACCAGGGACTTTCAAGCAAGATAGAACAGGAGTATTTATACACCTTGTCTGGCACCTGCGCAGACCCATTAAAAATGTCACTGTTCACACACATGTCTCACCACCTGCACAGACACACACTACACATCATGCATAAACGCAAAACCCCAGGGTGACAGAGAAACCCAACATAGAAACCCCACTCTCTGGTCACCTGTGTGCTCCTGGAAACCTGTAGCACCACAGGTCCCAGCCTCACAACCTAACAAGGATGGTGTCAGCACCTGGCAAACTAGGACAGGTTCCTGGGACCAATGAACCTGTGGGTTGCACACTCAGGGATGGGATTGATTCGGTCCTTATTCTTTGACAAAAAGTGTATTTGGATCTATTAGATGTTAATACAGTTGACGATGACAGGGGCACTGCAGGAAGCCAAGCCAAGTATATGACTCGGGGCACATCAGGACCTATGAATTACTGGAGGGAATAGCGGGGCCTAGAAATTCTTAAGGGGCAGAACAAGGGCTTAAAATTAGTAAAACAAGATAACAGGACTGATAACATACTAAGGGAGAAAATAATAGGAACTGGAAGGACTGAAAGGGGGAGGTGGCAGAGTGGGGTTTGTATATTACTAAGGCAGACCACTGTGGGTCTGTTGAACAAGAGCCTATGTAAAAACCTGGTGCTGCTCTGCCCAAGGGTGTAACTAAAGTAATGGGTGCAAAGGTTGTGGATGCACTCAGGTCCTGCGAGCCAAAAGCTCCTCTAGTACTACACCACCCAGGAGAGCTGACACTTTTTCTTTTCTTTATACTACACCAAACAGGAAAGTCGACAGCTCCACTATATACTACACCGCACAGGAGAACAGACAGCTCCTCTATATACTACACCGCACAGGAGAACAGACAGCTCCTCTATATACTACACCACACAGGAGAGCCAACAGTTCCTCTATATACTACACCACACAGGAGAGCCGACAGCTCCTCTATATACTACACCACACAGGAGAGCCGACAGCTCCTCTATATACTACACCACACAGGAGAGGCGACAGCTCCTCTATATACTACACCACACAGGAGAGCCGACAGCTCCTCTATATATGCTACACCACACAGGAGAGCCGACAGCTCCTCTATATACTACACCACACAGGAGAGCCGACAGCTCCTCTATATACTACACCGCACAGGAGAGCCCACAGCTCCTCTATATACTACACCACACAGGAGAGCCCACAGGTCCTCTATATACTACACCACACAGGAGAGCTGACAGCTCCTCAATATACTACACCACACAGGAGAGCCGACAGCCCCTCTATATACTACACCACACAGGAGAGCCAACAACTTCTCTATATACTACACCACACAGGAGCGCCCACAGCTCCTCTATATACTACACCGCACAGGAGACCCGAAAGCTCCTCTATATACTACACCGCACAGGAGAGCCCACAGCTCCTCTATATACTACAACACACAGGAAAGCTGACAGCTTCTCTATATACTACACCACACAGGAGAGCCGACAACTTCACTATACAGGTGGTCCCCGACTTGCGAACAGGTTCCGTTCCGGGAGCCCGTTCGCAAGTCCGTTTTGTTCGCAAGTCGAACAAATGGTATGGAGCGGGTGGATCCCGCTCCATACAACGTCGGGTGCCGGCTGTTCTTACAGCAGGCACCCGGCGGCAGCAGTTCCGACGAGCCGCGCCGCTTGTCAGAACTGTTAACACTTTAAATACCGCTCTGACAGCGGTATTTAGAGTGTTAACAGTTCCGCCGAGCGGCGCGGCTCGTCGGAACTGCTGCCGCCGGGTGCCCACTGCACCCGACGTTCAGGGGGCCCGTACAGCGTCCCACGTCCGCACGGCTTGATAGGCGCTCTGCATAGACAGCCCTAGGGCCTTTCAGAAGGCCCCCGGCTGCCTAGCAACCGCGATCTGACCGGACAGGCTTCTATCAGGCTTGATAGAAGCTTGTCAGGTCCCTGCACAGCATAATGTAATGCCATAGCATTACATCATACTGTGCAGGACAGATAGTTCGTATCTAGCGAAATTCGTAAGTCGAATGTTCGCAAGTCGGGGACTATCTGTATACTACACCACACAGGAGAGCCCACAGCTCCTCTATATACTACACCGCACAGGAGAGCCCACAGCTCCTCTATATACTACACCGCACAGGAGAACAGACAGCTCCTCTATATACTATACCACACAGGAGACCCCACAGTTCCTCTATATACTACACGACACAGGAGAGCCGACAACTCTTCTATATACTACACCAAATAGGAAAGTCTACAGCTCCTCTATATACTACACCGCACAGGAGAGTCAACTGGTCTTCTATAAACTACACCACACAGGAGAGTCGATAGCTCCTCTATATGTTACACCACACAGGAAAGCCAACAGCTTCTCTATATACTACACCAAACAGGGGAGCCGACAGCTCCTCTATATACTACACCACACAGGAGAGCCTACAGCTCTCCTCTATACTACACCACACAGGAGAGCCCACAGCTCCTCTATATACTACACCACACAGGAGAGCTGACAGCTCCTCTATATACTACACCACACAGTAGAGCCGACAGCCCCTCTATATACTACACCGCACAGGAGAGCCGACAGCCCCTCTATACTACACCACACAGGAGACCCAACAGCTCCTCTATATACTAACCCACACAGGAGAGCAGACAGCTCCTCTATATACTACACCGCACAGGAGAGCCCACAGCTCCTCTATATACTACACCACACAGGAGAGCCCACAGGTCCTCTATATACTACACCACACAGGAGAGCCGACAGCTCCTCAATATACTACACCACACAGGAGAGTCGACAGCCCCTCTATATACTACACCACACAGGAGAGCCGACAACTTCTCTATATACTACACCACACAGAAGCGCCCACAGCTCCTCTATATACTACACCGCACAGGAGACCCGAAAGCTCCTCTATATACTACACCGCACAAGAGAGCCCACAGCTCCTCTATATACTACACCGCACAGGAGAACAGACAGCTCCTCTATATACTATACCACACAGGAGACCCCACAGTTCCTCTATATACTACACGACACAGGAGAGCCGACAACTCTTCTATATACTACACCAAATAGGAAAGTCTACAGCTCCTCTATATACTACACCGCACAGGAGAGTCAACTGGTCTTCTATAAACTACACCACACAGGAGAGTCGATAGCTCCTCTATATGTTACACCACACAGGAAAGCCAACAGCTTCTCTATATACTACACCAAACAGGGGAGCCGACAGCTCCTCTATATACTACACCACACAGGAGAGCCTACAGCTCTCCTCTATACTACACCACACAGGAGAGCCCACAGCTCCTCTATATACTACACCACACAGGAGAGCTGACAGCTCCTCTATATACTACACCACACAGTAGAGCCGACAGCCCCTCTATATACTACACCGCACAGGAGAGCCGACAGCCCCTCTATACTACACCACACAGGAGACCCAACAGCTCCTCTATATACTAACCCACACAGGAGAGCTGACAGCTCCTCTATACTACACCACACAGGAGAGCAGACAGCTCCTCTATATACTACACCGCACAGGAGAGCCCACAGCTCCTCTATATACTACACCACACAGGAGAGCCCACAGGTCCTCTATATACTACACCACACAGGAGAGCCGACAGCTCCTCAATATACTACACCACACAGGAGAGTCGACAGCCCCTCTATATACTACACCACACAGGAGAGCCGACAACTTCTCTATATACTACACCACACAGAAGCGCCCACAGCTCCTCTATATACTACACCGCACAGGAGACCCGAAAGCTCCTCTATATACTACACCGCACAAGAGAGCCCACAGCTCCTCTATATACTACAACACACAGGAAAGCTGACAGCTTCTCTATATACTACACCACAAAGGAGAGCCGACAACTTCACTATATACTACAACACACAGGAGAGCCGACAGCTCCTCTATATACTACACCACACAGGAGAGCCGACAACTCTTCTATATACTACACCAAATAGGAAAGTCTACAGCTCCTCTATATACTACACCGCACAGGAGAGTCGACTGGTCTTCTATATACTACACCACACAGGAGAGCCGATAGCTCCTCTATATGTTACACCACACAGGAAAGCCAACAGCTTCTCTATATACTACACCACACAGGGGAGCCGACAGCTCCTCTATATACTACACCACACAGGAGAGCCGATAGCTCTCCTCTATATACTACACCACACAGGAGAGCCGACAGCTCCTCTATATACTACACTACACAGGAGAGCTGACAGCTCCTCTATATACTACACCACACAGTAGAGCCGACAGCCCCTCTATATACTATACCGCACAGGAGAACAGACAGCCCCTCTATACTACACCACACAGGAGACCCGACAGCTCCTCTATATACTACACCACACAGGAGAGCCGACAGCTCCTCTATACTACACCACACAGGAGACCCGACAGCTCCTCTATATACTACCCCACACAGGAGAGCCGACAGCTCCTCTATATACTATATCACACAGGAGAGCCAACAGCTCCTCTATATACTACACTTCACGGGAGAGCCCACAGCTCCTCTATATACTACACCACACAGGAGAGCTGACAGCTCCTCTATATACTACACCACACAGGAGAGCTGACAGCTCCTCTATATACTACACCACACAGGAGAGCCGACAGCTCCTCTATATACTACACCACACAGGAGAGCGCACAGGTCCTCTATATACTACACCACACAGGAGAGCCGACAGCTCCTCAATATACTACACCACACAGGAGAGCCGACAGCCCCTCTATATACTACACCACACAGGAGAGCTGACAGCTCCTCTATATACTACACCGCACAGGAGCGCCCACAGCTCCTCTATATATTACACCATGCAGGATAGCTTCTCTATGCTACGGTACACAAAGGAGCATGCAGGGCCTCTTTAATTTTACACACTAAATTCCTGTCATGTACCCTTTAATAAGTTACCAATTGCCTGATTGAGCCTTCACTTTCACAACCCTGTCTGGTTAAGTATAGTGCATTTTAGCATCATAAGAAGAGTCTTCAAGATATATTAAGTGGGGATAATACAAGCCGTGACACATGTAATGTTCGGGGAGATCTCTGACCCGCTTGTTTATGAATTTTGCCTTTATTTGCTTGGCGTCCTCCCCGCTGTTTAGGTTTCTCCATCGCCTTCCTCCGTCCTCTTTTCAGAGTCTGGTGCTTACAAGAGAAAAGTCTTAGGGACTAATGAGAGATTTACTCATATCATCTGAGCACTTGAGAGCTATCCCAAATCTAATAGCCAGAGATAAAGTCAGGATCGAAGATAATAAATTTGCTGTGCTCGCTGTGCCAAAGCATTATTACAAGACTCATGTCTCCGCTTTTATTGATAAATAGAAATAGGAGTTTATAGAAAGAAAGGCTATTTATAAAGGTGGACAAATATAGTTTTGATAATTGTCTCCAAAAAAGAAGTGAGCTTTAGAAATGGTCCCCGGGGATCGCGGCACAGACGGATCTGTTGCATAATCCCCTTTTATTGCACCTCTATTTAGTTTTATGTTTTTTTGGTAATTAAAGTAATAAAATTAATGTTGGGTCTTGGTGGAGAAGCGGATACACAACAATCCCACAGTGTCCATAACAGGCTCAGCTTGGCTTCTTTATCTGACGCACAAAGGGAGTTGAATTTGCGGAAATTAAAGGAGCAACAATGTTTGACAAGTTTCATCTCTTATCACACATAAAATAACAACATAAGAAGAACTTTCACTGCTCCCTCCCTGTAGCTATACAGAACACAGAGGTCCTCTTGTACTGCCTTCTGAGCCCTGATGTTCTTATTGAACACACAGATCATCAAGATTAGATGACATCAAATACGATTGCTAACAGATATTAGACAGATAGAAAGATATGAGATAGATAGATAGATAGATATGAAATAGATAGATAGATAGATATGAGATAGATAGATAGATATGAGATAGATAGATAGATAGATAGATAGATAGATAGATAGATAGATAGATAGATAGATAGATAGATATGAGATAGATAGATATGAGATAGATAGATAGATAGATAGATAGATAGATAGATAGATAGATATGAGATAGATAGATATGAGATAGATAGATAGATATGAGATAAATAGATAGATAGATATGAGATAGATAGATAGGAGATGGATAGATAGATAGATAGATAGATAGATAGATAGATAGATATGAGATAGATAGATAGATAGATATGAGATAGATAGATAGATAGATATGAGATAGATAGATAGATAGATATGAGATAGATAGATAGATAGATATGAGATAGATAGATAGATAGATATGAGATAGATAGATAGATATGAGATAGATAGATAGGAGATGGATAGATAGATAGATAGATAGATAGATAGATAGATAGATAGATAGATAGATAGATATGAGATAGATAGATAGATAGATATGAGATAGATAGATAGATAGATATGAGATAGATAGATATGAGATAGATAGATATGAGATAGATAGATAGATAGATAGATATGAGAGAGATAGATAGATATGAGAGAGATAGATATGAGATAGATAGATAGATAGATAGATAGATAGATAGATTGATTACCCAGTGAAACTATTGTATAGCTGTATGCCGCTTTCTACAAATGGTGCAGGTGGAGGTTACTACAGGCAGCACTGTCTTCTGTATACATATATACATGTGAGGGGCATTCTATAAGACCACCCTGCCTGTTTTTTCCTGACTGCTGTGTTTGGTGACTCTCCGTGCCGTCCCCCATTGTGTGATATACTCTTACAATGTTTCCCAGCAGCGCTTTGTGCCACTTTCCTGGCGGTCAGTAGGAGTTTGCCGCTATTAGGTGTAATGAATTATCCTGGCCCTGTAATTAGAGGAGCCGTATGATGGAGGAGAGCACTTGCAGGTTTACTAGGGGAGACGCTGTCGGTTGTGTCTGCCGAGCTCCGGGGAACTAAGTGGGAGTACGGATTAAAGATTCCACAATGTATCTGTGTGGGCGGAGAGCAAGTAATGATGCCGGTGACAGTGACTGCGAGATATCACGGCAAATTACCAAGCGTGCGCCGTAAACAAGCCATTAATATGTCCGCGTCTGATGCTGACAGATAGGAGGCACCGAATATCCTCTGTCCGCCAGATTGCGGGGCAGCAGCAAGTCGCACTGAAAGGGTTAAAACAGGAATGAAACGTTATCAAGTGAATGTGAGAAATTCTGTAATTGACACACTGTAGAGGCCGCACTGTGGGGCTCATAAAGAACTGTCTTATGGGGGGATTCCCACCTCCACAAGTTGTCCTCTATGCACAGGATAGGGAGTAACCTGCTGATCGGTTATAGTCTGATCGCTGGGACCCCCAACAATCCCAAGACATCACCCCCAATGCATCAGTGGTGCTCCATTAACCTTAGTGGGGTGCGCCAGAGAGAGCAGAGTTCCAGTGCTCAGCAAACTGCGGCGGTCCCGTTCACTTTAGTGGGATGGAGGGAGATCGTCTGTCCCATAGAATTGAATGGATCGGTGGTCACACATGCACATCACAGGTCCGTTTACAGGGGTAATCTGGGGCTCTAGTCTCACGATCAGTGGGAGTCCCACTAATTACATATTTATTCCCTATCCCGTGGGTAAGGGTGAATGCCTTTAATAGGAAAATCACTCCGGATCGTCATCATCGGGGTCAGAGACGGAAGCGTCATAGAGCGGCTCACGCCAATCGAAGTCAGTGGGAGCTGAAGCCTCCTATAACACTTGTGACAACGGGCCGGACACTGAAGTGTAATAGACAGCAGCGCTGCCATTGATCTCAATTGGAGTGAAGCCCTCTATGATGTCTCCGACCCCGATGCACCGACAGCTGACCGCTGAGGACTCTGAGCGGCAGGTCCACAGCACTTAGTTATCACTAATCATCAATAGTATTTGCCCGGATAACCCCTTTAAGGGTATGAGTGATGTCATCTGTTCCTATGTCCCATCCAGCCCGGTCCTCAATAACATCCTCCTTGACACAAGATCACTAGTATCCTGAAATACTCTGTGCTGCTGGGAAGCCATCTCCTTCCACTTAGGGCTCATTCACACGCTCCATGAAAAAATATACTGTTTTGTATGTGCGTTTCTCACATCCATGTTTCAGCTGTGTATCGTCTGTTGTTCACATGTGAAGAAATAATAAAACTCCAGAAGGCCCCAAGTGATGTGACATTTTTCAGCCCGCTGTGCATGCTCTGCCATAGAGATGAATGGGAGGATGCGCACACAGCTGGCTGGAAAGAGTCTGTGTGCAGCAGCTTCATGGGATGTAGTGCAAGAGCGGGCCACCAAGTGAGGATGAGACACTGCTCCTCGGGCTCGTAGGACCCCCACGTCTGAGCCACATAACGTAGTTTAATGTTTATTTAGTACACTCCAGTTTCTGGGGCTGGGGGGATCCAGCAGGGGGCAGTTTGTGAGCATGTGGGGGGATCCAGCAGGGACAGTTTATGAGTATGTGGGGGGATCTAGCAGAGGCAGATTCTGGGCATGTTAGGGGAATGCAGGCGGAGCAGATTGTGAACATGTAGGGCTTGCAGCAGGGGGAGATTGTGAGTATGTGGGGGGGATCCGGCAGGGGGCAGATTTTGAGCATGTGGGGGGATCCAACAGGGGGAATATTGTTTGCATGTGGGGGTTGCAGCAGGGGACAGGTTGTGAGCATGTGGGGGATGCAGAAGGAACCACAATTACTATATGGGGCACAAAAGATGCAATATTACGGTATGGCACACAAAGTGGACACTAGTACAATGGGGGACACTGAGAAGGGCATTGGAGATAGAGGCAGAATGGTGAGCGTGTGCATAGATAAGTCATGGGTTGAAGAAGTCCTCATGGCAGTCCGTGCCCATATAAAGAAGAAAAGCGGACCACCCCAATCAGAGAAAACATCACCTGTGATCAGTGGAGGTAACTGCACTGTAATCACTATCACTGCATAGAACTGATATCTAGTATATGTTGGCTGCATCATTTAGTGGTATCTTATACTACCATACATAGAGCTGAACCGTATCTGCACCAAGGGGAGAGCAGCATCTGAACCTTTGTAGCAGGCCCATGAGCCTTTTGCTACACCCGATTCCCTCAGTGACTGTCCTGCCACACATCACCACAGTGTGACAAGAGCCGAAGAGAAGCAAGAAGCTGCAGGTGCTCGTCTGCAAAACAACATTTGTGATCCAGAAAGACAAGAAGTTTTTGTTTGTTTCCATGTAAAAAAAATCATCTATTGTCCTGAATCTGCGGCGGCCGCGTCTGCTTTGTTTAAGGACGTCCTTCTTCTTTCTACATTAAGTCTCGATAAAAGAAAAAAATTACAGTGTTTCCACAAGTTGTGACTTGGCCCAGCTGCAGCGCTATACAATTGGCAGAAGAGTCTCTGTTCAGTAGAGTCGCAGTGAATTGCTTCCCCCTGTGCTTTGTCTACAGATGCTGGAGCAGAAGACACGGCTTAATTATAATGATATTCATGGGAGTTGATGAGGAGTGGGTCCGCAGTCATCTATTGCTACAAATAGTCAGGAGCTGCAGACACTGTCACACTAAGCCCAATGATGTCACACAAGTGGTGGGTGACGCTGGGGCTGTGGAGACCACCTACATGGATTTCAGTAAAGCCTTTAATACAGTTCCTCATACAGAGCTGATAGATAGGTTACTTATAATTGGGTAAAATCCTTCGCTAGTATCAGCGGCGTGTTGTCTATTCTGACCAGGGAGGATTTACATGGAGTGACGAGTGCCGAGCCAACCAAAATAGTCAAACCCTGTTTTGAGTCAAACTATGCTAAAAGTTCGATAAACCATGAATCCAAACCTCAGGCGTCTTGTCTTGGTCAAACCCAATAAAATTCTCCTCCTCCTTTTGCTTCTTCTTTTTCGTTCTTTAAAATGAATGAAATTGAAGAAGAAGAAAAAGGCGGGGGATGGGGGTGGGGGGTGTCCACGGAAATGTATTCACAAGTCATTCAAATACAAACGACTGTGACTTTACACCAGATGACTTTTCATCAACTAACGACTAATTTTTGAGTGAGCTGAAACAAAACAACTTGTAAGCGAATTATCACTTGTCACCCTGTTGGTGGCCGCGCTTACTCAGAATGACTATTGTTTGCATTTGCTCAACTGAGCGATTATTCGGAAAAGAGTAGTCTCGTGTGAAGGTACTTTAGAAGAGATCAAAACGGAGCAGGATTCCTTTCCTTGATTGCCAGATTTGGAGTTGATGTAAGAAGATGATGCGAGAGCATGAGAGAATATTCACATGCTTATACGAATAGTTATCTGAACGAACATTCATTCCCAGGTACAAAGCCCTGCTCCCCTTGTGAGAATTACTGGTGACCATCTTTATTATATAAGTGATTATCCCTGCGCTATTAGGAGTGCAGGAGGTGTAGCCGGGAAAGGTAGCAGCAGTCTATCCTACAGTATATTGGAGATGGGCAAAGAAAAGACCACATGGGAAGTGGCGGAGGCCGTTACTGGTCAGAGTACCTATGTTGAGCTTGGATGGGCAGCTCAGAGGTGAAGACAAAGAGAAGCACCAGAAACTTCCACAGCTGCAGAGAAGGCGGCATTAGAGGTAATGGGGATGTCTCAGGACCTTGAGAAATTGTGGTCAGAAGAGCTTTGTACCAGCGCTCCATGGTTTCAGCAAGGAGGATACAGTCAACGACCTGTGAAATTACAGTCTATGACCTAAGGAGTGACTAGTCTCTCGAATGAGCGAGGGTATCAGCAAATGGGCAGCCTGACGTAAGGAGCTGCTATACAGAAGAACAAGAGAGATTGAGGACCAAAAGATATGAAGGACCAAGAGATACAGAGAACCAAGTGATACGGAGGACTAAGTGATATGGAGGACTAAGTGATACGGAGGACCAAGTGATACGGAGGACTAAGTGATACAGAGGACCAAGTGATACGGAGGACTAAGTGATACGGAGGACTAAGTGATACGGAGGACCAGGTGCATGGAGTTGTATCCTCCACCATCAAGTAGTAAGTGGGTCTGCATAAATCGGTGAGCACACCAGTAAAGACTGTGTTTGAAGAGTCCACAGGCCTGCAGTAGTTCTGGGAGTTATGGGTTGTTAGTGCAATGTGTTGCTTATAGTGTTTAGGTACTATTGAGTGCAAATATGTGGGATATCATGGCGCAGTAGGTCACTTGACTGGTTTAGTTTAAGAAGTGTCGCATCCAAAAGAACCTTTAGGTAAATTATGGCATCTATGACATCAAGCGCTCCTAATGTAAGAATGCAGCTCCTAAGGGGCAAATTCAGTTGGGCTACGGGTATTTAGATGAGTTGGGCTATGGGTATTTATATGAGACAGTGCCAGCCATTGACCAGTATGTGCAGTGAAGGTGACTTGCTGCCACTGAGGGTTAAATGCTATGTATGACATACTGTTAGTTATTTGGAGTCATGGTCAAGTACTCATCACCCTCCCGTGGAGTGGCAGAATTAACGACCATCGTTCAGTAAAGTTCAGTTTCTATATACCGTATATACCGGCGTATAAGGCGACGGGGCGTATAAGACGACCCCCCAACTGTCACCTTATACGCCGGTATTCAGTGGAGAAAAAAAAAAAAAATTTATTACTCACCTCCCCCGGCGTCCTGTCGCGCTCCGGCAGGATGTCGCTCGCTCCGGCAGGCTGTCGCTCGCTCCTCGTCCCCGCCGCAGCATAGCTTTCTGAATGTGGGGCTTGAAATCCCCGCTTCCAGAAAGCTAATACACACGCCGGCAGCCATGACATCATTGAATGGCTGTGATTGGCTAAAGCACACGTGGCTTCAGCCAATCACACTATTCAATGACATCATTGAATGGGTGTGATTGCTAACACGTGCGCCTTCAGCCAATCACAGCCATTCAATGATGTCATTGAATAGTGTGATTGGCTGAAGCCACGTGTGCTTTAGCCAATCACAGCCATTCAATGCTGTCATGGCTGCCGGCGTGTGTATTAGCTTTCTGGAAACGGGGATTTCAAGCCCCGCATTCAGAAAGCTATGCTGCGGCGGGGACGAGGAGCGAGCGACAGCCTGCCGGAGCGAGCGACATCCTGCTGGAGCGCGACAGGACGCCGTGGGAGGTGAGTAATAAAATTTTTTTTTTTTACATTTTTTTTTTTTGTATTACCGGCGCATAAGACGACCCCCGACTGCAGAGCAGATTTTTCGGGGTTCAAAAGTCGTCTTATACGCCGGTATATACGGTATGTGCCGCCTCCATCTGTCATTGCCACACCATACATAATGCCTCCACCTGCTTCATTCAGAAGGATTTGTTTCCCTAAAATGAGGAAAATTCTACCTAATGGGGTTTATTTTTGTCTTCCTCTGGATCAACATTGGGGGGTAATAGGCTGAAGTGGATGGCTGGACGGCTTTTTTCAGCCTTTCGTGCTATATTACTATGACCTCCATCGGGGACAGACTCCCTTGCAGTACACATGTACCAGACCTGGAGTTGAACCCTACAAGACAATACCCAGTAGACGGTTCCCAGGAGTAACTTCAGCTGCATTAAATATGTATAAGACGCGGAAATGAAGACCCGACATGGAACCAATAAAGAAAATGTAGCCGGGCTTACCTCCCGTGCACTGCACCCTGCTGTAGAGTTACCCCTCTTGACCCCTTTACATTCCTATTAGCCCCCGTGATAAACTGTGCCATCACAATTGTTTCCAATAATCCCAATTGCAGCTGGCGGAGGGATGTTATGAGCTGGGATTCTTCTTGTGTCTCTTGTTTCCTCCTCGTGATTTGAATACTTAAGAAAACAAATCAATGAAATCTCTGTATTATTAATATAATATCTTTATTTTATGGCCGCCCTCGGTGCACCGGCCTCACTAATGCTCGCTCCAGCGTCATACATCAGCCCGCTGAGCTCAATGAAGGGCTTTTTTTCTGAATATTCCACACATTGTATTAAGTCTGAACTAGGAAATACCTGCAAATGGCCTCCGTCTGCTGCAAATACCGCCAGCAGTCTCCCTTTAATATTTATATTTGCAATAAGATGCCGGTGACCTGTTGGTCATCGCAAGTGAAAAAAATAAAAACCTTCCCAAAGGCGGAAGAGATGCATTAAATAATACATTATTGAATAGATTCCGGGGCTGACTTATTGAATCACAACTAGAGATGAGCGAACACGTTCGGCCCCGCCCCTTTTTCACCCGAACACCGAACTTGGCGAACACTTCAGTGTTCGGGCGAAAAAGTTCGGGGGCCGCCGTGGCAGCGCGGGGGGGTGCGGCGGGGAGTGGGGGGGAGAGGGAGAGAGAGAGGGCTCCCCCCTGTTCCCCGCTACTGCCGCCCGCGCCGCCGCGCATCTCCCCGCCCCCCGGCGGCACCCGGACACTTACGCGCGAACACTGCAGTGTTCGCCAAAGCCGGTGTCCGGGTGCGGATGTGTCCGTAACGGACACGTTCGCTCATCTCTAATCACAACCAAAGTTCAAAAGCAAAGAGATAGAAAAATGTCTTCATAAGGAGTCATTGCTTCACTGCGCTTAAAGATGACAGAAAGGTTTTAGATGGCTAGTAGAGAGAGCGCACCCGAGGAGGAGCTGCATGAGCCTCATAAGCCCTTCCGTGTCTGCGGCCCGTGGAATCACAGTTATGGCTTAATGAGAGCAAGAAGGGAGCGCCATTATTTATTAATATTAATATTCAACTTAACCCTAGAATCTTTTCTTCCAATAATATATATTTATGAGAAATGTTATCTGCTGTCACATCGTGATACCGCAAGTAGTGATGTCATACCTTGTGAGGGGGTCTAGTTATACTTGAGAGTCTGGGGAGTGCAGCTCTGGAGTATATAATACACAATGTAACTCAGGATCAGGACAGGATAAGTAATGTATGTACACAGTTACTCCACTTGCAGAATAGTGAGTGCAGCTCTGGAGTATAATACAGCATGTAACTAGAGATGAGCGAACGCGTTCGTCCGAGCTTGATATTCGTGCGAATATTAGGGTGTTCGGGATGTTCGTTATTCGTGACGAACACCATGCGGTGTTCTGGTTACTTTCACTTCCTTCCCTGAGACGTTAGCGCGCTTTTCTGGCCAATTGAAAGACAGGGAAGGCATTACAACTTCCCCCTGCAACGTTTAAGCCCTATACCACCCCCCTGCTGTGAGTGGCTGGCGAGATCAGGTGTTCGCCTAATATAAAAGTCGGCCCCTCCCGCGGCTCGCCTCAGATGCCTGGTGAGTTAGATGAGGGACAGTGCTGTTTATACCGGAGCTGCTGTAGGGAAAGAATTGGTAGTTAGTGTAGGCTTCAAGACCCCCCAAAGGTCCTTATTAGGGCCACTGATAGCTGTGTGTTGGCTGCTGTTAGCAGTGGCATTTTTTTTTTCTCAAAATCGGCTCTGCAGAGCGTTGCACCTGGCATTAGGGACAGAAGTGCTGCATAGGCAGGGAGAGTGTTAGGAGTGAGTGTAGCCTTCAAGAACCTCAACGGTCCTTTCTAGGGCCATATTTATCCGTGTGCAGTACTGTCCAGGCTGCTGTTAGCTGTGCTGCATTTTTTTTGGGTTTCTCAAAATCGCCTCTGCAGAGCATTCCACCCTCCATTGATACTGCAGGGAAAGAATTGTATAGGCAGGGCCACAACACAGTTATTATTCATAGAATATACGCAGTGCTGCCTTTTGGTGGAAAAACAAGTGGAAACAAATCTATTTGTCCAGCCTCTGTCCGTCCTAAGGGCGGTGGACACATGTGAGCTGCGTGAAAAACATTGCTAAATCATACGCACCCAGCTACGCTTTACTGCTGGCTTCGCCATTTGCTTTCCTTAATTGGGAAAAAAAATACCTGCTCTGCCAGAGTTATAATAACTCTGCTACCCTCACGTTCTGTGACACATTAGCAGGGACACAGCACAGTTATTAAACTTCTCATGTTCATTGAATATACGCAGTGCTGCCTTTTGGTGGAAAAACAAGTGGAAACAAATCTATTTGTCCAGCCTCTGTCCGTCCTTACGGGCGGTGGACA
Source organism: Eleutherodactylus coqui (assembly GCF_035609145.1). NCBI lineage: Eukaryota > Metazoa > Chordata > Amphibia > Anura > Eleutherodactylidae > Eleutherodactylus > Eleutherodactylus coqui. Next base: position 81,978,711 of record NC_089846.1, read on the forward strand.
CGTGTGAGCTGCATGAAAAACATTGCTAAATCATACGCACCCAGCTACGCTTTACTGCTGGCTTCGCCATTTGCTTTCCTTAATTGGGAAAAAAAATACCTGCTCTGCCAGAGTTATAATAACTCTGCTACCCTCACGTTCTGTGACACATTAGCAGGGACACAGCACAGTTATTAAACTTAGATTATTCATTCACTAGAGGCAGTGGGGCCTTTCGTTTTCCAAAAAGGGAAAAAATTATATTTGGCCTGCAGTCTTGCGCCAATTTATTTCCTGACTGTGAAATCAAATCACTGGTAATACAGCATGCTGAGGGGTAGGGGTAGGCCTAGAGGACGTGGACGCGGCCGAGGACGCGGAGGGCCAAGTCAGGGTGTGGGCACAGGCCGAGCTCCTGATCCCGGTGTGTCGCAGCCGACTGCTGCGCGATTAGGAGAGAGGCACGTTTCTGGCGTCCCCACATTCATCGCCCAATTAATGGGTCCACGCGGGAGACGGTTATTAGAAAATGAGCAGTGTGAGCAGGTCCTGTCCTGGATGGCAGAAAGTGCTTCGAGCAACCTATCGTCAACACGCAGTTCTGCGCCGTCCACTGCTGCAAATCCGAATCCTCTGTCTGCTGCTCCTCCTTCCTCCCAGCCTCCTCACTCCACTACAATGACACCTGCTCAGGAGCGGGAACACTCCCAGGAACTGTTCTCGGGCCCCTGCTTAGATTGGGCAGCAGCGGTTCCTCTCCCACCAGAGGAGTTTATCGTCACTGATGCCCAACCATTCGAAAGTTCCCGGGGTCCGAGGGAAGAGGCTGGGGACTTCCGCCAACTGTCTCAACAACTTTCTGTGGGTGAGGAGGACGATGACGATCAGACACAGTTGTCTTGCAGTGAGGTAGTAGTAAGGGCAGTAAGTCCAAGGGAGCAGCGCACAGAGGATTCGGAGGAAGAGCAGCAGGACGATGAGGTGACTGACCCCACCTGGTGTGCAACGCTTACTCAGGAGGACAGGTCTTCAGAGGGGGAGTCAAGGGCATCAGCAGGGCAGGTTGCAAGAGGCAGTGCGGTGGCCAGGGCCAGGGGTAGAGGCAGGGCCAGACCGAATAATCCACCAAGTGTTTCCCAAAGCGCCCCCTCGCGCCATGCCACCCTGCAGAGGCCGAGGTGCTCTAAGGTCTGGCAGTTTTTCACAGAGACGCCTGACGACCGACGAACAGTGGTGTGCAACCTTTGTTGCGCAAAGCTCAGCCGGGGAGCCAACACCAACAGCCTCACCACCACCACCATGCGCAGACATATGATGGCCAAGCACCCCACAAGGTGGGACGAAGGCCGTTCACCGCCTCCGGTTTGCACCCCTGCCTCTCCCCCTGTGCCCCAACCTGCCACTGAGATGCAACCCCCCTCTCAGGACACAGGCACTACCGCCTCATGGCCTGCACCCACACCCTCATCTCCGCTGTCCTCGGCCCCATCCAGCAGTGTAGTTCAGCGCACCGTTCAGCCGTCGCTTGCGCAAGTGTTCGAGCGCAAGCGCAAGTACGCCGCCACGCACCCGCACGCTCAAACGTTAACCGTCCGCATAGCAAAATTCATCAGCCTTGAGATGCTGCCGTATAGGGTTGTGGAAACTGAGTCCTTCAAAAGTATCATGGAGGCGGCGGCCCCGCGCTACTCAGTTCCCAGTCGCCACTACTTTTCCCGATGTGCCGTCCCAGCCCTGCACGACCACGTCTCCCGCAACATTGTGCGCGCCCTCACCAACGCGGTTACTGCCACGGTCCACTTAACTACGGACACGTAGACAAGCACAGGCGGGCAGGGCCACTACATCTCCCTGACGGCACATTGGGTGAATTTAGTGGAGGCTGGGACAGAGTCAGAGCCCGGGACCGCTCACGTCCTACCCACCCCCAGAATTGCGGGCCCCAGCTCGGTGGTGGTATCTGCGGAGGTGTATGCTTCCTCCACTAAAGCACCCTCCTCCTCCTCCTCTGTCTCGCAATCAAGATGTGTTAGCAGCAGCATGTCGCCAGCAGTCGGTGTCGCGCGGTGTGGCAGCACAGCGGTGGGCAAGCGTCAGCAGGCCGTGCTGAAACTACTCAGCTTAGGCGATAAGAGGCACACGGCCCACGAACTGCTGCAGGGTCTGACACAGCAGACCGACCGCTGGCTTGCGCCGCTGAGCCTCCAACCGGGCATGGTCGTGTGTGACAACGGCCGTAACCTGGTGGCGGCTCTGCAGCTCGGCAGCCTCACGCACGTGCCATGCCTGGCCCACGTCTTTAATTTGGTGGTTCAGCGCTTTCTGAAAAGCTACCCACGCTTGTCAGACCTGCTCGTAAAGGCGCGCCGGCTCTGCGCACATTTCCGCAAGTCCCACACGGACGCTGCCACCCTGCGCACCCTGCAACATCACTTTAAGCTGCCAGTGCACCGACTGCTGTGCGACGTGCCCACACGGTGGAACTCTACGCTCCACATGTTGGCCAGGCTCTATGAACAACGTAGAGCTATAGTCGAATACCAACTCCAACATGGGCGGCGCAGTGGGAGTCAGCCTCCTCAATTCCTTTCAGAAGAGTGGGCCTGGTTGGCAGACATCTGCCATGTCCTTGGTAATTTTGAGGAGTCTACCCAGGTGGTGAGCGGCAATGCTACAATCATTAGCGTCACCATTCCTCTGCTATGCATCTTGAGAAATTCCCTGCAAACCATAAAGGCAGCTGCTTTGCGCTCGGAAACGGGGGCGGGGGAAGACAGTATGCCGCTGGATAGTCAGGGCACCCTCCTGTCAATTTCTCAGCGCGTACAGGAGGAGGAGGAGGAGCATGAGGAGGATGAGGAGGAGGGGGAAGAGACAGCTTGGGCCGCTGCTGACGGTACACCGGCTGATTGCCTGTCATCCTTTCAGCGTGTATGGCCTGAGGAGGAGGAGGAGGAGGAGGAGGAGGAGGATCCTGAAAGTGATCTTCCTAGTGAAGACAGCCATGTGTTGCGTACAGGTACCCTGGCACACATGGCTGACTTCATGTTAGGATGCCTTTCTCGTGACCCTCGCGTTGCACGCATTCTGGCCACTACGGATTACTGGGTGTACACACTGCTCGATCCACGGTATAAGGAGAACCTGCCCACTCTGATTCCCGAAGAGGAAAGGGGTTCGAGAGTGTTGCTATACCACAGGACCCTTGCGGACAAGCTGATGGTAAAATTCCCAGCCGACAGCGCTAGTGGCAGAAGGCGCAGTACCGAGGGCAAGGTAGCAGGGGATGTGCGTAGATCGAGCAGCATGTACATCCCAGGCAGTGCAACAGTCTTTAAGGGCCTGGCCAGCTTTATGGCTCCCCACCAAGACTGTGTCACCGCTCCCCAGTCACGGCTGAGTCGGCGGGAGCACTGTAAAAGGATGGTGAGGGAGTACGTAGCGGATCGCACGACCATCCTTGGTGACGCCTCTGCCCCCTACAACTACTGGGTGTCGAAGCTGGACATGTGGCCTGAACTAGCGCTGTATGCCCTGGAGGTGCTTGCTTGTCCTGCGGCTAGCGTGTTGTCGGAGAGGGTGTTTAGTGCGGCTGGGGGAATCATCACAGATAAGCGTAGCCGCTTGTCAACCGACAGTGCCGACAGGCTAACACTCATCAAGATGAACAAAGGCTGGATTTCACCAGACTTCTGTTCTCCACCAGCGGACAGCAGCGATACGTAAGCAATACGTAGGCTGCACCCGCGGATGGAAGCTACGTTCTCTCTCACCATCCAAAACGGGGACATTTCTGCTTCATCAATCTGTGTCTAATATTCCTCCTCCTCCTCCTCCTGCTCCTCCTCCTGAAACCTCACGTAATCACGCTGAACGGGCAATTTTTCTTAGGGCCACAAGGCTCACTCAAATAATTTTTCAGAACAATTTTTATAAGTTTCAATGCGCTTAAAAGCATTGGAACTTTAACTTGAACCAATTTTTCGTTACACTGGGCTGCCTCCAGGCCTAGTTACCACTTAAGCCACATTAACCAAAGCGATTAATGGGTTTCACCTGCCCTCTTGGCTGGCCATGGCCAATTTTTGGGATGTACATTAGTACTGTTGATACAGCAATTTTTGTGGGCCCTCGCCTACAGTGTAATCAAAATAATTTTTAGGCCACCTGCATTACAGCTGACGTTACCTCAGCTGTGTTGGGCAATGCAATGGGATATTTTTGTGTACCGCCGGTGGGTTCCAGGGAGCCACCCATGCTGTAGGTGCACACTGAGTTTTTAATACATCTGTACACTTCTAAAGAACCCGTCTGACTGGGGCATGCAGTGTGGGCCGAAGCCCACCTGTATTACGCACGACATTACTACCTCAGCTGTGTTGGGCAATGCAATGGGATATTTCTATGTACCGCCGGTGGCTTCCTGGCACCCACCCAGGCAGTGGGTCCACAGGGAGTTTAACCTACATGTGTCCACTTGTAAAGAACCCCAGTCTGACTGGGGCATGCAGTGTGGGCCGAAGCCCACCTGCATTAAGCACGACATTACTACCTCAGCTGTGTTGGGCAATGCAATGGGATATTTTTGTGTACCGCCGGTGGGCTCCAGGGAGCCACCCATGCTGTAGGTGCACACTGAGTTTTTAATACATCTGTACACTTCTAAAGAACCCGTCTGACTGGGGCATGCAGTGTGGGCCGAAGCCCACCTGTATTACGCACGACATTACTACCTCAGCTGTGTTGGGCAATGCAATGGGATATTTCTATGTACCGCCGGTGGCTTCCTGGCACCCACCCAGGCAGTGGGTCCACAGGGAGTTTAACCTACATGTGTCCACTTGTAAAGAACCCCAGTCTGACTGGGGCATGCAGTGTGGGCCGAAACCCACCTGCATTAACCCTTTCCAGTCCACTGTGTGACCTGTGAAGACATTAGGGTTTAAGGCTGTACAGCTCCGTTGTTGGTAGACGTCCGTCGGGGTTCTCTTACTGTATATTGCCAGCCTCTCTGCTGTCGGAGCCTATCCTACGTGTCAGCTCATGCAGTACTGGCTTTAGCCAGCATATAGCGCCGTTGTATAACAGCAGAAAAAGAGTAAGCCCCCTAGGAAAACCATATACAAATTGGATTGGAAAGGGTTAAGCACAACATTACTACCTCAGCTGTGTTGGGCAATGCAATGGGATATTTCTATGTACCGCCGGTGGCTTCCTGGCACCCACCCATGCTGTAGGTGCACACGGAGTTTTTACTACATCTGTACACTTATAAAGAACCCCAGTCAGACTGGGGCATGCAGTGTGGGCCGAAGCCCACCTGCATTAAGCACGACATTACTACCTCAGCTGTGTTGGGCAATGCAATGGGATATTTCTGTGTACCGCCGGTGGGTTCCAGGGAGCCACCCATGCTGTGGGTCGACAGGGACTTCACAATAGGGAGTTGTACCTGCCTGTGTCTATGAATTAAAAAGCCCGGTCTGACTGGGGCATGCAGACACCTTGACAGAATGAATAGTGTGTGGCACATAGGTTCCCCATTGCTATGCCCACGTGTGCAGCTCCTGATGGCGGTGGCACAGGATTCTATTTCTCATTGCTTCTGTACAGCATTGTGGGCTATCGCTCCGCCACTTTTAAAGAGGGTCGCTGCCTAGCCGTGCCAACCTCTGCAGTGTGTGCCTGCGGTCCCTCGTCATGGCAGACGCAATTCTAAATAGACATGAGCGTGGTGTGGCATGAGGGCAGCTGAAGGCTGCCCAGGGACACTTTGGTGTGCGCTGTGGGGGGGGAGGGGGGGCGGTTGGGCAGCATGTAACCCAGGAGAAGTGTCAGTGGAGTGTCATGCAGGCAGTGATTGTGCTTTGTTGTAGCTAGTGTGGTGCTTAGCAAAGGTATGCCATGCTAATGAGGGCTTTTCAGAAGTAAAAGTTGTTGGGAGGGGGGGGGGGGCCCACTCTTGCCGGTATTGTGGCTTAATAGTGGGACCTGTGAACTTGAGATGCAGCCCAACACGTAGCCCCTCGCCTGCCCTATCCGTCACTGTGTCATTCCCATCACTTTCCTGAATTGCCCAGATTTTCACACATGAAAACCTTAGCGAGCATCGGCGAAATACAAAAATGTTCTGGTCGCCCATTGACTTCAATGGGGTTCGTTGTTCGAAACGAACCCTCGAGCATCACGGGAAGTTCGTTCCGAATAACGAACACCCGAACATTTTGGTGTTCGCTCATCTCTACATGTAACTCAAGAGCAGTACAGGATAAGTAATGTATGTACACAGTTACTCCACTAGCAGAATAGTGAGTGCAGCTCTGGAGTATAATACAGGCTGTAACTCAGGATCAGTACAGGATAAGTAATATATGTACACAGTGACTCTACCAGCAGAATAGTGAGTGCAGCTCTGTAGTATAATACAGGCTGTAACTCATGGTCAGTACAGGGTAAGTAATGTATGTACACAGTGACTCCAGCAGAATAGTGAGTGCAGCTCTGGAGTGTAATACAGGCTGTAACTCATGGTCAGTACAGGGTAAGTAATGTATGTACACAGTGACTCCACCAGCAGAATAGTGAGTGCCGCTCTGGAGTATAATACACGATGTAACTCAGGGTCAGTACAGGATAAGTAATGTATGTATTCAGTGACTCCACTAGCAGAATAGTGAGTGCAGCTCAGGAGTATAATACACGATGTAACTCAAGAGCAGTACAGGATAAGTAATGTATGTACACAGTGACTCCACCAGCAGAATATTGAGTGTAACATAGTTCTCATAAATGAGCTTGTTAAAATAAATAATTGCCACTTGGTTTCTGCAAGTTTATAGATCTAGGATATTTTCCCTAATCCACTGGTTTTAGTTATATCCATATGACTACCATCTTTCCAGTTCATTATCACGAACAAATAAAAAAAATCATGATGGGGACGTAAAGTTCAGTTTCTTGAAACATAAATTGTGCAATCTGTCCCTGAGGTCTCTGGAAATAATATTGTGAGCGTCTTGTGTAACTATAAAGGCAGCAGATGGCCGAGTCCCAGAAATACACAAGAATCAAGGCCGTGATTTCATTATCAGCTATGAGAACGCTTTACTTTGATTGGCCCCTGAGGATGCATTACTTCAACTGCCAACTGTCCCTAATTTCCAGGGACCAACCCTAAATTTTAAGTAAAATATTTGTTGATTGTGCCACACAGTCCTGATTCTGAAAGACTGCGGTTTCTTTTATTGTCTACTTTTATTGATTTTTCTTTCCAATTCCTAACTACTTGTATAAACCTCCAGGTAGCCTTTACTTGGTAAGGAAGGGGGAACAATTTCTGGTCAGGAAATAGTTAATTTAAATAATCAAAGCTGGAACCTCAATTAGATCACTGGAGTCTGGTGTCCTGTGATCTCATTCTAAAACCGTTAGTAAGTCACTTTCTCACTGCTCGTTAATTTTGATTGGTTTTCAGTGGATGAATGAGGTTGAATGTAAGTCATATGTACCCTAAGTGTATATCAACCAGTCAAATGCACTGTAGAGCAGGGATGTAACTGTAGGGGGTGCACCGTGGAGTCCAAGATTGCACTAAATTACCCTCTGCCCCTATAGCTATGTTTCCCATCAGGAATGTGTATGGCGGGATGTTTAAGGCTCCCTTAACTGCAAGAAAACAACAGGAACGGCCTTTATTGAGCCTCTGGTTTGGGGAAAAATTTGGTCCTAGGACTGGAGGGGAAGGATGTTACCTGCGGTTGTTCTTCTCCAACATCCATCCTATCCATCTAATCCAAGTCCCATTTTAGCCATCCAAAATGGCCAGCAAATCTTCAGACTACTTAATTCCCATAGTGCATTTGTAGAGTTAGACTATTAATGCATTATATCTGTGTGAATTAGCTAGGTAAAAAATTGCAGCAGCCATCTTGGACAGCCAAAAAATGAAACTAGAACCAGCAGATCAAGAGATCAGAGAAGAATGAGTGCAGGAACCTCTTGGCCCCTAAGGTCCCAGGACAAAATTTTCTCCTGAATCCAGAGGGTTGCTTTAAATACACATGTTAAAGTCATATGCCACACGAACACATCCAAATAATCCAAAAATTCAGCACAAATCAACATATACCATGCCCAATTTGCAGTATTGTTCTAGGACCCCTGAAATGCCAAGACTAGTGCCAAAATGCCCCAAGTTTGACTGCTGCTCCATTAATTTCCTTGGGACAGAAGGAGATTGATTTGCTCAACAATCTTCCTCCGTCCCACAGATGTACATGGAGCAAGGGTCACACATGGGCATTATTGCTCCATTGGCTTGGGACATCCGAGTATGCTGCTCTCAGGATCTCCTGGGGTTGTAGCTATCAGAACCCCAGTCATCAGACATTCCTTCCTTATCCTATTGATAAGTGACAAATGTCTTCTGTGGTAAAGCTCCTTTTAATGTGGTAAATTGTATAAGTTATACAGGGTGCAGTTAAATAGCCGGATCCAGCACTTCATCTCACTACTGGGGTCTTATAGTGTAATAGCAATAGCGTACTTAACTAGGAAGTCATGGATGCGCTACATGATGGTATGGAGCACCGGCCCTGGGGGCCTTGGAACATGGTTTTAAATTTGATGTAATGGCCCATGTAAGAGGGAGAGTGAGATTATAACCCAATTGTAAACTTAAAGAGCAGCATGTGAGAAGCAGAAATCCACTTTTTATGTCCCTCTAAGCCCGGTGGGACCGCTGGTATGACTGAAGTAAGGGGAGCGGACTGGAAGTGGCCGTCGTCTGCTATCATACATGCATGGAGACATGCGACAGTGCAGTCCGGGGCCGACACCATAACTGTGGGATCGTGTTAGTAAACAGCGAAGCGCAAAGTGAGTGCAGCTGTAATGTAGATTAATAGTAAAAGCACGAGCCAATCAGAAGACAAGGCAGACTTCAGCATGAATGTATGGGTTGGAATTTGGCTCAATCATCTTTTCTAACCTGTGTTCATTCCAGGGACTCTCAGCGCGCTACCTGAATCTCTTACAGACGACGGTGCATGACTACCTGGATGATCGGCCCAGATCGTAGCAGAAGAAGGCCACTTTGAGTATGCTCCATGTTCCAGGGCCCCCAAGGGCCCATCCATCAAGCTATTATGTAGCACATTCATGCCTTCCCATTCAAGTATGCTACAGTTATATCAATATAAGACACCAATATTGAGATATAGTGCTGGATTCGGCCTTTTGATTACACCCTGTATATTTAATACCCCCATGAAATAAAGTTAACATGCTATTTATAGAAAATATATCTAAAAATGCAGAACACATTTTTTGCAACTCTACTCTGAAAAAAAAATAATATGCTGTAAATGAAATGCTATATTATATGTGCCCCTAGGTGGGACCATAAAAAGTACAACTCAAAAAGCAAGAACTTACAGAACAGGAACAGCAAAATAAAAGTTATGGCCCTCTGGATGTGGTGTGGCAAAAAGAAAAAATAAATAAATTAAACAAAAAACAACAATAACCAAAAAAACAAACAACCTTGTCCTGAAGGCCAACATGAGCCGTGTCCGTGAAGGGTTAGTATTGAACAATGTGTAGTCCTTCTACAAAAGAAGTAGAGATGACCAAAATTTCCATTTGGAGGAAATTGCATCAAATGTTTTCACATAAAATGGCCTAAACCAAAAAATTTTAATTTGCAAATCAATAAAAACCATTCATTTTGCGCCGTCCGATGGATTCCTAAGAGACGAGACGTTACTGTCGCATTGAAGTGTTTTCTTCTTCTGTTATTCTCATGTAATACATCCATTACAAGTGATAAATAGAATTTGGAGGGTCTACGGCGGCTCTGAATACCTCGGCTCTGTCAGGAGCTGCACACACTAAATTAATATTTTAGTTTCCTATTTTCACAGACGAAACATATAATCACAAACTATCAGTGTCCTGTGGCTGCCTGGAAATGAGAATACAGCAGGCCCTCGAAAATAATGCTGCGCTTTGGGCAGAGCTCATCCGAAGGCCTGTCCACTCAAAGAAGCCATCACGCTAGAAAAAAAAATCATTATCTGGAATTGCCCGGGGTCCGTGACTCCTTGATTCCTTTTTAACGATACGGCCGTATGATGGTATAGATCACTGAAGTTATTCTATTAAATTGCATTAGAAGTGATGAATGTTTGGAGACAGCTTAAGAAAAAACCATTCGATGTGATGGCTTCACCTTCAGGGTTTAGAGAAAAAAAGAAGATGAATTTAAAAAAAAAAGTTTAGAATGTGTTTTTTTTTTTTTTAAATAAACACAAACTGTACTTTTAAGAACTCGGGAACAGAAATCAGAAAGTGTCTTATGCAAATGGTCAAGCAGAGTCAAAGCCGTTTGCACTTATAAATATTTCATCTACCGCCAACCTGGCCGTAGCATTTTAAATCTGACGCTCGGAGGCTCGATTAAGTTGTTTGTGCTGTCTAGAAGGGAGCTCTAGGCCAGGATTCACTTTCAAACAGCCACACAATATGGCAGAACGCAAGGAAAGGGATAATTCTGGAGTCCTGGATCTAAGCTTTCTAGGGATTAAGGCTATCGCGGTTCTTGGAATACATTTTCAAACGATGGACGGCCATCAGCAGTTCTATCCAGTCACATTGTACAAGTATTGCAGGAGTTGGGTAATTATCTACCTTTCAGCAGCCATGCTAATGTAAGCGGTGGTGGGAGAGTTGTGTTAACACTTGTATTTGTTCCTTCTGTTGTTTGATAATACTGTGTGGCTACAGTCCCTTTAAGAATATGGCAAAGTGCGAATAAGTGACCTGCCGGTGACTGGTTGGCTTTCACAAGAGAAGAGGTCAGTAGAAATAGGGATGTTGGCGTGTTTTGTGTGCAGCACAGGAAGTGGAGTGTTCGGAACGCCCGAGGGAACGCTGCTGAGGATATGCTAAATAGAGACGTGTCCAGTAACTGTGGTTGTGCCTAGCTTGGGAAGCAGCAGGAGTTGATACTGACGCCTGTTTATCTCAGAATGGGAAGCCACCAAACAAGGAGTTCCAAGCAGTCACCTGGTGTGCACCCACTATTCTGCCTCCGCTGTTAATTAAAAGGTTTGTTTTGATCATTAAGAGAGCATCATGTGGTCACTTTCAGTGTGTCCAATTACTTATCCATTACATGTCGCCTATGTTGGAGGGGCTTGAGCTAGAATGTTCCCTTGAGAACATGTGAAAGTCAACTCTTGCTTGGCAAGTTGCTTCCTGCACTACAACCTCTAACTGGTTGGCTCATTTTTTTCCTTATGCTAAAACAGATTGACATCATGTACAAACAAAAATTTAGAAGATGGGCAGCACCATTTGTGGGATGATTGTGGTAAATAGAGTGAAGGGGGACACAACTGGTGCGCAATCACTCCTCCGAGACCTCAGTGATATTCACAATAGTTGGTTATTACCTCTGTCCAAAGACATCCACAAGGAGAGTGCCAGCAATCCCAAGGTTCTTAACAGATCTTGGTAAGCGACAGACATCCAAACTAAATAGGGAACAAAATAGGACCAGTGCTCAGTGATATATAACCCAATAGCAAAAATTAAGTTAACAGTACGAAAGAGAATTACTTGAACTAGGGGTTAGTGACACTGAACCTACCCCTTTCCAGGCTCTCTCATCTACAGCCTTACATCAATTCCTCAGAACCATGAAATGTTTAACCACCACTGGTATAAGGTATTGGATTTATTGGCCTCAGAAGGACAGATGCAACACATTTCAAAGGTGTTTCCCTCATTTTTTAAAGATCTATGGTTCTGAGGAATTGATGTACCGGAACTGGTTGTGGATGAAGGAGCCTGGAAGGGGGTAAGTGATGAGGTCACTACTCTCTAGTTCAAGTAAGTCACTTTGGTACTATTATCATCATGTTTGCTTTTGGGCTGTATGCCCTGAACACTGTTTTTTTTCTATTATTAGAGTTGATATCATGGTATCTACAGACAAGTTAACACTTTTACTCCTAAGGGGTTAGGCATTGCATGAATCTGCTTCCCAGACAGGTGCATTAAGTCACATAATGGATTTTTTTTATTAATATTTTTTGCTGAAGTTTATGCCAAAACTGGTGTAAACTAATTAAATATGTGCTTAGGTGTTCAGTCCATGTCACCAAAATGTCATAATTTATCTGGTATGTAGTGGTATATAATCTGATACTCCTGTCCCTGCGGTGTACAACCATCATTTCATATCTTAAAGGGATATTTGCATCAGGGACTTTTATGGCAGTTTCTTGGAGTATGCCATAAAAGTTCAGTAGATGCTAGTCCCACCTCTGGAACCCACACCTATCTTGGGTTTGGGCACACTACGTCCAGTTGTGTGCAGTGGTTGGGAGAATAGAAAAAGCTGAATGGGCTTCACTACATTTTTTTCTGTAACGTTCTTTGAACAGCTTCCATTGACTTCTATGGGAGTTACAGAAACAGCATAGCCCAGTTGTGCACAGCTGTTTCCATCTTTATAGCCACCTTGTTTCTAGCAATGTTTCAATTATAACCATGTTTGGCCCAGATGCGAATGAATGCCCCTTTTAATTTTGGCCCAGTTTGGTAATGGATGCATCGCTCCTATTTAATTCAATGGGAGCTGTGCCTGCAGTACCAAACTGAGCTGCTGCAATGTTGACAGTGCTACCTGCTTCCAGTATGGTCAGCATTGACCCGTGGACTGGGAATCAACTAATTAGTGTGGATCCCGAGTGTCAAACCTCTGCCCATCAACTACTGACAAACTATGCCTTTAATATCCACCTTTTTAGGATCATGTAATTCCCGAGACCTGTTAACAGTTGCTGATTGTTGACTTTCTCACTACACTTCCAGCCAGCCGGTCACATTAAGTGTTGGCTGTCTGCACCAAAGACACTCAAATATTAGAAGAACTCTCGTAGGAAACCAATTATCTTGCCCCTATGTGGTTTGACTGTCAGCGGATGACTACATTATCCACAGGAACCTTACAGAAAGGCAGTGGTTCCATACGAATACCATGTACATACTGTCTGCTACAAAGTGAGGACACTGTAGACCAATTAGAACGCTCCGTCGTAATGATGTGGCCCGTTGTCTACGGGGAATGCTCCCGTCAACCAATTCAACACAGCCCCTGGAGGGAGCCATGTGTTTTAGAGATACATAAAATTAGGGCCTAGAAAACTTTGTTCAAAGTCTTTATTGTGCTGAGCAGCTGAAAATAAGTTATGAAAATGCGAGGGGATAAATCAGAGAGGTCTCCTACTGTGACCGTGCCCGGAGCTGCTGGGGGATCTTGGCACTGCACTGGCGATTCCCTCTTGCTAAGGCTTCTGTTTGATGCTTATCACCGGATGTGTGCAGCTTTAAGACTGGAGGGCTCATTACCTTCCCCAACAAAAGATGTCACTCAGAGCAGGCAGCTGAGGGAATAAGGATTGTTAGCAATGAAAGTGAGGGACCTACAGCATCAACCCCCTACTGTCACATCTGCTGTGCTACACTGCAAAGCAAAATCTTCATTTCTCATGGACAGAAGGAGAGATTTACGGGGCTCTATATTTCATTCCTTCAGCTAGATGACGCTTTGGATGACCTTGATGGAACACAAAAACTCTTATTTTTCCTCAATGCTTAACCATTTAGCGACAACTATAAAATAATTACAGTATGAGCTGTGGCTTTCTATACGTGAGTGGAACAGCAATAAAGTCATTATATTCTTCATGTGCTGGTAATTTATAGCAATATTATAGTCTAACAGATGGAATGGCAAAAACTTCACTCCCAAAATAGAGTCCTCATTTGCGATTCATGTAAAAGTCCATAACTTTCGTGAACGACAAGATATGATTGAGGTAACCAACTTTGGAACAATATTCCAACCATTATTGTAGAAGAAGGGTGAAGAAACCCCCTCTTTTAATGTCAAGGAACCAAAAATTGGTAATGCCGTAGCCATGCCAGGTTTCAAAGCAACTGTGAGCGGTGGTAACCTAAAAATGTTTTACATTCGCATTCTATCGGTTCATGAAAAATCACAGCCCCTCATGTTAACATGACTGGAGGAAATAAACTTAAAGAGGTTTTCCGGGAGTTTAAAAATTTTCTTAGGCTTAAAACGATGAAAAATAAAGAAAGAGTATTATCACCTAATCCATTGGCTCACGATACAGTGCTGGAGCCCCAGAAGAAGCCGGGGCGGACATGTGCCGTACATTGTGCACGTGACCAGTCAGCCAGTCGAAGGATTCAAGGGTGATTTGTCTATGACACTGGTGACTGGCTGAGGTGCCAAGTGTACAATGTACTGTATGTGACCACCCACTGGTTTCTTCCGGTTTCCGAACATTCAGAATAAGGGCTCTAGCACTGGACCAGAAGCCCCTGGAGTAGGGGAGTATATACCTTTTCTTTATTTTATACCAAATTAAGCCTGGGAATTTTTTTCTTTAATCCCAGAAAACCCCTTTAATTTTTCTTCATCTATGTAACATATTGTAGTGGTGCAAATTTGTGTATGTGAAGCCATAATGTCAGGACAGGTGGCACTGCTTCAGCAGGGACTAAGACCTGAATGTTCTTGGTTTGACTCAGTTCTTTCTTTGGCTGATGAAGACAATTAGGGCTGGCTGTATTGATTACAAGTCTAGAAGTAGTCACACTGGCTTATGGAATCACCTCTAGTGACTGGCTTACATTTTCCATCTTGGTATGTGTGTCCAGTACAGATTATACATCTTATGGAACTACCTGTCGTGCGGGTGATGGGGTTCCACTTTCGATTTCGGCACAGAATAGTGCCAATACCACAATTGTAGGAGAGTCTGAGAATTGACAGAAGGCAAAAATAAAGTGGCATAAAGTGGCTTTTTCCTTCTCTTTAGTAGGAGTGTTGCATCTCCCACAAACAATCACTCTTGCTATTGGTAATTCGGGACCAATACTTGACATGAGTAGAACTGTCCACAACCGGAACCTTTCCAGCCTCTTCTTTCTCTCCCTGCAGCGGTTTTCTTTACTCTGTCTCAAATGCATGGAGTCTATTTTCAGCTGGTCTTTCTGTGTCTCACATCCACTATACAATCAACTAAGATGGCGCAGGCATTCTTCCGGTCTCTCCAGCCCCTGCCTTTCTAGTTCACTCACCCACTTCCTTTCTGACACTTTTACAGATAACGATCTGTTAGAGGAATATACCTCTACAAATGAATATGTTATTCATTTTGATACTTTACATACATGGAAATAAATTTTATTACTTTTTACTATTATTTTTACATGATATAATAATATGATAATAATAAACTTTATTTGTATAGCGCCAACATATTCCGCAGCGCTTACATAGACAGGGGGGATACAGAAAGACAAAAGTACAAACATTATACAACCACAGTTACATAGTAATCAATTGATGGAAACGATAGGGGTGAGGGTCCTGGTCCAACGAGCTTATATACTATAAGTAATGGGGGGATATAGAAGGTAAAGGGGCTGGAGATGTGCACAGTATGGCGAGGTGGGGAGTGAGGGATGTTATACACATAGACAATGGTCAGACA
The DNA here is from genome assembly GCF_035609145.1 of Eleutherodactylus coqui. NCBI lineage: Eukaryota > Metazoa > Chordata > Amphibia > Anura > Eleutherodactylidae > Eleutherodactylus > Eleutherodactylus coqui. The sequence goes on from NC_089846.1 coordinate 81,994,286, forward strand.
TTTAGCCGTGTGATGGCAGAAACAGTATGACTGCAGGAGCGGTTTATGATGGCTAGCAGGGATTGCAGTCAGTAGGTCAGGGAGCATGTTATCAGGCAGAGTACAGAGGGGTTTGTTTAGGGAATTCGGTATGCCTCCCTGAAGAGGTGTGTTTTTAGAGCACGCCTGAAGTTTTGCGAGTCCTGGATTGCTCGGGTAGCCTTTGGTAATGCGTTCCAGAGGACCGGTGCTGCTCTAGAGAAGTCTTGGAGGCGGGAATGAGAAGTTCGAATTAAAGGGGCGCTCAGTCTGGTTTCGTTAGCAGAGCGGAGAGCCCGGGCTGGTTGATGGATTAAGATGAGGGAGGCGATATAGGGGGGGCGCTGCACTGTGGAGGGCTTTGTGGATGAAGGTAGCGAGTTTAAATTGAATTCTGTATTTAACGGGCAGCCAGTGCAGTGACCGACACAGGGCAGAGGCATCCGAGTAGCGGCTGGACAGGAAGATGAGCCTGGCTGCCGCATTCATGATGGATTGGAGAGGGTAGAGTCTGGTGCAGGGGAAGCCGATCAGCAACGAGTTGCAATAATCGAGCCGGGAGTGGATGAGGGCAACAGTAAGCGTTTTTAACGTGTCCACAGTGAGAAAAGAGCGGATTCTTGCGATGTTCTTGAGGTGCAGCTGACATGTTCGGGCCAGAGATTGGATGTAGAGGGCAAAAGAGAGATCAGAATCAAATATGACTCCAAGGCAGCGGGCATGTTGTCTAGGAGTTATGCTGGCGCCACACACTGAGATGGAGATGTCAGGAGGAGGTCGGTTAGTGGAGGGTGGAAATACCAGCAGGTCAGTTTTAGAGAGGTTTTATTTTGGGTAGAGAGAGGACATAGTGTTAGAGACAGCGGACAGACAGTCGGTGATGTTTTGGAGTAAAGGTGCAGAGATGTCACGGGAAGAGGTGTATAGCTGGGTGTCATCAGCATACAGGTGGTATGGGAGGCCAAATCTCCTGATGGTTTGTCCAATAGGGGCTGTGTAGATAGAGAAAAGGAGGGGGCCGAGGACCGAGCCCTGGGGGACGTAAACAGCAAGGGGAAGAGGAGGGGAGGTAGAGCCAGCAAAGGAGACACTGAAAGAGTGGTCAGATAGGTAGGAAGAGAACCAGGAGAGGGCAGTATCCTTTAGGCCAATGGAGCGTAGCATACTGAGGAGGAGTTTGTGGTCAACAGTGTCAAATGCTGTGGAGAGGTCGAGGAGGATCAGTAGGGTGTAATCACCCCTCGATTTGGCTGTCAGTAGGTCATTGGATACCCTTGTAAGGGCAGTTTCTGTCGAGTGTTGAGGTCGAAAGCCAGACTGTAGGGGGTCTAGGAGAGAGTGCTCTGATAGGTAGCTTACAAGGCGGGAGTAAACCAGCCGTTCTAGTAGTTTGGAGATGAAGGGGAGGTTTGAGATGGGTCGGTAGTTGGCAGCATCAGTCGCGTCCAGAGTCGGCTTCTTTAGCAGTGGGGATATGATGGCGTGTTTGAAAGAAGAGGGAAAGATGCCAGAGGTCAGAGAGAGGTTGAATATAGTGGTGAGATGAGAGATGACCACTGGGGAGAAGGAACGGAGGAGGTGTGAGGGGAGGGGGTCGCTAGCGCAGGTGGTGGGGCGAGCAGAGAAGAGCAATTTGGAGACTTCTTCCTCTGTCACTGGTCTGAGTACAGACAGTGAGCAGGAGCTAGATGCAGTGCTGACAAGACTAGGGTCAGGGCTAGTCTGGGGTTGGGAAGTTATTTCCTGACGGATGTCATCAATTTTCTTTTTGAAGTAAGCAGCCAGCTCTTCGGCACTGAGATCCGTCACCGGGGGCTGTGGTTTAGGGCTGAGAAGGGAGTCAAAAGTATCAAAGAGCCGTTTAGGGTTGTGGGATAGTGAGGAGACTAGAGAGGTGAAATAGACTTGTTTGGCATGGTGGAGGGCAAAGTTGTAGGTTCTGAGCATGAATTTGTAGTGGAGGAAGTCTGCGGACGTTTGCGATTTCCTCCACAGCCGTTCAGCACTTCTAGAGCACCGCCGGATGAAGCACGTTTGAGGCGTGAGCCAGGGTTGCCGTGGTCTACATTGGATGGCTCGGGTCCTGGGGGGCGCCGCTTCATCCAGGGCATGTTTGAGAGCGGTGTTGTAGTGAGCGGCAGCCAGGTTGGGGCAGGTGAGGAGAGAGATGGGGGACAGAGAGGACTGTAGGGATTCAGCAAAGTTCTGGGTGTGAATGGCCTTAAGGTTCCTGTAGGTACTGTAGGTAGGTGGGTCTGGAGAGATGTTAGGGAGCGTGACAGAGAAAGAGAGGAGGTTATGATCCGAGAGCGGGAGAGGGGAGTTAGTGAAGTTGGCAGCAGAGCAGAGCCGGAGGAAGACCAGATCCAGAGTATTGCCATCCCTGTGAGTGGGAGAGGCTGTGAGTTGAGAGAGACCAAGGGAGGAGGTGAGTGAAAGAAGCTGAGAGGCAGATGTGGAGATGGGGTCATTAGTGGGGATGTTAAAATCACCTAAGATGAGGGTTGGAATTTCACAGGATAGGAAGTGGGGGAGCCAGGCAGCAAAGTGGTCCAAAAACAGGCGAGCAGCACCTGGGGGGCGATAGATAACTGCTACTCGCATGGACAGCGGGCGGAAAAGCCGTAGCATATGTACTTCAAATGATGGAAAAGTGAGTGAGGGTACAGGGGGGATGACCTGGTAGGTGCATTTTGGGGAGAGAAGAGCACCTACTCCTCTGTGGCGCCACGCCTGTCATCTGGTCTCGGGGTATGGGAGAACTGCAGGCCGTTGTAGGACAGTGCAGCAGGGGAGGCCGTGTCAGACTGCTGTATCCACGTTTCTGTGAGAGCTAGCAGATTTAAAGATTTAGCAGTAAAAAAGTCGTGGATAGTGGGGAGTTTATTACATGCTGACTGGCAGTTCCAGAGCGCATATTTAAAGGAGTCAGGGGAGGGTATGCATGGGCTAGCAGTTGGGCTTGGGGATTTTATTATTGAGCCCGGTAGGGGGTAATAGCTAGGAGCAGTGGAGGGTGGGCCAGGATTGGGAGAGATATCCCCAGCAGCTAGTAACAGCAGAATAGTTAGGGTTAGCAGATGATTAGGAGATTTATGAGGAAGACTGTTATTTTTGTTAGTGACATTAGGGGGTTTGAGGCTAAGCAAGAAGATAAAGAGTGCATGCGAGCTGTGCATAGGTGAGGACAGGAGAGAGGGGCTAATGTGAATAGAGTGCCCCAGAGGTTGGCACTTAAAAGAAGTTCTGAAACTGAGAGCAAGAATGAGAACAGAAGTGACAACATTAGCGATAGCTTTTAAGTGTAAAGCATTAAGGCAGAGTTTGTGGCCTACCCGTCGAACTGCCATGATGGAACTGTATCATACTTTCTCAGCTCATACTTTAATACAGCTCATATTCGCGTGGCAGCCACCCGCGTGGCATGCAAGCTTACACTGATATTATAGTGAAAGTTTAAGGTACGACTAGGAAACAGCTGGGAGTGGCTAATCAGGTTCCAATTGACTAGCCAGCTGACTTTAGCATTGCAAACCTAATGACCAAAAGGGGGAGGGGGGAAGTGAAATTTATTGCTCTCCTTAGATAAGGAAAGCATCTTTGCAAGGATGGGTGAAAGATGCCATTTGGGGGAGGTGGATGGCAGAGGTGACTAAAAGTAAAGTTTCATTTACCGATGCAAACAGATGAAATGCAAAGTACACAATTCACAGCAAGCAAGCAGCACAGAGGATTTAAGCAGAGGGAGATAGTTGGAGTTCAGCTTGGAGTGGGATGGTGCAGAAATGAACGTACCGATGCAAACAGATGAAATGCAAAATACACAATTCACAGCAAGCAAGCAGCACAGAGGATTTAAGCAGAGGGAGATAGTTGGAGTTCAGCTTGGAGTGGGATGGTGCAGAAATGAACGTACCGATGCAAACAGATGAAATGCAAAATACACAATTCACAGCAAGCAAGCAGCACAGAGGATTTAAGCAGAGGGAGATAGTTGGAGTTCAGCTTGGAGTGGGATGGTGCAGAAATGAACGTACCAATGCAAACAGATGAAATGCAAAATACACAATTCACAGCAAGCAAGCAGCACAGAGGATTTAAGCAGAGGGAGATAGCTGGAGTTCAGCTTGGAGTGGGATGGTGCAGAAATGAACATACCGATGCAAACAGATGAAATGCAAAATACACAATTCACAGCAAGCAAGCAGCACAGAGGATTTAAGCAGAGGGAGATAGTTGGAGTTCAGCTTGGAGTGGGATGGTGCAGAAATGAACGTACCGATGCAAACAGATGAAATGCAAAATACACAATTCACAGCAAGCAAGCAGCACAGAGGATTTAAGCAGAGGGAGATAGTTGGAGTTCAGCTTGGAGTGGGATGGTGCAGAAATGAACGTACCTGTTGAGAGAGGAATAAGGTAGATGGATGTTATTAACTGCCATGATGGAACTGTATGATTCTTTCTCAGCTCATACTGTAATACAGCTCATATTCGCGTGGCAGCCACCCGCGTGGCATGCAAGCTTACACTCATATCAAGTCAACTTCTATTTGTAGATGTGAACATTAGATGATGGGGACGGAGAACATAGCTAAGTGACTCAGTACAGAGCAACAAATTGGACTAACGCTATTTAGAAGCTTTATAATATTTTCAAGGTCGAAAATTGGAAGACATTTTGAACTCTTAAAGGGATTTTCTGGGACGGATAGGCCAGCAATGTTGATATTGGGAGTCAGATTTTGAAGCATCAATGTTTCCATTCATATGGCTTTATTTTGTTGATTGATGGGGTTCTGGGGATAGAATTCCCTTTACACATTGAGAGCCTATACAATACATAATCAATGTTGTAACCCCCTTAAACCACCTGAAATATTAAAATTCTTGTAAGCTGGTAGTAAATGGTTAATCAGATGTGTTCCTACTGTCCCTTAAAGGCTTCTAAGTGGAGCTGCCATTTTCCACAGTGGCCAACAGTGTAAATGGATTGAGATGCCCTGAAAAGTTGTTTTCTTTCTATTTTTTTACCCTGCATTAAACTTTGAGTGTCTTCTCCAAGGAAAACAAGCAGGCATTTTATTATTGCTCACATTCCTTCTCCTGTGTATTTACTCTTGTAAGAACCTTTATACGTATGGCCAAACACTTACCTCATTTGACCACTCCTGGGAAAGTCACAGTATTTAGTGCTAGCGTTTACCACCATGTGTCCAAAATAATCCAGGGAAGAAGCTGATGAATATTGTGGAGGGTTTCGCCTTTGGTGATCAGGCGATAAGTATGATAGTGTTATGTCATGTAATTATTTGCTATCCAATAAAGGGGTTATCCCAAAATTCAAAGATATTCCCTATCCATAGGATTGGAAACAACTTTATGATCTGTGAGGGACTCACAGTTAAGATCCCCAGCAATCCTGAAAATGGGGATCTCGTGCCCTCTTCTTCTCATCACTACAAGGATGTTTCTCCCTCCTGCAGGGATGTATCGTGGAATGGAGTAATGATCGAGCACACGTTGCCGCCTCTCAAGCCATTTCAATGGGACTGATGGACATTGATGAGCACCTCCAGCAATATCATTGGAAGTGAATGGGGTATGTGCGTCCATCACTCCATTCACTCTTCTCCTTATTGCGGGGGATGCAGTAAGCTCTTAGTAAGGAGGAGTAGGGGCATGGGACTCCCATTTTTAGGATTGGTGGGGTATTGGGGGTGAGATTCCCATCAATTATAAAGCTATCCCCTATCCCATAGGTAGGGAATACCTTTAGATTTTGGGATAACTCTATGGCCTCCTGCAGACAGCCGGGTTGGATCCCCTGCAAGAATTCTCGCAACGCGATGCGACCCATGCCCCTGCAGTGACCACCACGGCTCTCCGCTCTACTATGTGCCAGCTGCCGCCAGCCAGCATGTGTGCAGGCAGAGCCAGCGCGTCAGCTGTGATGTTTCTCTGTGGGCCTTCTGCGAGGCTCGCAAAGAAATAGGACATGTTGCAATTTGTTTACCGCGCGGGTTTTCACACGGTCAAATCGCGGTTGTTTGCATAGGATTGCATTATCTAATGCAATCCTATGGCAGCGGGCACTGGCGAAAATTCTGCGGGAAATCCTCCCGTGGAATTTTTGCCCGTATGCAGGAGGGCCTATTTGTTGCCGTGGGATTGTTGCAGTAACATACTGTAGTTACATTGTGTGCAAGGCTGAAAAATACATTAATCCATTCGGTTCAGCCTATTAACCCCAATGTTGATCCAAATGAAGGCAAAAAACTCTGATGAGGTAGAAGCCAATTTTCCACACTTTGTGGGAAAAAATCCTTCATAATTCCAGTCTGAATAATCCAGTCTTAATAATCCCAGGATCACTAACCCTTCTGAGTAATCAGTGATATAACAAATAACATTGTATAGCTCAAGAAGTCCCCTCTTGTACTCTTTTATCAAATTCGCCATCAGCACGCACTAAGGCAGAGAGTTCTATAGTCTCACTGCTCTTACAGTAGAGAACCTTTTATGTTGGTGTGGAATCCTTCTGTGCTCTAGATGTAGAGAGCACCCCCTTGTTACAGTCACAGTCCTGGATGTGATAGATTATGGGAGAGATCTCTGTACTGAAACCTGATATATCTATAAATAGTTATTAGAGTGCCCCCTTGTTACAGTCCTGGGTATAATAGATGATGGGAGAGATCTCTGTACTGAAACCTGATATATCTATAAATAGTTATTAGAGTGCCCCCTTGTTACAGTCCTGGGTATAATAGATGATGGGAGAGATCTCTGTACTGAAACCTGATATATCTATAAATAGTTATTAGAGCGCCCCCTTGTTACAGTCCTGGGTATAATAGATGATGGGAGAGATCTCTGTACTGAAACCTGATATATCTATAAATAGTTATTAGAGCGCCCCCTTGTTACAGTCCTGGGTATAATAGATGATGGGAGAGATCTCTGTACTGACCCCTGATATATTATACATAGTTATTTGGTCAGTCCTCAATAATACCCAATTTTGATAACCTCTCTGGGTATTGTAGTCCACCCATTCCATTTATCACTTTAGTTGCCTGCCTTTCTACCCGCTCAAGCTCTGATATGTCCTTCTTGATTACCGGTGCCCAACACTGTCCACAATATCCCATGTGTAGTCTGACCAGTGACTTGTAAAGAGGAAGAGCAATATTCTCGTCATGCGCCCCTAGACCTCTTCTGATGCACCCATGATCCTATTTGCCTTGGCAGCAGCTGCCTGACACTGGTTGCTCCAGTTAAGCTTATTGAACTAAAATCCCCAAGTCCTTTTCTATGTCAGTGTTTCACAGTGGTTTCCTATATAACATGTAATGGTGACATGTATTTCCTCTGCATGTGCAGAACCTTACATTTATGAGTGTTACACCTCATTTGCCATTGTTCTGCCCCCAACTTATCCATTTCATCTTGCGTCCTCTCTTGTGTTAATTACTTTACATAGTTTTGCATCATCTGCAAATATGGATATTTTACCGCACAATCCTTCCAGGTCATTAATAAATATATTAAAAAGAATAGGACCCAATACTGCCCCCTGTGGTGCCCTACTAATAAGGGTGACCCATCCAATACTGCCCCCTGTGGTGCCCTACTAATAAGGGTGACCCATCCAATACTGCCCCCTGTCGTACCCTACTAATAATGGTGACCCCTCCAATACTGCCCCCTGTGGTACCCTACTAATAATGGTCACCCCTCCAATACTGCCCCCTGTGGTACCCTACTAATAATGGTGACCCCTCCAATACTGCCCCCTGTGGTACCCTACTAATAATGGTGACCCCTCTAATACTGCCCCCTGTGGTACCCTACTAATAATGGTGACCCCTCCAATACTGCCCCCTGTGGTACCCTACTAATAATGGTGACCCCTCCAATACTGCCCCCTGTGGTACCCTACTAATAATGGTGACCCCTCCAATACTGCCCCCTGTGGTACCCTACTAATAATGGTGACCCCTCCAATACTGCTCCCTGTGGTACCCTACTAATAATGGTGACCCCTCCAATACTGCCCCCTATACTGCAGATAGATATGAGAGAGATTGATGGATAGGATAGATAGTTAGTTGGATAGGATAGATAGATAGATAGATAGATAGATAGATAGATAGATAGATAGATAGATAGATAGATAGATAGATAGATAGATAGATAGATAGATAGATAGATATGGGATAGATAGATATGAGATATGGGATAAATAGATAGATAGATAGATAGATAGATAGATAGATAGATAGATAGATAGATAGATAGATATGAGATATGGGATAGATAGATAGATATGAGATATTAGATAGATAGATAGATAGATAGATAGATAGATAGATAGATAGATAGATATGAGATATGGGATAGATAGATAGATAGATAGATAGATAGATAGATAGATAGATATGAGATATGAGATAGATAGATAGATAGATAGATAGATAGATAGATAGATAGATAGATAGATAGATAGATAGATATGAGATATGGGATAGATAGATAGATAGATAGATATGAGATAGATAGATATGAGATATGGGATAGATATGAGATAGATAGATAGATAGATAGATAGATAGATAGATAGATAGATAGATAGATAGATAGATAGATGGGAGATAGATAGGAGATAGATATATATGTGATAGATGGATAGATAGATATGGGATAGATATGAGATAGATAGATAGATAGATAGATAGATAGATGGGAGCTAGATAGATAGGAGATAGATATATATGTGATAGATGGATAGATAGATAGATAGATAGATAGATAGATAGATAGATAGATAGATAGATATGAGATATGGGATAGATAGATAGATATGAGATATGAGATAGATAGATAGATAGATAGATAGATAGATAGATAGATAGATAGATAGATAGATAGATAGATAGATAGATATGAGATATGGGATAGATATGAGATAGATAGATAGATAGATAGATAGATAGATAGATAGATAGATAGATAGATAGATAGGAGATAGATAGGAGATAGATATATATGTGATAGATGGATAGATAGATATGGGATAGATATGAGATAGATAGATAGATAGATAGATAGATAGATAGATAGATATGGGATAGATAGATAGATAGATAGATATGAGATATGAGATAGATAGATAGATAGATAGATAGATAGATAGATAGATAGATAGATATGAGATATGGGATAGATAGATAGATAGATAGATATGAGATATGAGATAGATAGATAGATAGATAGATAGATAGATAGATAGATAGATAGATAGATAGATAGATATGAGATATGGGATAGATATGAGATAGATAGATAGATAGATAGATAGATAGATAGATAGATAGATAGATAGATAGATAGATGGGAGATAGATAGGAGATAGATATATATGTGATAGATGGATAGATAGATATGGGATAGATATGAGATAGATAGATAGATAGATAGATAGATAGATGGGAGATAGATAGGAGATAGATATATATGTGATAGATGGATAGATAGATAGATAGATAGATAGATAGATAGATAGATAGATAGATAGATAGATAGATATGAGATATGGGATAGATAGATAGATATGAGATATGAGATAGATAGATAGATAGATAGATAGATAGATAGATAGATAGATAGATAGATAGATAGATATGAGATATGGGATAGATATGAGATAGATAGATAGATAGATAGATAGATAGATAGATAGATAGATAGATAGATAGGAGATAGATATATATGTGATAGATGGATAGATAGATATGGGATAGATATGAGATAGATAGATAGATAGATAGATAGATAGATAGATGGGAGCTAGATAGATAGGAGATAGATATGTATGTGATAGATGGATAGATAGATAGATAGATAGATAGATAGATAGATAGATAGATAGATAGATAGATATGGGATAGATAATAGTGCAGTAGTTCATATACTAGTAGTGTCTGTTTAAGTCTTTTGGAAGCCCCTTATTCCCACTAAAGGCCTTTTACTTTACAAAAGTTAAATTCTATTGAAGTTTGTGCATATGTCTGGACTGGTATTTCTCTCGGAGATGTGATAGAAGACCAGAGATGTGTCTGTCTGAGAATACTCGGACACTGCTGATCTAGTGTGTGGGAATTAAGAAAGAGCCGGCTTGCTGCACAGCTTAATAGAATCCAGTGTTTACCGCTGCTGCCTGCAGTTGTCTGGGATAAAATGAGGTTATCCGGGTCTGGGGAGTGTAATTTACAGAGTTGTGTTGGGGGTTTTGTGAACTGAATTCCGATGCTTGTGTGAAAAGTAGGTAATTTATGCAGAGTCAATGAAAAGTGCTGAATACATCGTTCCTCAAATACATGGAAGCTTCAGCATTTTCTTCCACACCTAAAGCTCTCCATTGCCTACTGTGCACTGATGTGTTCCCTCTATCCCAGTGCTTAATTGCTTTTGGCAAGCCAAGAGATTTCCTAAGCAAGAGCACACAAGGCCTGCCATTCATACTACAGAGAAGCATGAAGCATCACTCAGCAAGAGCAGCCAGCGCCTGCCGAACGCGCTGCCTCTTATTCTGCCCTTTAATACAGATGTAGCAGTATTGAGTTTGTCATTTCACACATTTGATGGTGAAATTTTAATGCATCTTTCCCATAGGACTGAAGGGAAAGTTATCATAAAACAGTCCAAGGACAAACTCAGCTCTTCATCATCTGCAGACATGTATCAGTGCTGATTTTTGTTATTTCGGATAATCCTCTTCTCCTTTAGTTTTCTTAAAGGTAACTTATTACTTTGTATATCTATGTGCCTCATGTTATAGAACAGGAGGAGCTGAGTAGATTGATATATAGCTTTATGGGAAAAGATTCAACAGAAAATGTTTTTGATCTTAATTCCTGCTCATTCTATGATTGTTAATTCAGTGGGCGGTCCTATCAGTGATTGGCAGTCTGCACTACGTAGAACCGCCCACTGGACTCCTGCCCTCAGAATGAGCTGAAATTAAATAAATGAAAAAATCAAGAGTTCTACTAAATTTATCCCCACAATTCTATATATCAATCTACTCAGCTTCTCCTGCTCTATAACATGCTGCTAGCAGATCAGACTTGATATTCAATGTGACAGATTCTCTTTAAGTCATATAGTACAAGCAAAGGAACCCCTAAACTGAGTAGATTTTGCTTTTGCGGACAAATTGCGTCCATCCTTTACATTAGATGACATGTCATGCCTATATATGTCATTGGCTGCTGTGTGAAGCTGAAAGAGCTTTTATTGATGAGGCATCACTGGCCGTTACAGTCCACCAAAAGTTTCCACTGCAGTTGTCACTACTGGCAAAATGTAGCATTGCACAGAACTTAGTCAAATGGGTGGGAGCCCAATATACAAATGGGCGTCATTTAGTCTCGTTGTAACGGGATGAAACAAAACCATTGATTTCAGTGGTTTTGTTTTCACTAGCGGTATCCTCGACTGTTAACGCTGCGTGTGGGAAAGGTAGGGCAGGACCGATCTTCCCGCTTATTTTTTAAACTCGCACTGAATAGCGCGGAGTTTGAAAGGTTAAAAATAAAGGCTATTTACCTCATTCCTGTGCAACTGTGCTCTGTAGCGGCGAGCGTAGTTGCGCATACGCCTGTGAAGAAGCCCTTAGCTTGTGAATCTTTCCTTCGTTTCATCATTAAGCCTTCGGTTATAAATAATGCTGCCTTATTGTGGAGACTGCAGGTTCATTAGCTGAACAATGAGAATGTAGATCAGCGTCTGCGGAGGAGCGGGAGTCATCCTGCATGAAGGAGCGCATGGAATGTTCATTCCCATCATATACAGCCCGGATATTCCATGTCTCTTCTGCCCCTCTTTGGATGATGATAAACACTGTGTTACGGTGCATTCATTAGAGCAGTTAAATAATTAGTATATACACGGAAAATGGCTTTTCAGAAAATGCAGCATAGATTTTCCAAGTCATTTGTTGCTGGATGGAGCATTTGGAAGCTAATTATTCCAGTTATATTTCTGCTCTTGTTTATTACGTTATTTTTGAGTGATTTGCAGCAGCAAGAATAAAGTCATATTGAAACTCAAGAAAGCGATCTCCTTAGAAAGTAAGAACCTGCAGTATAGCGGGAGGTGCGGGAAGATGCAGGTTCATTCAGTCCTTCCTAACAATATTTCAATCCAAATCATAAAGCAAAGCCCGGTTGGGCAGCCGCCTTCCTCTCCTATTACCTCCATTGCCCATGTATGTAGAATATATGCCGGGTGGAATAAAGCTACAGGACCTGCTGTGAGCAGGGGGGTAGCTATAAGGGACGCAGAGGTAGAAGTCACTACCGGGCCCTGGAGCCTTAGGAGGTCCAAAGGCCCCACTGTCATATAAGAAAACACCAGTATTATAAGTGGCACGTGGATGGTTTGGTGCCATGTTGCGGATTTTAGATTGGGGCCCCCTACATTCAGCCTCTACCTAAGCTTTTAAGATCCTAACAATGCCCCCGCCTGCTAGTATTACATTGATGCAAAAGAAAGTTGTGGGAGGGCCCCCATGCTGAACTTTTGCATCCGCGCTTACAAGCCTCTGGCTGTGAGAACCATGCCATGCCAGGACCCAACAGTGTAAAGCCAAGTCATATCTGTGATAGGAGAAGCATTAGAAATTACCAGTCTCATTAATGATTTTTTAAAATGTGAAAAAATATAAATATCTATTTCTGCTCTTAGTTATCAGCAGTGGAAGTTTTAGGCCTCGTATGGGAAGAGCTATGTCCCTATGATAGTTATCCCTGTACTCTGGTAGCTCAGAGTGATCATAGGAACATTGAGCCTTGCAGCAACCAATTGAATTTCTTCATTTATTGAAAGAAACTAATGGTAGTTGAATTCTGATTGGTTATCGGGTCTCATTGATAACATTTAGTGGTCAAATCAGAAGTGTTGCCAAAGGCATACAGGCAAACAAGTTGTTGTGTTATCTGTCAGCCTTTAATACCACCTGCTTGTTGTAAAGTTTGAGATTAGAGAAGAAGTAATCAGAAGGGAGTGGAAGGAGAGAAGCTATTGAATAGCAATACTAAGATGGTAGAGTTGTGACAACTTCTCCTTAAAGGGGCTGTTCAAGGTTAAAAGGGTCTTGTGTGGCACAGAGTCTTAAGACAGCAGAAATGCAGTCCTAAGCTCTCGCTCACGACCTGAAGGTTGCAGGTCCCAATCTCTGCTTGGTTCAGGTATCTGGCTCAAGGTTGACTTAGCCTTCCATCCTTCTAAGGTTGATAAAATGAGTAAGTAGCTTGCTGGGGGGGAATAAAATATGACTGCAGAAGGCAATGGCAAACCACCCCTTCACAAACAGTCTATCAAGAAAATGTCACAATGTGACATCACCCGAGGAGTCAGTCATGCACCAGGGGACTTTACCTTTTTACAAGATTAAAAAAACATGGCTGCTTTTTACAGAAATAGCTCACATTTGACCATGGGTTGTGTCTGGTATTGCAGCTTCATTAGAGTTTAACTAAACGTTTTATAAACTTCTGAAATGTTATAGTGATGTATCAAAAGTTTTGATTGGTGCGGAACCAGGTGCAAAGACCCCCACCAATCACTAAAACAAGTTGGCAAAGGCAGTCTTCTGAGTGTTCTGACCATTCAGCTGTTCCTGGCTTTGCTTGGATCACTCTACAAGCTTCATAGAAAGTCTATAGAGTCTGTACACCACAATCTGCTGGCTGGGCACAGTGCTCAGATAAGTGCTTCTGCCCATAAATTTTAGTGATGAGTGGGGGTCTCAGCACCTGAACCCCAAATGATCAAAACTTGTGACATGTCAGAAGTTTATAAACAAGTTCAATTACGCTTTAAAGGCAATGGGTTGAGCTGCAATACCATCCACAGCCTGTAGACAGGTGTGGTGCTATCTTTGAAAGTAAGCATCCATATTTTTCTAATCTTGGACAGCCCCTTTATGAAGAAAAAAGCTGATATCATGACAAATAGGTTGAATGTCTGCTACAGCTCAATTATAGTTAGTGGATCTCATAAACATGTGATCACATTGTAAACCAATTGTAGAATGAGCCTAATTGATGGAGTGTATATTTAAGGGGTGGGGCTGTGACAATCCGACATTAAATACTGAATAGACAAACTATAGCCATAATAGCAGGTGAAACGTAGGTTGCAATAAAGTAATAATTGGCAAATCTCATTAAAGCGTGTTAAATCAATGCATTTGGGGAATTTAGTGGCTTGGATGAAGTTTACCTTTAAGCAGCCAAATCTAAGTGTTGATAAGCGGGTGAGGTTTTCAGACTGACGATGGCATGTTACATTTTACTAAAGCTTCCAGCTGACAGCTTCTAAACTCCACATCATGTCATCCTGTGATGGTTTCCTATGGCAGTCATGCCGGAAATGTTGAGCGATGTAACATCTGAGGAAGGAATTATTAAGATTTCTCTACACTGGTAATCGGCGTCACGTCCTCCTTGTCATCTATACATTCCATATATTTATTAATATCGCTGGCAGTACAGGTTGTATCATGGTAGGAATATTAATGGAAGCTCACAAAGTATGTCTATACCTGGCGGTGCTGCATACATGTGAATGAGTATGTTAAGCCTTGTGTTTGTATCTAAAAGAGGCAATTGTATCCAAAATGCCTGTCAGTGGGTCCATTATGTAGTAAAATAACAAATTAGCAGTTACTCACCTCTCCCCGCTCCACCGTTTGTCCTCCACAAAATTTGACCCAAAACAGGGATTTTTCTGGTTTGGTTTGCCCAACACTAACTAATTTGAGCTCACACTGCCTAACGTTTAACTGTAAATCTGCCTTAATATCTAAATTGGAAAGCATAATATTAAAGGAGTTGCCCAGAACTTTTGGGACTTTCGTATAGATGACCTATTCTCAGGAGTTGATTGGCGGTGGACCACTCCTCGGGATCCCAGCCATTCACCCAATTCCTGCCATTGTTGTCAGTATAGAGAGAGTTGGTAGCAATAGCTATGTCTGTATGGCAGCAGTCTGGTTAGGTAGTGAAAGCACAACACCCATGGATCATTACAGTGTAGGACCTGATGTCCCGCTTTGGTCTCCAAAATGTTATGTAAGTCCTCAGGACAATATAAGAAAAGATGCACAACTAAAACACCTAAGAAATAGTATACAGAAGTGTTAAAGATAGTTCTCAAAATATAATTGCTAACATGTTACAGGGCTATGCAAACACATACAAGGATAGGCTTGGTCATGCTGGTCTTACTAGGTGGTAGAGCTGAGTGTCCCTCAGCGTTGGGTTCTCAGGATATTATAACAACTCCAGAATGTAAAAACTGGTAAAGAGTAAATATGAAGACTAGCGCATTTCAGAGCTGCAGATAAAGGAACACATGAGGACCAGCTCATTAGAGATTTGGCCAGATGTTCCCCATGTGCGTACAGAGACTACGTGAATCCCTAGATGCAATCTTGAACTCTTAGAAAACAATCTCGAACTTAGAAATTAGAATTTTTGTTTGCAGAAAAAAATCACAGTATGAAACTTGGCCCATTTCAGAGCCATCTGAAGAAAAATCTTGTGAATCTATTCATTTCCTATGGCTCATTAAAAGGTGTGATAACTGGGTGCCCCTCACAAGTGCCTGGATGCAGGACAATGTAAAAGCTCAAACTCCAGCATTTGGTAAAACCCAGGCTTGAAGACTGTTATTCAACGTTTTTGAAAACGTGGTTAGTGACACATTCCAAGCACATGAGCCTATAATACTTCAGCTAGTCAAAAGCAGTGTTGACGTGGATTTACTCTATACTGTATTTTGTATTGTTTTGTAACTGTGTTAGGGTGTGCTGCTGGGATTTGTTGTTCTGCATGGGTTTCTAGCAGCACAGCTCCACATGTGGAGGTTGATATAGCTGGCTGGGTGTGAATTTCTCCAGCCAGCCTATCCCCCTGGTCTGCTGCTCATATATATCAGCTCTTCTGCTAGAGGCTGCTAGTCTTTCCCCTGTTTGTTCAGTGTGTTTAGATGTGAACAGTGTCATGTTCTTGCATGTCTATGCAGGTTGCCGAAAATATGGTCTTGTATGCAAATCCCTGGCATGTTGGTGTGAGCTGCATTCAGTCCTTCTGTGTTTCGTTTGTCATCTAGGTCTAGGTATGTTCCTAGGTTCAAACATGAGACAGTCCCTGTCGGGACGATCACCCCGCATGCAGACAGGTTTCATATGGAAGTTAGAGTAGGGACCTGTCAGACAATGAGGACCCTTGAAGTGGGCTCACAGGCTTAAGTATCTTGGCCAAAATAAGAACTAATACCTCGTACATTCTATAGTTATTCTATCTGGTTATGTGTGCAGATATGTAGGTGAGTGTTTTGAGCGTTTGTTGGTTATAAGTTATGTCTGTTTCTTAGTTGTGTTCACTGTTTTCAAGTTCCGCCAGAGTTTCACCAGTTCGTGAGTAAAAAATGACGTAACAATATGTATTTTTGCAGCAATTAGGGACACAGCCATAGCAGTCAAGTGGTAACAGTCCTATCAGGGTCCTGGTACTGTTTTAGAGCTCCTCTGCCACATGTGAAGACCCCAGTATTAGAAATAAGTATCTCAAACACCAGATACTGTAGATCTATAGGGGTAAATACATTAGAGGAGGGTCTATAGCTGGATCCCAAACTAATATAGGGAAATTGCTGAATAAATGGTAGGTAAGAGAGGCAGTGGGGCAACCCCTTTAGCCCATACAGAGTGGCCTTGTTGCTGAAAAATGGAAGGATGGAATTGCCAAATGGATTGGCTAAAGTGCTTCCGCTCAGTTACGTAGTTATTGATAGAGAGCGTTAGAGTAATGGAGAAATGTCCAAAAGTATAGAACAGTATAAAAAATGGCACCTACTAGTTGGAGTACCTTGGGTCCTGGCAGCTTAGTTATTACTTCTCATAGCTATAACCTTACTATTACCTAGTGTTTTGAGACACAGTAAGGCATTACAATGTTTTTTATTATACCGGCACCGGTCTTCACTCCTCAAGCAGCCACATCCTGCAGGAGATGACAGAACCCTGCAGAACATCATCATCTACCAGCAGAGACGGACTGCACTGATACAGTGATGAAGCATCATCCCATACTCAAAAATAACCAAGGCAAAAGGTCAGCGTGAGAAATGTTATAGCTATAACAACCCCAGCTTCATTTTTCTCCTACGACTTTGACTCAGCAAAAGGTGAAGCCTTTCCTTAGATCATTTGACAATGCAGCCGCAGACAGCAAGGGGAAAATGTGACCAAATTGTCAGAGCACTAAAAACATCTCAGAGAAAAAGCAGATAGAAGAACATAGAAGATGGTGGGAGGCGGAAAGATTTACATCGCCAATGACAAATCAAAGCTGAAAGTCCGCTTTGCCTGTTGTCATTCATTGCCATTCATATTTAGAAAGCTGACCGCTGTGATAATTGATTTGATGGTCCAGCTTGAGTGGAAGCACTTCTGGGCATAGCGGGCCTCAGAGAAGCCAAGAATAGAGGAAAGGTGGGAATAAAATAATGTTTTACTGTCTCCTTAGAGGCATGTGGCCCACTTTTTGCGCAGATGAAAAAAACATGTTTTTTGAAGCCGTCAAATAAAAAAAATTATGAACTGTGTAATAAATGCAGAAACGACTCTCTATTCCCTATCGGATAGAAATAAAATGGCCATTCAAGCATAGACAATAAGCAGACATATTTGACCGGCAGGTAATAAGAGGACACTGCTGCGGAAATAATCTGATGTTAAACAGACCTCGTCTACTGAAGTACCTTTTGCTGGCCCTTTGTGCTGGGGACAATGACGAGTTCCTCTCTCAGAAAGCCTTTTAATATTGTCAAGCCTGGTAGAAAAAAGAAGGTCAGGTTTAAGAAATGAAGAGACAATAATTATTGGACCAGTTAAGCAATGTGCATGAATGCCACCGTAGATCTCGGCCCTCCTGGACTGTGGTGACTCCTAAAGTGGTGCGGAATGACGTTGTCATTGGGTTACTGCTCAGAAGTGATAGAAACTCCCCAATGACATGGAGGACTTCTGGGATATGTGGTGGGGCTGAATACCTTTTACAGAAAAGGAATTAAATGCAGGCCTATACAGGGGCGTAGCTAAAAGGTTAAAGGGGTGCAAAAGTACAGCGCAGGGCACCCACACACCCTTACCTCACTTGATGACTGCTGGCCCTGGACTGCTCAAAGCTTTCTGCAGCACCACTGTGTCTTTTAGGCCGTGGTCAGACGGGCGCTTTTTCGCGCGATTTGCGCATGCGATCTGCGCACATATAGAACCATTGCTTCGCAATGGGATCGGTCACATGGCCGCTTTTTATGCGGATGTCTGATAAATTATAGGACAGGAGGAATCGCAGATCGCACCTATCTGCATTCTGTGATTCCTTGTGTTCTATATATGCGCTTAATGCGGCCGGCGGCAGCAGCGCCGACCCTATTGAGAACATATACTACAAAGATCATTCTCCTCTGCCACAGCTGTAGCAGCTGTGGCAGAGAAGAACGATGTTCGCCCATTGAATTCAATGGAGCCGTCAATACAGCCGGCTCCATTGAAAGCAATGGGCTGCCGGTGAGCGCGGCATGAATTTTCTGGAAGGGCTTAAAAATATAAGCCCTTCCCTGAAAAACATCCAAAAATGTGTAAAAATAAAAAAAATATATATATACTCACCTTGTCCCTGCAGCCCTGAGAGTTGTGACCAATCAGAGGCAGCCCATTCAGCAGGCGGGGATTTTAAATCCCCACCTGCTGAATACTACACAGAGCAGTTCAGGAGAACTGAAGCCGCCCGCGGCTGAACTCCGGCTGCAGGGACAAGGTGAGTATATATATATTTTTTTTAAGTTTACACATTTTTGGATGTTTTTCAGGGAAGGGCTTATATTTTTAAGCCCTTCCCAAAAATTCATGCCGTGCTCGCCGGTAGCCCATTGCTTTCAATGGAGCCGGCTGTATTGCCGGCTCCATTGAATTTCAATGGGTTGGACAGCGCTCCTTTGATCGGGCCCGTTTCGCCGAAAACGCTGCTAGCTGCAGATTTTTCGTCGAATCGTCGGCCCCGGTCACGCGATTTGCGGATGCGCATCCGTCATGCGATCCGCAAATCGCAGCAAAAAACGGTCGTCTGACCGAGGCCTTAGGAGGACGGCCCATGAGACTCCAGCAACCAGGGATGCTGAAAACATTATGGTCATGAGCGCCAAAACTCATCATCCCATCACCCATAGAGATGAGCGAGCGTACTCGGAAAAGCACTACTCGCTCGAGTAATTTGCTTTATCCGAGTATCGCTGTGCTCGGGTCTGAAGATTCGGGTGCCGGCACGGAGCGGGGAGCTGCAGGGGAGAGCGGGGAGGAACGGAGGTAAGATCTTTCTCTCCCTCTCTCCCGCCCGCTCTCCCCTGCTCCCCGCTGTGACTCACCTGTCAGCCGCAGCGGCACCCGAATCTTCAGACCCAAGCACAGCGATACTCGGATAAAGCACATTACTCGAGCGGGTAGTGCTTTTCCGAGTACGCTCGCTCATCTCTAATCATCCACCAGTAAAAAAATAAGTGTACACCCATATCTCGCTCTCTCATATCTCTCTCTCTCTCACTCGCATATCTCTCCCTCTCACTCATGCATATCTCTCTCTCAAATCTTTCTATCTCTCATCTCTCTCTTATATCTATATCTATGTATCCATCTACCTAAACCATCTACCTAAACCATACTGCTTACTGCTGCAAAGCAAGTTTATATACATGATGTGTCCCCTTGGCGTAAGCTTTTCAAACACGACTCATCTCCTCGACTACATAAAAATGTGTTTGTATCCCCTTAGGCATGGTCCATATCATTAGATACAGGAGATGTATAACTTATACCAGCTGTACATATATAATTATATACAGGAGATTCCCAGATTATACCAGCATGCTCCATATCACTATACAGGGAGATGTATAAGTTATACCAGCTTTACATATTTAATTATATACAGGAGATACCCAGGTTAACTCAACATGCTCTATGGGGACCACGTGCTAAGGAGAGGCTGTCTCTAAGGTGCCGTGCATGGGGGCAATATGATAGTAGTTATATTCTTGTTCATAGGAGGCAGTATTATAGTAGTTATATTCTTGTACATTGGAGGCAGTATTATAGTAGTTATATTCTTGTACATAGGAGGCAGTATTATAGTAGTTATATGCTTGTACATAGGAGCAGTATTATAGTAGTTATATTCTTGTACATAGGAGCAGTATTATAGTAGTTATATTCTTGTACATAGGAGGCAGTATTATAGTAGTTATATTCTTGTACATAGGGGCAGTATTATAGTAGTTATATTCTTGTAGATAGGAGGCAGTATTATAGTAGTTATATTCTTGTACATAGGAGCAGTATTATAGTAGTTATATTCTTGTACATAGGGGGCAATATGATAATAGTTATATTCTTGTACATAGGGGGCAGTATTATAGTAGATATATTCTTGTTCATATGAGGCAGTATTATAGTAGTTATATTCCTGTAAATAGGGGGCAGTATTATAGTAGTTATATTCTTGTACGTAGGAGCAGTATTATAGTAGTTATATTCTTGTACATAGGAGACAGTATTATAGTAGTTATATTCTTGTACATAGGGGGCAGTATTTAAGTAGTTATGTTCTTGTACGTAGGGGGCAGTAATATAGTAGTTATATTCTTGTACATAGGGGGCAGTATTATAGTAGTTATATTCTTGTACACGGGGCAGTATTATAGTAGTTATATTCTTGTACATAGGGGGCTGTATTATAGTAGTTATACTCTTGTACATAGGGGGCAGTATTATAGTAGTTATATTCTTGTACACGGGGCAGTATTATAGTAGTTATATTCTTGTACATAGGGGGCTGTATTATAGTAGTTATACTCTTGTACATAGGAGCAGTATTATAGTAGTTATATTCTTGTACATAGGAGGTAGTATAATAGCAGTTATATTCATGTACATAGGAGGCAGTATTTTAGTAGTTATATTCT
Source organism: Eleutherodactylus coqui (assembly GCF_035609145.1). NCBI lineage: Eukaryota > Metazoa > Chordata > Amphibia > Anura > Eleutherodactylidae > Eleutherodactylus > Eleutherodactylus coqui. The sequence goes on from NC_089846.1 coordinate 82,015,400, forward strand.
GGTACACAGGGGGCTGTATTATAGTAGTTATATTCTTGTACATAGGGGGCAGTATTATAATAGTTATATTCTTGTACATATGGAGCAGTATTATAGAAGTTACATTCTTGTACATAGGGGGCAGTATTATAGTAGTTATATTCTTGTACATAAGGAGCAGTATTATAACAGTTATATTTTTGTGCATAGAAGCAGTATTATAGTAGTTATATTCTTGTACATATGAGCAGTATAATAGTAGTTATATTCTTGTTCATAGGGGGCAGTATTATAGTAGTTATATTCTTGCATATAGGGAGCAGTATTATAGTAGCTATATTCTTGTACATAGGAGTAGAATTATAGTAGTTATATTCTTGTACATATGAGCAGTATAATAGTAGTTATATTCTTGTTCATAGGGGGCAGTATTATAGTAGTTATATTCTGGTACATAGGATCAGGGGTAGTTACATCCTTGTACATAAGATACAGTATTATAGTAGTTATATTCTTGTACTTTGGGAGCAATATTCTAGTAGTTATACTCTTGTACAAAGGAGCAGTGTTATAGTAGTTATATTCTTGTACATAGGAGGCAGTATTATAGTAGTTATATTCTTGTACATGGGGGGCAGTATTATAACAGTTATATTCTTGTACATGGGGGGCAGTATTATAACAGTTATATTCTTGTACATAGGGAGCAGTATTATAGTAGTTATATTCTTGAACACAGTGGCAGTATTATAATAGTTATATTCTTGTACATAGAAGGCAGCATTATAGTAGTTATATTCTAGTACATAGGAATAGTATTATAATATTTATGTTCTTGTACAAAAGAGCAGTATTATAGTAGTTATATTCTTGTACATAGGAGCAGTATTATAGTACATATATTCTTGTACATAGGGGCAATATTATAGTAGTTATATTCTTGTACATAGGGGGCAGTATTATAGTAGTTATATTCTTGTACATAGAAGCAGTATTATAGTAGTTATATTCTTGTACATAGGTGACAGTATTATATTAGTTACATTCTTGTACATAGGGGTTGTGATAAACTAGTTATCTTCTTGTACATAGAAGCAGTATTATAGTAGTTATATTCTTGTACATAGGAGGCAGTATTATAGTAGTTATATTCTTGTACATAGTGGGCAGTATTATAGTAGTTATATTCTTGTATATAGGGGACAGTATTATAGTAGTTATATTCTTGTACATAGGGAACAGTATTATGTAGTAGAAATGTTTTATCTATATGAGGGAATAATAAAATAATGTGGGTTGAGTTTGCATATTCTACTTGCCTTGTTTGCCCTGCTACCCTTCTAGACCTGCCCATAGTGATGTCATGGGTTTATGAGTGTTTGCAGGTTTGTGATGCTCACCAGTAGATCTGAGCTTTTGTTATGCATACATAAGTCTTTTGTCAGCTGTCACATTGTATTGTAAGGCAGACTAGTTAGCTCATTACACCATTCTCATTAATTCTCTCACTGTCCTTTAATATAATCGGTTTCGTTAATAGCGTCATCCCTGTGGCTCCTGGCAGTCCAATCTTTTGTTCGATAAAAATAAATAAATTTAATATAATTTTACTTAATTTCTTTTTGCCCCCACAATTCATTTTAATGGTAAAAGTAAGAAAAGATTTTTTTCACAAATTTAATATTTAACAGTGTTTTGCAAAAGGAAGACAATTTATATTAAAAAATAATTTCATGGCGATAGAAATTAATTATGGTAATACAAAATGAAGGAAGCCATGCTTAAAATATAAGACTTTATTCAGCATTTAAAGCTCAAGTGTAGTTTCCAGCCTTGTGTTTAGTCGGAATAATAGATCATGGAATCCTTGGAGAACTAATTATGTTGTTTCAGATGAATTGCAAATGCATCATTTAACTGTATTATCACTATGCATGTGTCATTTACAATAAATCACAGGCGCACATAACATGGAAATAGTTTAAATGTCATCATTGATGTTTCCAAAGTAGTTTATTAGACTTGTTTAAATGTCTGGTCGAGCTGCAAACTAAGTCCGGGCCCTGAGAGCGCTGAATATCAGAACGGAATCGACAGAAGACAATGAGTATTGCGTTATCTAGCACAACATATGCAGTCTTGATGTTGTCAATGGTTTTGTAATTGCAAATTTCCTTTCCGTATTACGATAATATACTGATTTAAAGGGGTTTTCAACTGTCATGTTGATGGACTCAGGTCGGCTGCTGATCATCCGACCTGTAGTTCAGTATGGCAGACCCAATGTTGTCTTCAGCAACTTCCCTAAATGGAACGGGAAACGGACCTCCCAAACAATGATGTGAATGATGTGAGTTTACCAAAACAGACTGTTCACACATACCAATGCCATCTTGTCATCAATCACTATTAGCTCCTATTGATCAATACCAGCTATATAACCATACAGCAGTGACAAACTAACCCTCCTTAGTCAGCTGTATGGGAGAGGTTACACTTGCTTCTATTTGTGGTGTCTTTTGCTCAGTGTTGGCCTTTCCACCCTGTGTGGAATGTTTTTGGTGCCCTCCCCCCAAAAATGTATATTTATTACACTGATAGGTAGTCTGTCTATAGTCTACTTACGTAAAATAGCAGTATAGCAGCATACCAACACTAGAACTGGTCAGCGAATAATTACTGTCCCAGAACTGAGTTCAGTACATAAATACAGCCCCAGAAACAAGTTCATAACAAATACAGCACCAGAACGAAACTCAGTACATAGATACAGCACCAGAGCTAAGCTCAGTACATAGATACAGCACCAGAGCCAAGCTCAGTACATAGATACAGCACCAGAACCAAGCTCAGTACCAGAGTTGATGGACTCAGGCTGTACATAGATACAGCACCAGAGCCAAGCTCAGTACATAGATGCAGCACCAGAGCCAAGATCAGTACAGCAATATGATACCAGAACCAAGCTCATAAGTACAGTAGCAGAACTAAGTGATTGTGTGCTAGGGCATCAGTGGGTTGACTGACAAACTCACCTTGGGAAGATGAAATAAGAGAAGACCGAGCTAGGAGGAGGATGATTCGTGTATCTCCTAGAGATGAGCATCGGTCTTCTTGAGTAACTGAGAGTTACTTGCTCAAGCATCAGCCTTAAACAAGCGTGCTCGCGCATCTCTAGTAGCTCCACAAGACACTGTCACATGAAGGAAAAAGATCATTTGGCTGGTTGGGCTTAAAGGGGGCAATCTCTCCAGCCTTCATCCATCTGGTGATCCCTACAAGCTAGTAGTCAGCACCTTCATTAACACACAAGTCACACATAGCTAAGACCAGCCATGCTGTTGCAGATGTTCCATATCTATGTGAGTGATGTTCAACAAGTTCTCTCTTGCAAAATTGATTCCTTTCGTTGATTGGTGGTATAAATACAATGAAGAATGTGTTTATAGTGGAGACTCCGCTAACCAGGAGCTATTTTCTTTGTAAGACTATTAACATAATAGGGTCAGTTTATACAATGCCCCCCCCCCCCCCCCCCATGGTCTCTCAGTTTTAAGATGTACCCATAAAGAATGAAGTGTTTTCCTAAGCACACCGACAAGGTGAGCAGCACAGCGAGATCCCGCCATTACATTAGCACAGTGTCCAGAATAAAGATATTGAGTAAGAAATATGAATTTTAGCATTTGAAATAATGAGACCGTTAGCAATCCTAATTAGAAATCTGCCATAAAGAAAGAAATTTTAGAAAGTGAGCTGTATAATGTATAATGACACTCAGCCATATAAAGAATATAAACCTTACAACTCAATTAACCAAATGTCAGCGACGTGCAAACGTCTCGCATGAATCAGTTTAGAAAAAAATCCCAGAGACGTTTTTAGGTTAAATAATAGTGGAAATAATAAAAGATGAAGAACTGCGGACAGAGAATTTATAGATCTGAAGAAATGTTTGCGCCAGACTTTATATTAGAGCGTGTCCATAAAACAACGGCTGAAACAATTACGACTGGTAGAATTGCTCCTTGACTGTTGGGCGTTTTTGTCCCATTTGTGTTCTTTTAGATGAAAATTTATATTTGTGAAATAAAGTAATTTCCCGAAGTTCCTCTCATTTCATTTTCCCAATCTGGTTTCTAAGAGTCGGTTGCACCAACGTTTGATCAGCAATCGACAAGAGGTGATCTCCGAGCAGGTAGCAAAACATTGCACCAAAGCGCTTTATCCCGTGATCGGGGGTTCAAATCCTGGATCAATTCGATTCCCTGATTTTGGTGGTTGGACTGCTTTTGCACCTTTTGGGCTTAGAAAATTATGCACATTTGGGTAAAGAAGGAATGCATTATGTATGTTCTAAGCTTTTATCACAGTAAATGGGAAAATCGAAAGTTAGAAACTAGAGACTCAGAGCTTCTTGAGTTTTTATTTCTCTACAACAAAGTCCTTTAACATCTTATTTTTGCATATTTTTCCCATGGAGCATTGCACAGCCCATATCACTCCTTATGTACCCCTTTAATTCAAACCTCTCATTCCTATTTCCAAGCCTTCTCCAGAACAGCTCCAATCCTCTGGAACACGCTATCCGGGCAATCCCTGACACACGAAACTTCAGGCGTGCTCTAAAAACAACCTCTTCAGGGAGGCATACCACATCTCCTAAACCAACCTCTCTGTACTCCACCTGATAACATGCTCCCTATCCTACCAACTGCAATTCCTGCTAGCCGTAATCAACCGGCACCTACAGTCATACTGATTCAGCCACTATACGGTCTGACCATGTGTGTATAGCATCCCTCACTCTCCACCTCGCCATACAGTGCACATCTCCACCATACAGTGCACATCCCCAGCCATTTTACCTTCTGTATCACCCCATTACTTGTAGTATGTAAGTTCATTGGAGCAGGTGCCTCACCCCTACTGTCTCCATCAATTGATTACTACATGTATCCGTGGTCTTGTTTTTATTTCCCCTGTCTTGTGCGCGCTGCAGAATATGTTGGCGCTATATAAATAAAGATTATTATTATTATTATTATTATGCCATCTTGGTGCTCTCTGCAAGGAGGAACTTACCCTCCCCAGACCAACATATGGATCCTGAAAGCCCTAGACCACAGAAGTAAGGGTTGCACATAGCTGCTACATCCTTGCAAACTGCCCGACTGCTCAGTCTTCCCCCTTCATAAAACAGAAGACTGGATTGTAACACTCAAATATACATTTTTTACCTACTCCTAACAGTAGAAAATTTGGATGACAAAGTGTGTTTTGGCTCCTCTAAAGCTGACTTGGTTGTAATTAATTATAGAGATAATTAAAAGTGAATCCATCAGTTTATTATTTTGGGATTACACTTTCTTATCCAAAACTTTCTTCTTTTCATTCTCCAATTAGCCTTAGGGCGCGGTCACACGTGCGCAGCGTATAATCGCCGGAAAGAACGTTTTTCGGCTATCATGACCAGAGCTGGAAAGCATATTATCGTTTGTTCCTACTTTGCAAACTATCTTTTCGGCCATCGAATATGCGTTGGCGCGTATTTCGGTCGCTTATGTTCCGGGTTTTTTTCGGGTTGCCGTTTTTACGCGCCGTAAAATCGCCCCGTGCGAACGAATACATTCAAAACCATCGCCTCAGATGGTCACGTATATACGATTGGGCGCAAAAACGCGCCGTTTATGCGCTTGTGTGAACGCACCCTTAATTTGAGTTATTTAGATCCAAATTTATGGGAAGGAAGCTCGGGAAGTTATTAGGATTGGCAAGTTGGTGTTTTTGGAGCTTGCGTTATGTATGGTCCTGAAGATGGTCCTAATATTATTACTTGATCCAAAGGTCTTTTTTTAAGCAGAATTAGGAGAGCCGATACTTATCTCTGGTCCACAAGGGTTTCTAAGGGTCTTTTTAAACTATCCAATCTAGTAATGAGAGCTGATCCACGAGATCAGCACTCACCTATCTGGCCTTTACACAAGTTGATTCATACTCTGTATGCAGGAAAAATGTGATCACCTGATAAACAAGTGTTTGCTCCTTCGTCAGCTAATTGTCGGCATCTTCACACGGCTTGATGATAGGGTAGACAAATGTTCTTGACCAATCATCGGGCCATATAAAAGGCCCTTAAAGGGGTTGTCCACTTGTAAACTATTGTGGTCTATCTTTAGCATTGGCCATTAGTAGTAGATTAGCAGGCGTCCATCACCTGGGTGTTACATCCGCTCAGCGCACTAAAGTGGCACTCCTCAGAACGGACGCAAGCATGTCCTATTTAAAGCCGCAATCACACACATAGTATTGCAAGGACCAAATTGCACCTCTCCAGGCAATGATGGAAGGACCCTTGTCCCTTACTAACTAGGGAAAGTTGGGAACCCTTCCTAAAAGCAGGGTAATCATCCTGAGATCCTTGCTGATCAACTGCTCGCTGGGCTGGTGTATTTGTACACTGAATGATTCATGCAGGATATAGACAGCTCTGTTTCTACTGCAGTGGCCAGGCTTGGTATTGCAAGCAAAGCTGCCATTGTAGTGAATAGGAACCTAGTTTGCAATACTAGGCCTGGCCACTGCAGTAAGAATGGAGCTGTTTGCTTTGTGTAGAAATCACGTCGGTGCACAAGCAAACATGACGGGCAAACAGCTGATCAGCGGTGAACCCCAATTGATCAACTATTGATAGCTTATCATGAGCATAGATCATCAATAGTTCAGTCCCAGACAATCCATTTAATTTTGAAAAGCTGTTTATTAGGTTGATTCTGAATGGAATTTTATAGGGATGGAGAGCCCAGACATCATCCAAATATCTGACATGGTCTAGATTTGCCATGTCAAAACAATGATCCTCTCACTTTTGAGTCCACCTTGATCATGCCTGAGAGTAACAGACATTTGACCTTTAATTCTAATAAATTCTGCTAAGCAAATTGTTAACGGCAAGTATTTTTGACTGACAACCAATATAATCTCCGGTGGAGCTCCCACAGAGGTTGGCGTTGAGTTGTAATAAGTTTTTTACTCCAATATTTCTATATAACTCAGTAGCTTTGCACTTCTGCCGTCCTTCATTTTCGAGTACAGGAACATTCTGCTGTTCTGAAATGTTTACAAGCAGATGCTCCGAAGCGCGTTGTGACTTGTTGCGTGGTGATTTTTTCATTTATACACTGAATCAGACCAGCCATTAAAGTTCCCAGGGGTCCCGCAGGTGGGCTTCAAGCGTAAGTGGCTAATAGCACATTTCTCATAGGAGAACATGGGAAACGACCTTCTCTGAATTCCCCAAACCGTTAACCAAATCTATCTATATTGCAGGTTACGTTAAAGGTGTGATTTTCAGCTCTACAGTTGGCCTCTATTACTCAATTTGCTGGTGGCTCCTGTGTCCTCGAATTCTCACTTTTTATAGAGAATATATTGTAGAGTATATGCTTTATGTCCTAAATCCACGCAGTTTCCTTCTAATTTCCGGTAAAATTATTAGAATTATGCCCAGTAATTTGTTTTTCGTAGTATATTTTGCATTGTCGATTTCAAAAACAAGGACTTTTCAAGGCCACATTGGCCATCTATCACCATGATAATTGCAATATGCAAATAAGCTGTTCTCTGAAAGAAAGAAAACAGTCACTATAGGGCCCCCTGTCAGTAGCATATTTTAAGTTCAACCTATTAAAAGATCCTTGAAACATGAGTAGGGATATTTTGGGGGTCTTGCTCAACATCAGTACAGAGCAGCTTACTGGATATCTAGGTGAGATGCTTTCAAAACAACTTTGGAGGGTACTGGTCCTCATTGAGGAGATCCAGCTGATGTATAGAGTCTACAGATGAGTGTCTCATGTTTTGTTAATATCTCTAATGAGCATTCAAGGCTCGTTTAAGGGTCAGAAATGAACTTACAGGGTAGCTAACTATAAGTGACAGTAGAGAAAGTTTTCTTCCTTCTGAAGAGAGTTCATTTACACATATTTCCCAGAAAGCATTGCCTGAAGGCTTTAAACATCAGCTGGATCTCCTCAATAAAATAAAAATAATAAATAAATCTTGTTATTTGTATAGCACCAACGTATTATGCAGCGCTTTCAGGTAATTTTTATTTATTTGGTGACCTCTAGCTTAGATACAAGATGTGATACAGGCAGGCATGTTGGCTGTAGTACCCTGTTGTACCACCTATAGCTAGGATACAAGATGTAATACGGGTGGCATGAAGGCTCTAGTACCCTATTGGACTACCTCTGGCTTGGGTACAAGATGTGATACAGGCAGACATGTTGGCTCTAATACCCTATCGTACCACCTCTAACTTAGATACAAAATGTGATACAGGTGGGCATGGAAGCTTTATTACCCTGTTGGAGTGACTCTAGCTTTGATACAAGATGTGATACAGACAGGCATGAAGGCTTTAGTACCCTGTTGGGCCGCCTCTAGCTTGGATACAAGATGTGATACAGGCAGGCATGTTGGCTCTAGTACCCTGTTGTACCACCTCTGGCTTGGATACAGGATGTGATACAGGCAGACATGTTAGCTCTAATAACCTGTTGTACAACCTCTAGCTTAGAAACAAGATGTGATACAGGTGGGCATGGAAGCTTTAGTACCCTTTTGGGCCGCCTCTAGCTTGGATACAAGATGTGAAATAGGCAGGTAAGGAGGCTTTAATACCCTGTTGGGTTGCCTCCAGCATCCCTACAGGCTGTGATATGAATGAACATGGAGGCATACAGGTTTTATATGATATTCTGTGGCAGATTTGTCCTCATTTGCCATAACTGAACCTCCAGATCGTGCAAACTCATAATCTGTCGAAGTTGTCACCCCTGATGGCCCCAGACTTGTTCCATTGCCAAAAATCTGGTGACCGGGCAGCCACGGAAATGTAACAATATTGTGGGGGCTTCATGTGACCCCTTGTTTGTGCAAATGAGCATTATCCTGCTGGAAGCTACCATGAGAGGAACACATGTGGCTGCAGGATGTCCTGAACGTATTACTGAGCTGTCATTGCCCCTCGTACCACTACTAGGGGTGACCAACTGTCATTTGCGATGGCCTCCTAGACCATCACACCAGCAGGGGCAGTGTGCCGCTTCACAGCAAAGGCAGGATTGATTTCCTCACTGAAGGCAGCCTAGTTCCACTCCATAGCAGGCCAGTTTATTTGGTAATGACGCCACTGCAATCAGAGTCGACAGTTGGTGGGTGTGAAAAACAGTACACGTAATGGGTGCAGTGAGACCAAATGTCCTTCAGCCAAACACCTGGAAATGGTTCCGACAGAGAAAGTGGACTGTAAGGATGGTGCCACCTGTTTCTGGATGGCGGACAACAAAACATTTGGATTGTCGGGGGTGTCCTGAGCCCAGTCACCTTGTGTGCCCCCATCCACTGGTCCCAGCACCTCCTAACAGCCTGGTCAGATGCTCCCGTCTACTAGTGGTTTGTCGGGGTCGGGGCCTGAGCCCGGTCACCTTGTGTGCCCCCATCCACTGGTCCCAACACCCCCTAACAGTCTGGCCCGGTGGGGGACAATTCATCGATATGACCATCCAGCTTCTCACATCCCAATAACGGGCCCCTCTCAGACTCTGGTAACGAGGTGAAATCTCTTCCCTGCACCGTAGAGGCGTCTAGTGGTCAACAAGTTTTGCACAAGCGGAAGAAGAGGTCACTACACACAAGGAGCCCCTGAGAGCCTCTTATAGGCCAAGGGCGGAAGCACTTTTAGGGCTTCAGATGGCAAGACAGTTCATCTAATCACACAACAGCTCTCATCATTGACAGATCTGCCTGAGACGGATGTGGTGTTTTGCAGCAAAACGACAACTTCTTCTAGGGACGGGATTGTTTTTTACAATGAGTGTATTATGGCAGCCATAGATCCAAGCAGATGTGTCAGAACTGCTTTCGTCATTTTGCACAATTCATGGGCACATCACCATGACATATCTATGGCCATCTATAAGCCCATCTATACAAAAGAAAGATTTTAGGACAAAGTGGGCTCTGCTACATCTGTCCATTGTATTACACTTAGGATTCTGGCAGTGTCTACATACAGACCAAATCAGCACATTCTTATCCTGCTCTTTTTTAATTTGAAAACTTGACTCAGTTTCCTCCTTGTTTTCTTAGTTACCCGGAGAGACATGAAATAAAACATAACCTTTGTACATCAGCAGCCTTTTTTTCCCTCTTTTACACCCTTCTACAATTGCAAGAAGGCCAGCACAATAAAATGTGTTTACTTAAGTGCCGCTGGGGTTCTGTTACAGAATCTTTTCGATAAGTGACTCTGTGTTCTTTTGTTTAGCTGTTAAGAGTTCAACGTAATAAACGTCCATATAATAATCCGACGTCTTTCCACACATGGGTCTTTAACCGAGGCCTAGCCTTTCTTTCACCCCATTTGCAAGTGTACTTTATTATCTTTTGTGCAATAAGCTTATCTAACCTCCAAGTGTTAACTGGAAAGGCAGAAATCTGCCATCTGCGATGAACTATTGCCTATAAACTGTGCGTATTACGTGACTGGCTGAGGGGTCAGCGCACCACCAATGGTACAGTCTAATCTGCCCAAATCATCTAAATACATAAACTAATATATAGGAAGAAGCATGGTGCATCTGCCCACACGATAAAAAGCCGAAAACTCTGCAGTACTCCAAACTGATAAAGTAAACTTTATTCACCCATATGGGCAAGATATATATATAAATGGTCTACAAAATTTTTATGATCTCTACCTGTAATTTAGGCTAGAGTTACACCATATTATAGGGCTACTATTCTAGATCAACTCCATTTTTTTATGGTTGAACGATGCATCCAAATCTTGGGTCCCTATAGAAGACTCTTTACAAGAACTTGATTCCGTAAAAACCCATCCATTGGTGTATTTATTATTCATTTCAAAAAGTTCTACCTTAGCAGCGATAATACATATTTGGGTTGTAATATCCAAAAATAATAAAATGATCTCCGTCCCTTTTACATAGATAGGATTTGGATGTGTTAGAAGTAAGAATTGAAACTCTTCAACTCTTAAGTTGGAAGTCCCTGGGCATGTCTCAAATGAATCAATTATGGATCACCGAGATTTTTTATATCTTTTCTGGATATCCAAATTCCAAAATCCCCAAACTGATTCTTATAAATATCTCCAAGTCAGGAATCTAGTGAAATCCTATACTCATTTGCAAAGTCCAGAAAAAGAGATATTGGGGCAGACTTATTAAAGGGACCCCCAGTCTCTGGATAAACTTCTGCCCCAGGACCCAGGAGTAGGGGTATATTATTTTTCAATCATTCTTTTCTTCTGTTCCATCAATCCACCATTCTGAGCCTTGTTATCAGCTATCCAAGATAGCCAACACAATTTTCTAACCAGCTAATGCACACTGTGCACTGCTCTCAGATTGGCCAGCACCACCCACCTGATCAGCACTGGCCAATCCAAGAGCAGGTATAGTACAATGGTACTCTAACACACTATTATTGCACTGTGGAGATTAGATAGCCTGGAGATAGTGTCAACCATCTTGGACAACTTACAATGGGACCTGGAAAAGGCGGATCAATTGGACAGGGAAGAACAAGAACTCTGGTCCCGGGACATAATTTTGTCCTGTAACTGTAGCGACACTGTAAGACTGATACATAAAGCGTGTGACATTAGTGTGGCAGTCCAGAGATGTGCCGGATCTATTGCAATGTCCCACACTGTTTGACAGACTTTGTGCATGTTTGACTTGGTTTCCTACTTTTTACGACCTTTATTTTAGACCAGTACTTTGTGCCTTAACCCAACAAAATCATGCCTCCATCTCTATACACTTTTGAAAAGTGTCTAACAAGGGCATAGCGTGTTCTTTTTAGCCCAAGTCATTAAAACATTTGTCTAATATGATTTGCTCCCAAATTTTGGGGCAAGAGGAATAGTAACTCTGCCCCATTTTACTATAAGTCCCCATTTACACTGTTTTATTGACACAAATTCAATCTTCAGCTTCACATTCCCTTGAACCCAATGGCATATTGCTGACACGGATCTGCCACCTTTTTTTTTGCCGTGTGAACGAGGCCCGAAGGAGTAATTTTAGGGCTTTGTGGCAAAAAAATTGGAAGATAAATAAATCCTGAGAAATCAGATTGTCTCTGAATATAACACAGAGGTGTGAAGGAAGGTGGAATCTCGTTTGTATAGAAGAACATTTCTTGTGATAATAGCTTTTTATTTATTATTCTCAATTGCGAAAATTATTTTGAATAGCGGCAAAACAAAGCTCTACTCAAAGCATGAAAAGAAGAGTCTGAACGTATCTGGAGACACGAAATAAAAATAAGAAGCAAGTCATCGACGTTCCGTTTCAAAGGCCTTTCAAGCCGCTGTGTTTCAAGGACGTTTTATCTTATTTTTCTTTCTCCCCCTTGGTCTTTCTTGCATATATTTTCATGTTGAGTTCAATGATACGAATAATAAACCTTTTATGATGACTGTGATTATTTTTAACAGTATTTGTCAAGGTCTACCTTCCATGGTGAAACACAGGTAGCGAGCAGACAATTAGGGAGATTTCTAAAAACAGTTGCTGGAAAAAAGCGGCTATGCCAGAAGCAGAAGAATTGGCCCCCAGTTGTCAGTAATGAACACAACCTTTGATTGGATAATCTTTTTGTTAACGATTATTAGCAAGTTCTATAATAACAATCTTATTTGCAATATTTAAACATTGATTTATCCACATAATACCGTCGTAGAGGATTCAATAAACAGGCAGTATCCAAATAATACTCCCGTAAAGCGCCAACATAATGCCTAAGTGTTACCAATCACCATAGTTATTGTAATGGTAACCATTTCCCCACCATTGGTTGTGGTCATTGGTGATGTTGAAACCAGAAGAACTTGGAAATGGCAGAATCAATATTAAAAGACCTGGTACTAGAGGGAGCTGTATTTCTGTTTTTTCGTTGCCCCCAATGCTTTGTTATAAGTAACATGAGGTTGTCAATGGGAATTCAATGGGAGCTGTGCCTGCAGTACAAAACTGGGCCACTGCAATATAGACAACGCTATCTGCTTCCAGCATCGCCAACAGTGCCAGGAATCAGCTGATTGACAGGGATCCCAAATGCAGATCCCCACTGATCAACTCTTGATGACCTATTATGAGGATAGGCCTTCAATAGAAAAAGTCCCACAATTCCCGAACAACCCAGGTAAAGGGGTTTTCTCACAAAAATGAGAGCATGTTTCTAGGATATGCCCCGGTGGTCAGATGTCAATATATCATCCCCTGATGGCATCACTTGTTAAAGGAACAGTATAAAAGCATTTTTAAAAGTCCAACCCCTACACCCCATCCCCCACAGCTTCTGCTCCAATTGATTCCCCGCTGCACTCTTCTTCCGGCTCCATCGATGAGGTCCCCTCACAGTCATGTGACTACTACAGCCAATTACCAAATGATCATGAGTCAAATACAGCTGGTAATTGGCTGCAGCAATCACATCACTAGATGGGATGTCATTGCTGCCATCCGAAGTGTAGCTGGAAACCAAGCAAAGTTCAAACAGGAGCTGCAGGAGGTCAGGTGCGGTGACTTTAACTTTGTTTTTAAAGTTTTTATACTCCACTGAGCAGATTCAAATGTAATTTTTCCTCCCCAGACCGCCCTTTTAAGGTAGAAAAATAACGCTGTAACCAAAAAATAGTACATATTTTTGTACCACTAAAATCTGCTCCATCTGAACATATCTTTTTTTTTTATATAAAACGTGCAGGTAGAATGATCTAAGATCACTAATGTTGTGTTTACTTTTTGGTCCTTGACTTTTTATGTCATTAAAGGGGTTGTCACTTTCATATACCCTAAAGGAAAGCTGTATGTTTAAGGATATCTTTGAGTTATACAAAAAATGCACAGAGGGCAGGGAATGGTTATAAAAAAAACTATGCTGTACTCGTCTCCGTCCAGCATCTACCCTCCCATTCTCTTCTCCAGTCTATGTTGACAAACTACAGCAGTGACTTGTCTGTATAAACACAAGACTGCTGCAGCCAATCACTGGTCTCGGTGGTCTTGAACAGTACCATAGAAGTTAATGATTGGCTGCAGCAAGCATGTGTGTACAGAACATCGCAGCTGCAGCCAATGTAAAAAAAGTGGTGAGGATGGGAGCAGTGGCGCTGGGAATGGAAAAGCGGGGGAGCAGAGTGGGAGTATAGCTTAGGTTTAGGTTGTTTTTTTTTACCATTCATTACCCTCTGTGAATTTTTTTGTACAACTCTGAAAACTCTTTAAGATACGGGATCCTGTGCTGAGGATCCTCAAATTCTGGCCATAGCGAAGAACGGTTAAAATGACCTGACTTGTATTACACACAGCCCATTGGTTAGAATGATAATTGTGTAATACTTAATGTATCCTGTGGGGGCACTGCAGAAAATTAAACACTTTCTGCCAGGTTTTCCAGAGATTACAGCTGATTGCAAGGGGTTCTAACAGAGGAATAATATTACGTTTATTGTCAAGGGACTCTGAAAGGGGCTTTCCTACTTGTAGCTGTTTTGTTGCAGGAAGCAGACAGCTCAGTACATTGCACAGTGGCCCAGGTTGGTACTGCAGGTTGAGTCCCATTGCAGCAAAACTGCTAGAAGTGGGACAACCACTTTAACATTCCACTGATAAAATAGTTCTAAAATCCCTTTTCAAAAATTATACACCATGCAAAATCTCTACACATCTGGAGAATTTCCGTTTTATTTGGATGTAACCTACTTTATAAAGTGCAGCCTTGTTCTCAATGTCGACCCGACACCACTTCAGTACCGTAGGTACAAACTAAATATACACTGGGCGTACCTGATGTGCCCACAGGTTTCACTAGCAGCAGATATCATCACAGATTGACATTAAAGTTCCATGTCTCTGCTTTGAAAAGCTGCAAGTTAGCAATTTGCCAAGATATCCACAAAGGAAGCACAAAGAGCATAATAATGTCTTTAAGCGTATGCTCCACGCTGTGAGGCCAGACATGTACCATCAATAAATAAAGAGGCTGATTGCTGTAAAGAGTACTTGAGTTGATTGGGTTTGATTGGATAGAGCTATGTGGAGGTGAGATGCACCCCTGGGGGTACGACGAGCCAGGTGATCAGTACAAAAAAGGCAATTTCACTCATTTGGGAAATATATACCAAAAGAACAACTTCTAGACAGGGTGAAGTTCATCTTTCAGCTAAAAAAGAAGAAAATTCCCTGGACAATATATTTTTCAGCAA
The DNA here is from genome assembly GCF_035609145.1 of Eleutherodactylus coqui. NCBI lineage: Eukaryota > Metazoa > Chordata > Amphibia > Anura > Eleutherodactylidae > Eleutherodactylus > Eleutherodactylus coqui. Next base: position 82,030,689 of record NC_089846.1, read on the forward strand.
ATGCATCCAGCAAAAAGTCAGCAGTGATTGAAGCTGGAGATTCACTAAAGATATATCCCCATCATGTGCAATATGTCGTATCTGGATTACGGAGAAGAACGTCCATCACTGCAGAGTGGATGTAGGGTGAGTAAACTGTAGCGAGTCAAGTTGACACAAATAACTTACTCTCACCCATCTGCTTGCTCTAAAAAAAAGGCGAAAATAAAACAAAAAAATTGGATCCAAATAGATTTCAAACAGGTAATACTTAAAGTAGTATCCTAGAAGCCCGCAGTTTTTCTTACTTGAAAGCCAGTAGGAAATTGATTGAAAATTGGAGACATTTCTTTCAATTGACCTTCATGTCTTATAAAATAAAGACAAATCCGAACCCAAAAACTTTTCGAATCTAAAAGCAAGAAGAAAAATTACAGAAAATCAGATGATTTTTTACAACATTTGTACATCCTGTCTTCTATTGGCCTTAAAGGGAACCTGTCACTACCTATAATCTAAGTTATGGTACTCATAGGATAGGTTCCAAGGAGTCCGGGGATGTTATTTGCCTACTTACTTGGCTCCATGCACTTTTATCTGTGGAAGTTAGGCCACTCTCACACTGGTGCTTTTTTACTGTGGCACTTTTTACCATTTCAAATGCCACACTAATCACGGTACAATGCTCCCATTGACTTCCATGGGGCCTCGCAGACCCACTCTCGAATGCTTTTGAGCGCTGTCTGCTCTATTTTTGTGTGAATTCCTGTTTTTTAACACACCCCATCACCCATCACAATGATGGGGTGCATTGAAAAGCACAGTTGAATGCAGTAACCTGTGGTCAAAAACGCTGATCAAAATCGCAGTAAAACACCGCAGTCTGGGAATAGAGAACTGGGTAAACATGCTAAGTACATCCCTAGACTCTTTGGGACCTAGGCTATGAGCACAATAACTTAGTGGTGCTCATAAGTCATGATAAGTTCCCTTTAAATTAGTTGTCTAGGGAGGGGAAATACCCAGCACAGAAGTGTCATAATCTTCACTTCCAGCCCAGTTCCAGCACCAGGTCATTTGTTATGGCCCTTCAGTTGCCTGTGACATCATCGTCTGGCTCATTTCAATGACTAAGGCAGCCCCATTCTCAATTTTGGCAGAAGTACCAAAATTGTTCTTGGCCTTAGTGTATAAAGGTCTGCATGGGCAAATCCTTACTAGTATTTAGCCTTGCTCTGTCATCCAAGCTATGGGCATTGCGTAAAGTTATTGCGAATTTCTCAAAAGTTTTTCAAGTTGTTTATATTGTCACTTCAAGGAAACCACGACCAAGTCGTAATGGCGCACAGGCGGAATATGGTATGGTGGCTGTGTCTGTTGGGGACGTGGCTAATGAATGCCAATAGCAGTGCCTTGAGTAGTGGCTCCCACGCAGAGCAGAGAGAGGTGATGACGATGAGATATGTGGCGACAGCACGGTTGCGCAGTGTGTCAGCACAAGATGTTGAAGAGTTGAATCAGAGTCTGTTGTTGGAAAGGACATTGCTCAGGGCCCGTGTGTACATATGTAGCTAGGTATACTGGATTATTCCTGTGAGTTGCTGAGCCATTGCCAGTAAGATAATGCCTGAGTTATGATGGATCAGTAATGTTTTTTGGGGGGTTGATTACTAGAGACATTATAGAGCCAAGTAGAAGAAGTTCCATTGCCAAATGCTGTTTTTGCAAGGAAGGGACCACCTCTTACTATTTGCAAGTTTCTTCAATAAAGAACTGTTAAAGCATAAAGATATGGCATTACTGCTTCTCCCTGCTGCCAAGTCTCAACTAGCAAGACACCACATATAATCAGTATCACTTCTTGAAGCTTGAGTCACCTACAGATGATGTGAGTAGGGTACACATGACCACAGCAGCCACTCCCATCCCCTTCCCTTCCCGTTCCAGTTGATGAGCCTGAAGTTGACTTAAAAGCAAACCCATTATCAATGGGCGCTGCGCCTTTTCAGTGAGTCCACTGCTGCTTAAACAGGTGCGGCCCTCTACAAATGGGAACTTCTTGGCTGCGTTGGTAAAATATATTTACTCTACTTATCAATGTAAACTTGTTTCTGTGTGTCTGTTAAGATTATGAGAAAGTGGCCAACTCCTTTAAGTGTTTTCAACGCCAATAAGATTAGAGTCCTAAATGGCAGCCATAATAAATTCGTCCAAATAAATGAGAATGGCCATTTTTTGTTTTTCCCTTTGTTTCCATTTATTTACTGTGCTTTAAACCGTAGAAGTTTATTGTCAAGGTGAAGACACTGAGCTTTTCTTTTTTCTTTCATTCCACCTACCAGGCTGCAGTGTAAACGCCCGTTCTTCTAGTAAAGCAACTGCTCTGTACTGTACTTGGTCAACTTCAGACAGCAAGAAAAATAATTTACTTGGTGGGCGGGACTCCATTCCATAAAATGAAAGCCTCAAGTGCTGAGACAATTGCCTCCAGCCGCTTGCAGTAATGGTTGCACGCCTTTCATTCTTAAAATGATACGGTGGTCCTACTTACTGTACATTTTGAAGGCCGGCTTGTACTTACTCATTTCTTGACTTTTCATATGACATTGAAACCTCTACTTGGCAACCAGGGGGTAGAACATCTAAGCTTTGCCATAGCATTTCATTGCACAAAGAGGCCGTTAGATCAACATTTTGTTTGGCAGCCAAGGGGGTGCGGCGAGAATATATATTGTACTTTATATCAGAGCATTTCAGTTTTGTATTTTCAATTGTTTGTTTCTAGTGTGTAAATAATATTTCCTACATTTTTTATTGTCATATTTGAAAATGAAATGAATAAAAATTTTAAAATATTTCTGATAATAAACCTGAAAATAGGGCTGTCTAGCCTCCTTAAAGGGTATACATACCAAAGAGCCCAAAGAGCCAATGTTCCACTTGTGTCTGTTCCCCTGCATAACAATGCCAGCTGGATGCTAAACAGCAGAACTTAACTTCATCTTTAGCACTGAAATTTCCTCAATATCAACAGTTTCTCCCAGTTTTCAGATAATTCCAGGAATTACAGTAGAGCTGAATAGTGTGACAATTGGATATGGAGCATTTATCACAGTGAAAACACAAATGCAACTGGGGACCCACCATTAGATGACAGGAGCTACTGTTGATAACTGGAAGAGGAGAACGATGGGGGTGACTGTAATGAAACTGGCAGTGTAGTTTGAAACCGGTACTATGAAACTGAAATAACAACTAAAGAAAAGTTGACCCCAACACTGGCTCTCCCTATATTTTTTCTTAATTTTTCTGTGCCATTGTCTCTTGACACCAGATCCCACTGTCCCTAAACAACCTTACATTGTCCCTATGGATGACCTGGCCTCAAAGACTATCCCTGAGAACAGGAGGGCACCAGGGCCAAAACAAGAGAATATGGAAGCTAATACTGGAATGACCGAAGGCAGACAGAAACAAATTAGGAAAGATTAGCTAAACCAGGAAACACAGACTGCATTAGAAAACCCAGGAGCAAGAAGCATTAACTGGACAAACTAGGCAAGACTGGATTAGCTCTAAGTATTTGGAGCGAAAACAAGGAATATTGGACATTTTGTCACAGTTATCAACTGCACCACACTGTAGAAATAAAAAGTATTTTTAAAGAGGCAGACTGATCAGATGCTCCTCTCTGTAAAAAGACTAAGCAGTGTGGTCCATTGATCCCCCTCCAATGGGTCGTAGCTACCGACCCAACAACAAATTAAGATATCTTTACATGGGGCGATTATCACCCAAATTATTGCTGAAAACTGCAATTTTGGGCTATTGTTGCCCCATATACATGCAGCCGCTGACAGGGCACTGAGCGAGAAATCACTCAACTGTTGGAGTCGCTTGGTTTTTAGCTGAACTAAAAATCAAGCGATTGTTGGGCCATGTAAGCAGGAGTTGCTCAATCTTTGAGTAACTGCCTGTTTACTGTGAATAGAGGCATGCGGGCTGGAATGACCACTTGTCCTGCTCTGCCTCCATTCACTTGAATGACTATCGCTCCTGTGTAAAGCAAAGGCGCAGTAGTTGCTGTGACGGGCTGGTACTAATGCACCCAACAGTCATACCTTGTAAAGGTACTTTGGAAAGCAGGAGATAATAGTGTAACACAACTTTTCCTGCTGTAGTAACAACCTACTCAATGACTGCTATTATTCTTCAAGGATTCCTCTTCTTCCAAGGCAGCTCAAATTTGGCCAGTAAGGAATTGGTGAACCAAAGTCAGGGTTGGGACAGAGGCGTAAGCATATTTACGTGCACATTTGTGCTACGGATTTGTACGATGCGTGTTGCGTTTTAACACATATGTATTTTACTGTATTTTTTACAAAAAAATCATGCAAGCATGCTGTCATAGATTTCAATGTGTTATTCACTTAATTTATTTAATATGCTGTGTTCATGCGCGATACACATGAAAATAGGACATGCTGCATTTTTTTTTGCACGATCAAAGTGCGCATGCAAAAAAACACATGTGACTGAATCTATTGAAATCAATGAGTTCTATTCACTTCATATTGTGCATGCATATATTGCATGTGTAATATGCTGCGCAAATGCGTCCGTATGACTAAGCCCTAAGACTGAAGTTCTAAAGGTTTTCATTAGAATTTACCATAACCTACAACACAAGTCCAGCTGCTTCTTCTCAAGCAATAACAATGGTTCCTCAACTTAAAGAGTCTTTAAAGTCCTTCAGTAATTAACAGTCAAAAATAATGAATTTCCGATGTTTTAAATTGCGTGTTCAATCACTGGTAACCAAAATTATCTTGGAGTAGAAAAATAATGATTCAGTTCTATGGAAAAGCTTCATTACTCTATTGTGGATGTTCTACTATAGCTCGAGATTAAGGTAACTCTCGTTCTTAAATTAAATGTCAAATATAATTTGCCCAGAGAATCATGAAGGCTGAGGCGGTTTTTACAGGGAAAGTAAGTTCATTTTACATAGAGTAGAATATTGCAGTAAATTAAGCAGGAGTGACAGAATGTTGTGTTGAAGGAGAACTTCACCATCTGTAATCTAAAGCACTACCTTTTGGAGTCGCGTTTTCTCGGATTATGGCAAAGCAAAAATAGTAGGACAGTATTGTACAGTTATCACCAGAATAGCACCTTACAGTATTTGTAAGTAGGAGCATTCTCACAAAAAAACTGCTTTCTCGGAACTTAAGTGAAATTTCAAAAATATTAAAAATGTCCCATCCGGTGTCGTTCACCATTTCTATAAATTATAGGAAAAGGGCCAAAGACTCCTATAAATAAGGGTGTTAATAAACCGTAATAGAGATAAGCTTGAGTCTGAATTTACTACCAATTAATGACCTTATTACTAGATCGGAGCACACTATAGGTAACTAATAGATGTCAACACTTACTGAGCCTTGTTGCCAAGCCAAAAGCATAGTGGTCATTCCCACTATATCATTGGTGTAGAGCCTGGTACGCTCCTACACATGGCTCTATGACTATCACAATGGTGGATTATTTTTGAGGAGTGCATAATTATTCATTATAAGTTTTAGACAGATTGTCTTTTTGAAAAGAGCTTATGACTAGAGATGAGCGAACACGTTCGGCTCCGCCCCTTTTTCGCCCGAACACCGAACTTTGCGAACACTTCAGTGTTCGGGCGAAAAAGTTCGGGGGCCGCCGTGGCAGCGCGGGGGGGTGCGGCGGGGAGTGGGGGGGAGAGGGAGAGAGAGAGGGCTCCCCCCTGTTCCCCGCTACTGCCGCCCGTGCCGCCGCGCATCTCCCCGCCCCCCGGCGGCACCCGGACACTTACGCGCGAACACTGCAGTGTTCGGCAAAGCCGGTGTCCGGGTGCGGATGTGTCCGTAACGGACACGTTCGCTCATCCCTACTTATGACCATGGCTGATGGTTTTAGAAATGATGCCAAAAATTAAAATGACCTCTGCTAAGAATTCAAAGATGGTAAGTCGAAGACCAGGAGCAATTATTAGAGGGGTTGTTTAGGGTTAGAAAAACATCAAAGTGAATGGAAGCTGAGCTACAACACCAGACACAACCGACAGATAAGGGTGGTGCTGCGTATGTTTGAAGGAAAGCAGTCATATTTTTCCAACCCTGGACAACCCAATTAATGGTTCTAGTTCTTCACCATTTTAGCTGCAGTTCTATAGACCAGCAAACATACCAAAACTGCTTCTTGCCATACCAAAGACCAAGAGCCATTATTAATGGTTTTAGTTGTGTCACAAATCCAAGAATCACTATTAATGTTGTTTTACAAAAGACCACAAACCATTGCCAATGGAACTTGTGTCACATCCATGAACATCATGAATCACTATTCACTAATAATGGTTCAAGATTAGAGATGAGCGAGCACCGAAATGCTCGGGTGCTCGTTACTCGGGACAAAATTTTCGCGATGCTCGAGGGTTCGTTTCGAGTAACGAACCCCATTGAAGTCAATGGGCGACCCGAGCATTTTTGTATATCGCCGATGCTCGCTAAGGTTTTCATTTGTGAAAATCGGGGCAATTCAAGAAAGTGATGGGAACGACACAGCAAAGGATAGGGCAGGCGAGGGGCTACATGTTGGGCTGCATCTCAAGTTCCCAGGTCCCACTATTAAGCCACAATAGCGGCAAGAGTGCCCCCCTGCACTGTCAGCAATGGGCTGCCGGCGTGCGCGGGATAAATTGTCGGGAAGGGCTTAAATATATAAGCCCTTCCCTGCAATTCATCCAGAAATGTGTAAAAATAAAAATATATACCGTATATACCGGCGTATAAGGTGACGGGGCGTATAAGACGACCCCCCAACTGTCACCTTATACGCCGGGAATACAGCGGAGCAAAGAATAAAAATCATTACTCACTTCCCCCGGCGTTCTGCGGCATTCTGCGGCGCTGCTGCAGGCTGTCGCTCCCTCCTGGTCCCCGGCAGAGCATTGCTTTCTGGACGCAGGGCTTGAAATCCCCGCCTCCAGAAAACACACGTGCCTTCAGCCAATCACAGCCATTCAATGACATCATTGTCATTGCTTATGGTTCTAGTTGCATTATACCAAAGACCTGGAGCACTGCTTATGGTTCTAGTTGAAGCAAAGACATGGAGCACTGCTTATGGTTCCAGTTGTAGCAAAGACCTGGAGCACTGCTTAAAGTTCTAGTTGTAGTAATAACCTGGAGCACTGCTTATGGTTCTAGTTGTAGCAAAGACCTGGAGCACTGCTTATGGTTCTAGTTGTAGTAAAGACCTGGAGCACTCCTTATGGTTCTAGTTGTAGCAAAGACCTGGAGCACTGATTATGGTTCTAGTCGTATTATACTAAAGACCTGGAGCACTGCTTATGGTTCTAGCTGTAGTAAAGACCTGGAGCACTGCTTATGGTTCTAGTTGTAGTAAAGATCTGGAACACTGCTTATGGTTCTAGTTGTAGCAAAGACCTGGAGCACTGCTTATGATTCTAGTCGTATTATACTAAAGACCTGGAGCACTGCTTATGATTCTAGTCGTATTATACTAAAGACGTGGAGCACTGCTTATGGTTCTAGTTGTAGCAAAGACCTGGAGCACTGCTTATGGTTCTAGTTGTAGTAAAGACCTGGAGCACTCCTTATGGTTCTAGTTGTAGCAAAGACCTGGAGCACTTCTTATGGTTCTAGTCGCATTATACTAAAGACCTGGAGCACTGCTTATGATTCTAGTCGTATTATACTAAAGACCTGGAGCACTGCTTATGGTTCTAGTCGTATTATACTAAAGACCTGGAGCACTGCTTATGGTTCTAGTTGTAGCAAAGACCTGGAGCACTGCTTATGGTTCTAGTTGTAGCAAAGACCTGGAGCACTTCTTATGGTTCTAGTCGCATTATACTAAAGACCTGGGGCACTTCTTATGGTTCTAGTCGTATTATACTAAAGACCTGGAGCACTGCTTAGGGTCCTTTTTGTATTTGATTATAGTTGATTTATAGAATGTGGTCCAAAGCCTTATTCCATCTTAATAGGTAAAACCATGGCTCTTGTAGTGTCTTCTGTGTAGGTGGTCTCCGTTTTCAGCCTATTTAGTATTTTCTACTTTGTTACATGAAGAAAAGCACAGAAAACCTGATTTAATTGTTATCCGAGCAACTGTTAATTCTGAAAGTTTTTCACCTCCGCTGTCAGTTGCATTTAGCACAGCTGCAAGCTATGATTCTAAAAGTCCTTGAGAATTTACGAAGAGAATTATTACAAGAGTACAATTAAACCTACACAAAGCTCGGCGTTGTAATTCAACAACCAACCATTGTACTTGTTAAGAGAAATTAGTAACAAGAGTTTAGAAGAAAAAATATGTAAATTTTTTTCTATAACAATTAGACTCTGAACCGGAAATATTTTCTGCAGAGCCAGGGAGTAACATATCTAAAACCTCAGCTTCTAAAAGGATCTATATAATAACTCCTTTACCGCTCAACACACATGACGTCAGTGCATTGTATACACTCCAAAGGCTTTTTTCTCTATTGACCTTGCAAGTCTATTATTGTCAACTATATCTAAATCCACATTCAATATCTATAACCCTAATTTCCCTGATGTTGCCCTTGTGTTCATTAATACCTTCCACAGTTGCAGGGAGAAAGGACGTGTTCACTGCTAATGGATGTTGATGTTCCAAGGCCTTGTCTCTTCATATCCATATGATGTGCCTTATCAAAGCACATTCCTGTCCATTTCAGTATTTCAGGATCTAAGTACCACATCTGAGCACCATCTTTTAGAATCCTGCTAGCAGCGTGATACTTGGATTGTGCTTAACTAATATATTAATCTCCTGTCAATCATTATTTTGCCTTGAATCCCGTGCAAGCAGAAGCACGCAACCATGTATGGCATGAGGAGAAATGTCTGATGGAAAGGCATATTAGCTGCAATGTATTACTAATTTATGTGGTAATAAAAAGTAAACACTTCATAATAGAAAATGTACAATAAGAGAAGGTGTGTATACCTAGGCTAACTGAAAAAACTAAAAAGGGATACCACCGCATATTACTTGTATTAAAAGAAATCATATGCAAGTATAAAAACAATCCCACATGTTGGGATATATCTTGCCCTATATGGACAAGAATATAACTACTATAATACTGCGCCTATGTACAAGAATATAACTACTATAATACTGCCCCCTATGTACAAGAATATAACTACTATAATACTGCCCCCTATATACAGGAATATAACTACTATACTACTGCTCGCTATGTACAAGAATATAACTACTATAATACTGCCCCTATACACAAGAATATAACTACTATAATACTGCTCCTATGGACAAGAATATAACTACTATAATACTGCGCCTATGTACAAGAATATAACTACTATAATACTGCTGCATATGTACAAGAATATAACTACTATAATACTGCCCTAATGTACAGGAATATAACTACTATAATACTGCCCCTATACACAAGAATATAACTACTATAATACTGCCCCCTATGTACAAGAATATAACTACTATAATACTGCCCCCTATATACAGGAATATAACTACTATACTACTGCTCGCTATGTACAAGAATATAACTACTATAATACTGCCCCTATACACAAGAATATAACTACTATAATACTGCTCGCTATGAACAAGAATATAACTACTATAATACTGCCCCTATACACAAGAATATAACTACTATAATACTGCCCCCTATGGACAAGAATATAACTACTATAATACTGCCCCCTATGTACAAGAATATAACTACTATAATACTGCCCCCTATGTACAAGAATATAACTACCATAATACTGCCCTCTATGGACAAGAATATAACTACTATAATACTGCACCTATGTACAAGAATATAACTACTATAATACTGCCCCCTATGGACAAGAATATTACTATAATACTGCTCCTATGTACAAGAATATAACTACTATAATACTGCACCCTATGCATAAGAATATAACTACTATAATACTGATCCCATGTACAAGAATATAACTGCCCCCTGTGTACAGAATATAACTATGATAATACTGCCTCCTATGTACAACAAATAGCTACTATAATACTGCCTCATATGTACAACAATATAACTACTATAATACTGCTCCTATGTACAAGAATATAACTATGATAATACTGCCCCCTATGTAGTAGTTATATTCTTGTACATATGAGGCAGTATTTTAGTAGTTATATTCTTGTATATGGGGTGCAGTATTATAGTAGTTATATTCTTGTACATATGAGGCAGTATTATAGTAGTTATATTCTTGTACATAAGAGCAGTATTATAGTAGTTATATTCTTGTACATATAAGGCAGTATTATAGTAGTTATATTCTTGTACATAGGGGGCAGTATTATAGTAGTTATATTCTTGTACATAGGAGGCAGTATTATAGTAGTTATATTCTTGTACATAGGGAGCTGTATTATAGTAGTTATATTCTTGTACATAGGGAGCAGTATTATAGTAGTTATATTCTTGGTCATAGGGGGCAGTATTATAGTAGTTATATTCTTGTACATAGGGAGCAGTATTATAGTAGTTATATTCTTGTACATAGAAGGCAGTATTATAGTAGTTATATTCTTGTACATATGAGCAGTATTATAGTAGTTATATTCTTGTACATAGGGGGCAGTATTATAGTAGTTATATTCTTGTACATAAGAGCAGTATTATAGTAGTTATATTCTTGTACATATAAGGCAGTATTATAGTAGTTATATTCTTGTACATAGGGGGCAGTATTATAGTAGTTATATTCTTGTACATAGGAGGCAGTATTATAGTAGTTATATTCTTGTACATAGGGAGCTGTATTATAGTAGTTATATTCTTGTACATAGAAGGCAGTATTATAGTAGTTATATTCTTGTACATAGGGGGCAGTATTATAGTAGTTATATTCTTGTACATAGGGAGCTGTATTATAGTAGTTATATTCTTGTACATAGGGAGCAGTATTATAGTAGTTATATTCTTGGTCATAGGGGGCAGTATTATAGTAGTTATATTCTTGTACATAGGGAGCAGTATTATAGTAGTTATATTCCTGGACATAGAAGGCAGTATTATAGTAGTTATATTCTTGTACATATGAGCAGTATTATAGTAGTTATATTCTTGTACATAGGGGGCAGTATTATAGTAGTTATATTCTTGTACATAGGGAGCAGTATTATAGTAGTTATATTCTTGTACATGGGGGGCAGTATTATAGTAGTTATATTCCAGTACATAGGGAGCAGTATTATAGTAGTTATATTCCAGTACATAGGGGGCAGTATTATAGTAGTTACATTCTTGTACATAGGAGCAGTATTATAGTAGTTATATTCTTGTACCTAGGGGACAGCATTATAGTAGTTATATTCTTGTACATAGGAGCAGTATTATAGTAGTTATATTCTTGCACCTAGGGGCAGTATTATAGTAGTTATATTCTTGTACATATGAGGCATTATTATAGTAGTTATATTCTTTTACATAGGGGCAGTAGAGATGAGCGAGCATACTCGATAAGGACAATTGCTCGAGCGAGCATTGTCCTTAGCGAGTATCTCCCCGCTCGGAATAAAAAGTTTCGGCTGCCGGCGCGAGTGACAGGTGGGTTGCGGCAGGGAGCAGGGGGGGAGAGAGAAATCTCCCCTTCGTTCCTCTCCGCTCGACCCCGCAGCTCCTTGCCCACCGTCGGCAGCCGAATCTTTTCTTCCGAGCAGGCAGGTACTCCGTAAGGGCAGTGCTCGATCGAGCCATTGCCCTTAGCGAGTATGCTCGGTCATCTCTAAGGGGCAGTATTATAGTAGTTATATTCCTGTACATAGGGAGCAGTATTATAGTAGTCATATTCCTGTACATAGGGGGCCTTATAAAAGTAGCTATATTTTTGCACATAGGGGGCAGTATTATTGTGATTATGTCCTATCTCTTTTTTTGTAGGTCATCAAATTTTCATAGTAGATTGTGATGGTGAGAAGTAACTTGCCCCTATAGTTACATATATAGCATCCATACAATTTCATTTAAGAATATTTACTTTATTGGTATCAATCCTAGTGGTGATTATACATTTGCCATATGTAACAACGATAACAACTAAAATTTCTACCATTCGCCTCTCAAAAGGTTAATAGTTGTTGTCTGTTTGACATATGTAGAAATGCCGAGAAACTTCTCGCTTACCGCCTGATAAACATGTTATAATCCAATAACAGCCAAGTGATTGGGATAAGTGAGTATTGGAGAAATGTACCTTCCCCAAGTAATCGTGAAGGTGGATTCTCGGGAAATGGAGTTTCCGTAACTCTGTCATAAAACAAGTGGGTAATGCTCTGCTAGTTATTAGATTATCCTGGACCCGGTCCAAGTCGTACAAATCAGACGAGTGAAGCAGTAAACACGCGGCGTTATTAGATTTTACTTGATTATAGGCACAATGTTAAACTCAATACTCTGCATTCGATTTGCTAAATGTATCACCGGCAATGTGGGTGTAATGGCCGCAGTGTAACCGTATGCCTGTAATAGCTGATATACTTAATGGAACTTCAGATCTGCAGCGTCTACGGCTCCGGTTTGTCAGCCTGAAAGCCTTTAACAAAGTGAAGCGGCGACACTCAGGTTTATTGATGACATCCATTTCCACAAGATGTGGAGCAATCTTGATCTCATCACATTGCCATCATCATTTGGAAGCGGCACACGTGTTCAGTGGTATTACTGTGCATCCTCTGGAGTTTACACTATAGAATTACTGCGAGGTAACATCTGTATCTTGATATCTGACTCCTGCTAATTTAGAATGGGGCAACAATAGCCCTGTGACAGATTAGCAACAATTTACTTGGTAGTACACAGGGGCATTACTGATCCTGGGCCCATAAGGCCTCTCTTGCTCATATGGAGAGTCAAGTATGGTGATTGAAGCTTTATAGTTGGGGGTCCTAATACAGACTTACATTAAGGCCCAGTACCTTCAACGGACGCCTTTGATAGTACACTGTAGATAGCCATCCAGCCAGTCTCCCCATACACAAGCTAAGCGTGCGTCTGTTCTCAATGGCGAGAGGGGAGTAAATCATTGCTAGACACTTCTGTTCTTCTAGCCACTTTTGATGGTGCCTTATCTTCCCTGAAAACAAAGGGATCAGGCATGTAGAAGTCAAACTGCTTGATCTTTCCCTCTCCCCCAGTTGCTACCATCAAGGAAGATTCCGAAGGCCCTCATGTATGTTAGATGGTTGGTTGGTCCCAACGAAATCGGTGGGTTTAGGCAACATTCCTTTAATGTGTTTGGCCATCTTTAGTGACTCACATACAATTTTTAAAAGGGCTGTCATACAAAAATAATTTATTTCCTATCCACAAGATAGAATCCTAACTGCTGGTACGCAGTGCGATCATGAGAACAGCATACCCAAGTGCACTGGTTGAAGGGAGTGACGGTGTACATGCACAACCACTGCTTTAGCTGTTGGCTATCTCCATCAGCCAACAAAGAAGTGAATGGAGTGACTGTCTCAGCGATTGAACTACCATCAGCCAATTATTTATTGCCGCTCGTAATAGGCGATAAATTATTTTCATCTGCTATCCTCTTTAATAGTCCAATTGAACACCCGATGTGCCATTAAAGAGTTTGTACCAAGATTGACTTTTATCTCCCATCCATAGGATAGGTGATAAAAGTGTGACTGATTGGGGTCCCAGCGAGGAGGAGAGTAAATGGAACACCAGTTCCGCAACTGTGGTGGCTTTTCTTTCAACTTTAATGGGACGGCTGGAGATACTGTAGATGAGCATTTGTCCTAATCGGTTTCCGTCAGCCCCATTGAAATAAGTAGAGTTGCATCATGCATGAGCGACTGATGCTCCATTTGTTTTCCATGTTGCTGCGGAGAGTGCAGAGAGCCTGCAGTTACAAATAGAGGGGGATATAAGCCCCTGTTCCCACAATGGCTGAGGGTCCCAACCGATCAGGGGTATATTATCTTTTCTATGCATAGGGGATATAAGTCAATCTTGGCACGACCTCTTTAATTTGTATTCCTTTTGAAGTTACTAAGAATGAATTCTCTGAGCGCTATCATCATTACAAGGTACCGAGATGATTAAGTAAAGTCCATGTTCATACTGTTTCCGAGTGTTACCCCAACCTTATCACTTACGTGTTTCAGTCCTGTTAAATTAACGTTACAGAACATTAAACGAAGGGATTTTCTTAAATCAGTCTATTAATTATGTTTTAGTTAATTGTCTGGTTTCCCTTTTTATTTTTTCCCATTCTAACAATTAAATCCGTTTCTCTGTAACATTGCGAGGCTATTTTTTTCTTTTGACCCTTCCGTCTTTAGATTAGTTTCTCACTTCATTAACCTAATGAAGCTGGATTAATTTATTTGATTTAATTAATCTTTACAGTGCTTGAGGGGTTAAAGTCATTTATGTAACTGCATTAAGAAAAGCATGGTGAGCATTGATTGCTGCGAGGTAAAGGAGCTTAAATCCAGGAAACATTCTGTGCAAAAAAGGTGCATTTGCTCAGTAATCTCCCAAGGTTTTACATCATTTAAAGAACTTCTGGACTTTTTTTTGAAGCTTCTTAATTATATAAGGACTGTTTATTGAGCACGGAAAATGCAGAGAAGCATCACATCTACTCTTGTTAACAATTTCCTATCTAGTACAGATACCTGCGTAGGCAGAAAGACATTGCAGTCGTGTTTGGCTATGGACATTTCCATTGCTGGGGATGCCCCTTCAATAAAAACCTCTACCATTCATGGAAATTGCTGCCTGCTTTCATGTGTTCATATGTATTTTAGGTGAAAAGGTCTTTAAAGCAACCCTCTGGATCTGGACAAACAAAGATGGGCACCCACTTCTCTGACTACCTGATGCACACCTTGTATAAGTATATATTGGTAGTCTAAGACATTACATGCTGATCATGCGGACAGCACCCATTAAACAATCCAGGTGTAGCATCTTAGATTAATGACGCATACTAATGCACAGTCTGCATCAGGTAGCCAGAAAAGCTACTGTGGCTTTGTCCAGGTCCGGAGGGTCGCTTTAAGGGAATTTCTCCAGCTTTTAGCAGGGCTCAGGACCTGCCACTGCCACTGATTACTGTTGAGCGACCAAAACAGTTGACTTCTGTTTTGGGTTAAACTTTGCTAAAAGTTTGGTTTGGTGTGAACCCAAACCTTAGATGGTTTATCTCGGCTGAACCTACAAAAATGGCACCTGCTACATGGCAGAAAGGAGAAGGAGCAAGAATGCCCTCAGGGTCTTACAAACAGTTTTTTTTTCCTTCTCATCTTCTTCTTCCTCTTCCTCCTCTACTTGCTGCTCTGACTCCTATTCCTTCTTCTTCTCTTCCTTCTTCTTTCTTTTCTTTCTCTTCATCATTCTCTTCTTTTTTCTTCTTCATTCTCTTCTTTTTCTTCTTCATTAACTTTGCCTTAAGAGCAACTTAATAGTACTTAAAAGCTTTGCCAGATGACATAACAGTGTTATACAAGGCATTTATGGCTCTTAGACAGTGTTATACACTAGTTCTTGGGGTATTGGTGAAGTTCTGGTTCAGTTTGAACTAATTCGGGCCGAACCAAACTTTTTAATAAAATTGGGCAAACTGTCCAAACCGTTCTTTTCAGAAGTTTGCTTATCGCTGCCACTCATGCAGTGTATTAAAAGTGGAACAAAGAAGATTGCATTTTCCATTGCAAAGACAAAAAAATTAAGCCCTTTTCAAGGTGCTGCTTGGCACCACGTAAACAACCACGACAGGAGGTCCTGCTGCCCTCATCTAATTTCCACTAAGGGTGATCTTACATGGGACTACTTTTGTTCAAACAGTTGCCTGATAGACTGAATGTAAGCAACACCTGTTTCGTGGAAGCATGGCCACCAAGCAGGTGATGAGCGAGAATTTGTTCACTAGACACTAGTCGCCTCTTTACCGCTCACCTAAAAATAGTCGCTGATTAATTATCGTTTTGGTGTAGACAGACAATCGTTTGTCTTTTAATGACTAGCCAATAACTTTGCAGGCAGGTGTGTGCCTCAGCAACTGCAAAACTGAACAACAAGGGAACAACCATCTCTGTCGTCCATAGACTATGGGCAGCTTCAGAAGCGTGTGTATGCAAAACATTAGTGCGCATTGCAGTGTTTTCAATGGCTTCACTCTCACTAGTATTTTTTGGTCATTCATTTTGCTTGCGCAAAAAAAACAGGACATGCCCTCCTTTTGTGTGCATTTGCGCACCCAAGCTCCCCATAGGAGTCACATATGTACGCGCAGGTATGCACAAAACACTGCACATACCCCAAAACACCGACACCTAATTTGGCTTGATTGCCATTTAAATCAGTATGAGGGTTATTCCCCCGGCCATGTCAACAAGCTGTGCATGCAAAAATTTGTATATTTGTGCAGACATGTGTGCTAAAAACACTCCACAGCACAGGATCAAGCATTTTTGCACTTGTGCTTGTGTGACACCTCATGCTCACCTCCTCAATCCCTGCCATTCCCATTCTGCCCGATCTCCTATTAGTCCTCACTTCTTGGTTCAGCAAACCAGCGATGCCATTGCCAACTCAAGAAACACACGACCGTAACCAACATTCACCATCTCTCCACAATCAGTGATTAGCTACATTGGTCAAATGTTCCTGTTTGGGATATCATTGCTTTGCAGGCCAACAAGGGACCAGGCACTGGTGGGAAGGGAACAGTGGGGGAATCGGGGAGGTGAGTATGTATTATCAATGTCATTCCACCACTCTAGGGGCTGATCTACACATCTGATATTTATATAACAGGCTGCTAGAGATGAGCGAACGTACTCGGTAAGGGCGATTTCGCAATCGAGCACCGCGATTTTCGAGTACTTCACTACTCGGGTGAAAAGTACTCGGGTGCGCTGTGGGGAGGGGGTTGCAGAGGGGAGTGGGGGGTAGCAGCGGGGAACAGGGGGGAGCCCTCTCTCTCTCCCTCTCCCCCCCACTCCCCGCTGCAACCCCCCGCTCACCCACAGCGCACCCGAGTACTTTTCACCCGAGTAGTGAAGTACTCGAAAATCGCGGTGCTCGATTGTGAAATCGCCCTTACCGAGTACGTTCGCTCATCTCTACAGGCTGCACATGGACCCATTGATTTCCATAGGCCTTTTCAGATGGTCAGTGTGAGTTGTGCCTGAGAAACTGGTGCAACTCGCAAACTTTCATACGCCTGTCTCATAGGCCCTAAGCCCATTTGAGACACTTTCCCCTCATTTTAAGGACAGCTAGATGCCAGAAGACATTCAAACTAAAAAAAAATTGCAAATTATAATATACCTTCCATTTATAGTCATTAGAGGCTGGAAGATTCTATTTTCTCTTCTGTGATACAATGTTGCAATGTTTGAGACAATGAGAAATAACTTGATCCTTTGTTCATCGAGAAGAGAAAATGAATGTCTGAAGATTGGAGCCCCTTCATAAACCAGCAGCACAAACCCTAATGCATCCAACATGCCTCATATAATACCAAGAGACAAACTCTTACGCTCCCAGAATTCATCTTCCGCCTGCGGAGCACTTAGATTCTCCTGAAAGCAGACTTTTTTTTTTCTTTTGTAGTCTGTCAAAAGTCAACAGCCGTCAAAACAATATTTTTCTCTGATGTGGGCAGACAACTAAAAGCCAGCGGAGAGTGGTGTGTCACCGGGCAAAGACATGGAATTGATAGAGGCTCTAAGCATCACACATTACCCTGTCAGTCTGTGCACTCACACACTTGCTCAATAAATACAGAAAAGATGACCAAACAACCATAATCCTTTGCAAACGATTGCTGTCATTACGGTTTATCTGAAGTAGAGTTATGGCGGACGGGGGAGGATGAGATATTTTTTGTTGATGATTTTTTTATGTGACAAGCCAAAGATATTTTCTAGAGGATCTGTCATAGGGATGCAACTTCATTTAAACATGGTGTTCCCATGCGATGAATCTTAATGTAGTGATTCCTGAGGTGTAATTGAAAATAGTGCCCCTTCTTAAAGGGCAGCGCCAGCTACTGTGCCCCTAAAAAGCCCCATTCCCCATTGTAAAGTCTAATGCATAATGCACTTGCTGTACTAAAGCCTTGCTACCTGTAGTTAGTGAGGTCAATCCTGTCTTTGATCATCTTATCTGCAGAATTTTTTCTCTTAAAGGGGTTGTGCCAGGATTATAGTTTATCCCTTATTAACAGAATGTGGGAAACCTTCAGATCAGGTTGGATACAACCATTGGGACCTCTACGGATCCTGAGAACAGAGGGTCCTGAAGGTTTTCATATGCACCGATTGGCGGTTGACCATGCGCACTGGCACTCCATTCAATTCAGTGGGACTGAGAGCTTGAACTCTTCTATCTCCACCAGGCCCACTGAAATGGATGGAGTTGCAGTGCATATGCTAGACCGCGCTTCAACACTCTGTTCTCGGGATCGGTGAAGGTCCCACAATCGGACTCCCATCTATCTTAAAGTTATCCCCATCTTGTGGATAAAGGTTAATTCCTAATCTTGGCACAACCCCTTTAACCTCTTACATCGCTGCTGCCTGGGTGCTGTGCATTGACTATGTGAATTTATGTTGGGGATTCCATCGGAGATCACAGCTCCCCCATGGGAAGCCCTCTGTTAGCCACAGTAAGGAGATGATGTATAAGTGCCACATTATATCACATTACATAGAGAAATGTGCAACCATCTCTGGTGATAATGGCTAAAGCCTAATGAGTCCACATTTAAAGATGGCGCTTCCAAATAGTAGAACCCTTTAATATATTACAATGACTTGACATGTAAGTGGCTTTGACACAAAAGGGAGATTTATTAAGGTGACCCTCCAGTTTTGGAGTAAAAATTAAGTCAAGGGACAGAAAGGTCAGGGAAGAAGATTACCTGCAATTGTTCTCCTCTCTAATTGGCTGGTTTTGGGCCCTGTTTTGAGCCATCCAAGATGCCTGCAGCAATTTTGTCACTACCCAATGCACACAGCCCACTGTTCTCTGATTGGCTAGTGCTGATTATATGAGCATCTCTGGCCAATCCGAGAGTAGCAATTGGTAGTCTAACACTACTAATGAACTGTGAGCATTAGGTAGTCTGAAGATTGCATTGGCCATCTTGGATGGCTCGAAACAAGACTTGGAAGCAGTGGATCAGGAGTACAGCAGAGAAGAACAATCGCAGGTAAAATATCCCCTACCCCACCTGATTCAGAATTTTGTCCTGAAACTGGAAGGTCGCATTAAGATCTTCAACTTAACATAAAACTAGAGCAGGTGGAAGCTGTGCCAAAATAAATTGTAGTGGCACATGCTGTTTTATACTCTCCTTCCTGTCCTCTGCCTCCTGGTTGGCTTACGTCAGAGCAATATCTTGTACCAAAATACTGATGCGTTTCATGGCTCCACTCCCCCTATTCTAGACAATTTTTAGGCCTAACTAGTCAGTTTTATAGAAGCCTCTAAAATAATTCACCAAATCTGCCCTAATCAGTGCTGTTCACCAGTGTTTTGGCGCATTTCAAGATATAATTTTGGTATATTTGCTGAATGTTCTGACAGCGGAATCTACGTGCATAAAATCATCCGGACATCCGACTCCGCGGATTACTACTGCGGATTTACACATTCTGCGGCAGCCGATCCGCAGTTTATACTTTCTGCAGTTCTAACTGTGTTTCTTTTCACCATGGATTCCACGCAAAATCTGGAATCTGAGCATGACCTAAATCTCCCCGAAGGGTTCTAGTTTTTCACACTGGGTCTAATAACGTGTCCGGGGGAGAGGATGTGTGATGACAGCAGTGCCAAAGCTTCACGACTCATAATTCCCAGACGACATTAAATTACGGCATCCCGAACCTTCGCTTTCCAGCATTTAGAATCTCCTGGAATCTCCGCGCCTCTATTGTCTGATGAACAGGAAAACTTCAAACCTGAAACCTTGCAAACAAGAAATTCAAAGCGCTGATGGCTGATGAATATCAAAGGCAGTGAAGGACATATCAGAAGCACATGCGGAGGCAGCTCCTAGAGAGCCTGTCAAAGTCTATAGCATCTCAGCGCTCGTCTTGTGTTCTCAGCTCCTCTTAGGTGCTCTCAGCCCGTTTCATTCCACTGAGTGATCAGCCATGCTAACTCATCACAATTAGGAGGAGCCGGTTAGCTTCAGAGGAAAGAAGCGGCATCCCATTAGAAATACCCGGTAATCTCCCAGAGCGAAATCAAACGGAAAAGTTCTGTTCATCTATAAGAATAAAACCGCATCAACTGTGCGTCGAATCAATGGCACCCCAGATACACCGCCCTACACTTCATCATCAGGGGCTACAATGCCAACACCGGGAGTGTGAGAAGGAAGTTATTATACATGTACAGCTTGTATAAGTTATACATCTCTCTTTATATAGTAATATGGACCATGGTGGTATAACCTGGGTATAACCTGTATATAATTATATATGTACACCCGGTATAAGTTATATATCTCCTGTATATAATTATATATGAGCAGCTGGTATAAGTTATACATCTCCCTCTATATAGTGATATGGAGCATGCTGGTATAACCTGGGTATCTCCTGTATATAATTATATATTTACAGCTGGTATAAGTTATACATCTCTCTGTATATAGTAATATGGACCATGCTGGTATAACCTGGGTATCTCCTGTATATAATTATATATGTACAGCTGGTATAAGTTATACATCTCTCTGTATATAGTAATATGGACCATGCTGGTATAACCTGGGGATCTCTTGTACATAATTATATATGTACAGCTGGTATAAGTTATACATCTCTCTGTATATAGTAATATGGACCATGCTGGTATAACCTGGGTATCTCCTGTATATAATTATATATGTACAGCTGGTATAAGTTATACATCTCCCTCTATATAGTGATATGGAGCATGCTGGTATAACCTGGGGATCTCTTGTACATAATTATATATGTACAGCTGGTATAAGTTATACATCTCTCTGTATATAGTAATATGGACCATGCTGGTATAACCTGGATATCTCCTGTATATAATTATATATGTACAGCTGGTATAAGTTATACATCTACTGTATACAGTGATATGGAGCATGCTGGTATAACCTGGGGATCTCTTGTATATAATTATATATGTACAGCTGGTATAAGTTATACATCTCTCTGTATATAGTAATATGGACCATGCTGGTATAACCTGGGTATAACCTGTATATAATTATATATGTACAGCTGGTATAAGTTATATATCTCCTGTATATAATTATATATGTGCAGCTGGTATAAGTTATACATCTCCCTCTCTATAGTGATATTGAGCATGCTGGTATAACCTAGGCATTGCCTGTATATAATTATATATGTGTAGCTGGTATAAGTTATACATTTCCTATATATAGGGATATGGAGCACGCTGGTATAACCTGGGTATCTCCTGTATATAATTATATATGTACAGCTGGTATAAGTTATACATCCTGTATATAGTGATATGGACCATGCTGGTATAACCTGGGTATCTCCTGTATGTAAATATACATGTACAGCTGGTATAAGTTACACATCTCCTGCATGTAGTGATATGGAGAATGCTGGTATAACCTGGATATTTTCTGTATATAATTATATATGTACAGCTAGTATAAGTTATACATCTCCCTGTATATAGTGATATGCAGCATGCTGGTATAACCTGGGTATCTCCTGTATATAATTATATATGTACAGCTGATATAAGTTATACATCTCCTGTATATAGTGATATAGATCATGCTGGTATAACCTGGGTATAACCTGTATATAATTATATATGTACAGCTGGTATAAGCTACATATCTCCTGTATATAGTGATATGGAGCACGCTGGTATAACCTGGGTATCTCCTGTATATACTTATATATGTACAGCTGGTATACATTATACATCTCCTGTATATAGTGATATAGATCATGCTGGTATAACCTGGGTATCTCTTGTATATAATTATATATGTACAGCTGGTGTAAGTTATACATCTCCTGCATATAGTGATATGGAGCATGCTGGTATAACCTGGGTATCTCCTGTATATAATTATATATGTACAGCTGGTGTAAGTTATACATCTCCCTGTATATAGTGATATGCAGCATGCTGGTATAACCTGGGTATCTCCTGTATATAATTATATATGTACAGCTGGTATAAGTTATACATCTCCCTGTATATAGTGATATGCAGCATGCTGGTATAACCTGGGTATCTCCTGTATATAATTATATATGTACAGCTGGTATAAGTTATACATCTCCTGTATATAGTGATATAGATGATGCTGGTATAACCTGGGTATCTCTTGTATATAATTATATATGTACAGCTGGTATAACCGGATCATTCTCTATTTATAGTCATATAGATTTTTACTATCTTATACATAGTGTGTATTTTGCAAATATTTCCAATTTCCACTGAAATATAGTGCGCCCCGGCTGCCTGCTCCATGTTCTGGATCCATTGTCTCTGCTGTAACTCCATTAGTCACCTCTGATACACAGACGCACAGTGTCGCTGACTTAAGGGATCTCGCTTTGGCAGTTGAGTGACTGACTGACAGGCAATTGTATGTTACATCTCACTAGTTTTTCTCGCTCGCCTTGCATTAGTCAAAGAAATGTGGCATCTGAAATCTCTCATCAGATGTTGAAGTGTCATACAAGGCGTGTGATGGGTTTTACTTGATATTATGTATCTGTTTGGGACTTGTTGTTTTTCTTACACAAATGGCAAAAACATGTTTTCAAGCCATTCTGCTATAAGATAATATAAAGTGCCCCTACAATAAAGAGTGACCTAAATATGTGGATTCCTCAATGTCCTTTTGTGTGGAGTCCATGTAACATTCCTTATGCCCATTAACCTACATCCATAATGGGCAGCGCAAGAACATCATCCAGACTGGAACCGCAACTGAACGGAAGAGTTTTCATTTGATCCAGTTTTTGTTGTCCATTTAATAAATACGTTTTTAAATCAACATTTGCAGAAGGGAAGAAAGACAAAAGGGATCCTGTAAAAACTGATGCAAATAGAGCAAAATTGAAATGCTCCGTTTTTTTACGGATGTTTTTCACTGCTGCCGTTTTCATTTGGCTCCATTTTAATTCTGCTTTACTATCCATTTCATTTAATAAAACAGCGTCACACGGTCTTTGTTACAAAAACATTATGTCCACCGTTTTTGCTGCAGGTGTTATGAAAATGGAAAAATGGAACAATGCCCTTACAGCGCCACCTATTAGAAGGCAACATTCCTGTAAGTCAATGTCAGACCTTTGAACAATGTCTGCGAATATAAGCCGTAGCCTTCTGAAGAGAAAGGCTTGTTAAAAAGTCTAACATTGATTTGCAGGAATGCTGCCATGCAATAGGTGGCGCTGCAGAGGTATTGTTCCATCTTTCCGTTTGCATACATTTACCAGAGGATCATGCACGGCCTTATAAGTGGCAGGGGACTCTTTACTCCCCACAGGGAGTCCCATCATTACTGAACACTGCGACAGCTGTGGCAGGGGATTCTTTACTCCACGCTATGAGTGCCATCATTACTGAACACTGTGACAAGGGAACTCCCCGCAAGGAATATTGACGCACACCACTAATCTATGCGGCGCACGCATGCCCTGTGTTTTACAGGTGCGTGCGTTTGCATGCCTGCAAAACACGGACATGTGAAGACACCATAGAGAAACACAGGGTACAAATAGACGCGCAGTTTTGTGCTAACCTATGTATGTACATAAACACGCTCGTCTGAATGAGCCCTAAGGGTGTGAGTAGGAGATAAGTACTAGCTATTTTTATTATTTTGCCACATGCCTCCCATCTTTTTTATTTTTCGGGCAACCTGTTTAAAGGGGTTTTTTTAACCAAAATTAACGTTTCTCACCTATCCATAGGCGTGTACTTGACTGTTTCCACCAGCCCCATTGAAGTAAAAGGATTCGCATAGTGCATGTGTGACTGGCGCTGCATTCAATCTCCTCTTTATTGTGCCTGGGTGCAGCAACCCCACAGTAATGAAAAAAGAGGGACATGAGACCCCTGTTCTCGGGATCGGTGGGGGTTTCAGTATTGAGACCCTCATCAGTCAGACTACAGATAGGTAATAAAAGTTCATTTTGGTATAACCCCATTAAAGGGGCCAAACGGTCGCGCTGCACCATATGAGGAGACCAGAAGTACGATGATAATGTGTGATGGTTGGAGAACCCTGGTTTGGTCTCCCCTTATAGGTACGGCTTAGAGTAAAGTCCCCACCTTTTAACCCTGAGGGTCTTTTTATCACTTCTAGTTTAAGTCTCAAACTTTCTTCAGCACCGCATATAGGCCAATTACTTTCTCGTTATATTTTTTTCCATGTAATCTCAAAAAATAGTTTTCTAATACTTTCATGGACCGGGAGTTCAGAGTACATTTTTAACTTATGACAGAAGCCGAAAAACTCAACCGTATAATAATTCCTATGGGGTTCTGTAGTGTTTGTTTAATTTTTGCTTGAGATGGTTGCGAATAAAGCAAAGGAGTGATTGTGGGCCTCTGGCAGGAAATTTAGCTTATTTATAAGCACACTTGACATTTAAATTTCCTTTAACCTTATGAGATGTAGTGATATATAATGTCTGGAGCCAATTAACACGGGAGCGCGACTTAGCCGTCGCTATATTTTCATGACAAGGGACTGCGCTCCTCACCGGAGATTGTTCCCAGGTGAGAAGATCGTATGCCGCGCCGCTTTCCTTTCTTAGTCAAATACCAGGCTCATCCTCGTCTGACAGAAAGTTACAGCCCGGCTTTGTTTTACCCGCCGCAACAGACAAAATGTATTTACAAAAGAGAGAAGGGCTGTTAAATCTTGTTTCTACATAAGAGGAACGATGCCAGGTCTTGGGGAAACACTACCGTAAATCCATTTTCAAAGAAAAGTTCAACTGAAGAACGTTCAACTTCAATATCATATCGAGTTTGTATTGATGCATCGGCAGATGTAAAGTACCATATGGTAGCTTGTGAGATGCGTATATAGATGGATCCTACCGTGTTTCCCCAAAAATAAGATACTGTCATATGAATTTTTGCCCCAAAAGAGGCACAGTGTCTGATTTTCGGGGGGCAGGGGGGCTTATATACTCACCTGGTCCCCAGCATCCTGATGCCTCCCGATGGTCTTTGTCGAAGTTGCGACAAGCTGCGTCCTCCCCATCTGACATCTGAGCTTCTTCCTGGCGATGGGGCTTTGAATACCTCGCCTCCAGCAAAGCTAGCACTGTAATTGGCTAATTGCGCCCCAGCTAATCACAGCCGGCTCTCTATGAGCCAATCACAACCACGTAGTGAATGTAATCACTGACTGGCTGTGATTGGCTCATCGAACGCCAGGTGTAATTGGCTGGGGCTCAATGAGCCAATCACAGCGCTCGCTTTGCTGGAGGCGGGGTATTCAAAGCCCCTTCATCAGGAAGAAGCTCAGATGTCAGACGGGGAGGACGCAGCTTGCCGCAACGCCGACAAAGACCATCGGGAGGCATCGGGACACCACAGACCAGGAGAGTATAGATTTTATTTTTAATACAGGTTAACTAGGTCTTGTTTTTGGGGGTGGCCTTATATTTCAAGCCTCCCCTGAAAACTGGGGTAGGTCTTATTATCAGGGTAGGTCCTATTTTTGGGAAAACACAGTAGGACTATGTATTTACATGGTGATATGAGCTGCCAAGAATAACAGTCAGTAACACCAAAAGAAGATCAATTGATGACTTACATTGTCCTAAAATTAAACCCAAAGTTTTTACGACTACCAGTAAAACGTAAATGTGATTGTATTTGAACCTATTGGGTTAGGAATGGCTATATAAGCTCCTAGGGTGCAGCACGTTAAGGACGAAAGTAACAACAGCCATATTAAGACAGATTCACTAGTGGGGCCTTAAAGGGGTATTCTGGGCTAAAACTATTGATGACCTATCCTTTTAGATCGACTTCTACATTTAGCTCCCAAAACTTAAAGGGGTTCTCTAGTTACAAACTGACTTTAAAATTAGATCCTAATGAGTTACAACAAATGCTACTTACCTGTCCTCAGCCATGGCGATCCACTGCTGCAGCCCCACAATCCTTCCAGTTGCTGTCGACAGTGGAAGTCAGGTGATCATTGCCTACCAATCAAAGGCTGCAAAATCACTGTTTGGAACTCTTGGCATCATAAGGGAATCTGTCAGCTACTTAGAGTTCTATGAGCTAAGCTGAACCACCAAGTCCGAGGATGTAAGTTTTTTGCTTCCCTTCCCCACCATTCCCCTAGTGTCAGTGCTGAAAGTGGCTGCTGCAGTCCATTGAGTGGTGCGCTAAGTAGTCCGCCCGTTCTAGGTTTAGAATCACATGACTACTTAGTGCGCTGCTCAAAGCGCCGTCACCTAGGAAATGTCAAAGTAGCTGACGGGGTCTCTTTAAGTCTTGATTTTCTGTCAAGAGAAGTTAATACCTTTTGTCTTTGGACAGAATTTAGGAGTAACGGTTGAATTAACTTGGAATATTTGAATGCTCTCACAAATGTAAATAGTTTTTTCAATTTTATCCAAAGTCCTATGTGGGGCCTAGGGGGATAATTCACCTTATTAACTATCTTTTCCTTTTACATTTGTTTCTGTAAAACTTGTTTACGATGGACAAATCCAGTTGTTTTTCTGCAATAAAGATCTATTTTCATTTACTTAGTTGGCTTTTCATAAAAGAACATGGCGCCCTCCTCCTTCTCCTCCGAAGAAGTAATATAAGGGATCAATGAGACGCATTTCATAATTTGTTGCTCTGCAAATCAAAGCCCATTTAGCTGAATAACACGAGCATTGATTCCTCTTGGATTTGAGACTTCTGTATGCAGTAAACCCCCCCATCCACTTTTCTTCCGCCGATTTAGTTAAGAACTGTCGATTATTTACCAGTCAACCAAGGCTCGAAGGACATTATATCCTATTGCCTTATAATATGTCTATAAATGGTTTAGTTTTATGATTTGCCATCCATTTTTTCCTCCAAGCCGCAGATCACAGGTCTTTGGTATAGAAAATCAATTGAAGCCACAGAGAGTTTTATGTAAAGTAACAGCAGGCTGTCGCTGCGTGTTGTATGGACTTTAGTTTTGTGTCTGATGAGATGTGCAGGAAGGAGAGAGAACGTCTCAGTGTTTGCCGAGATGTGCCGTGGAAAAGACACTGTGGATTCTGCGGGAAAACAAGTTATATGACTGTAAAAGACACCAAGTGTCACAAATAGGTTCTTCCATGAGTAAGAGGCATAAAGACAATCTCACCCTACTCTATAGACTATGCACAGAATGTACAACGCATAGGAAGTAGAAGCAGCAGCAGGACTGTTACGCCTGGACGCAAAACATCTAGTCCAGATCAGATGTAACTTGTTATCCTAGAAGGATGAATAGACATAGACTATACTAATGCCAAGAACACAAAATGTTTATAAAGAAACCAAAGAGTGCGGGAATGGGAAATCTGACCCTAACCTACTAATACAATGAGACCCTACGTAATAGCAGAGCACCCGACCTCCACATCAGGAACCTGGGACAACCCTTACTCTCCCTAGTTGGAAAATAGGCATAACGTTGCAACAATACATAAGTAACAGTATATATGGTATAGATGTTAGACAAGCAGATGGAATAGCAGTACAGAAACAGCAATTAGTCGAGAGGCAGATGTTAAATACCATAAAAATTCTTAACACTTAAAGGGGTTGTCCCGCGGCAGCAAGTGGGTCTATACACTTCTGTATGGCCATATTAATGCACTTTGTAATGTACATTGTGCATTAATTATGAGCCATACAGAAGTTATAAAAAGTTTTATACTTACCTGCTCCGTTGCTGGCGTCCTCGTCTCCATGGTGCCGACTAATTTTCGGCCTCCGATGGCCAAATTAGCCGCGCTTGCGCAGTCCGGGTCTTCTGCTTTCTTCAATGGAGCCTCTCGTGCAGGATGCCGGCTCTGTGTAGCTCCGCCCCGTCACGTGCCAATTCCAGCCAATCAGGAGGCTGGAATCGGCAATGGACCGCACAGAAGAGCTGTGGTCCATGGAGGAAGAAGATCCCGGCGGCCATCTTCACCGGTAAGTATAGAAGTCACCGGAGCGCGGGGATTCAGGTAAGCGCTGTGCTGTTTTTTTTTTAAGTCCCTGCATCGGGGTTGTCTCGCGCCGAACGGGGGGGGGGGGGTTGAAAAAAAAAAAAAAACGTTTCGGCGCGGGACAACCCCTTTAATAGCTTATCTGATAGTAGAGATAAAAGGAAAAAAAAACTCAGCGCGCGCACCATAAAATAGGTAGAAGTAGAGTATACTGAAGAGATTAAAGTTATATCACTTACTTCAGGGAGGCGCCTTTAGGGTAGGCGCCTCCTAATCCAAATAGGCGTATCAAATATGGTGCCGATCAACAATGATGAACAGGTTCCACGATTTTAATAAAATAGAATAAAATATAATACACAACGCGTTTCGGCTCCACGGCCTTTTTCAAGTGTACATTGTATGAATAAAACTTTTATTCATACAATGTACACTTGAAAAAGGCCGTGCGGCCGAAACGCGTTGTGTATTATATTTTATTCTATTTTATTAAAATCGTGGAACCTGTTCATCATTGTTGATCGGCACCATATTTGATACGCCTATTTGGATTAGGAGGCGCCTACCCTAAAGGCGCCTCCCTGAAGTAAGTGATATAACTTTAATCTCTTCAGTATACTCTACTTCTACCTATTCTATGGTGCGAGCGCTGAGGTTTTTTTCCTTTTATCTCATTTATATCTTCCTCCTTCATGCCATGATTGGAGTTTCCCTCTAGCCGCTCTCTCTTATGAGATTGTTTACAGCACCTAGGAATATTCGTCTTCACCTGGCAATCAAGACCCCTCACCTACTACACTTTTCAGTATCCTTCCAGTGAGCGCCAAATCCTTACTCATCACTGTTATCTGATAGTAGAATAGGGCAAGAGTTGCCAACTTGACCAGAAACACCTTTAGCCTAGAAATTTAACCAACGTCCTCCATGACGGGGAGCCAAATAACTGTGTACAGGCAAGTGTTGATTGGCCTACTGGGATACATGCCTCCTAGCCAACCAATCCATCCACACAACAGCTGAAAAGTATTCATGTTGGTGTCTAACACCGGCATGCCACTGTACTGACATGTGGATCACATGGATCAGGGCTAGAGATGAGCGAACACGTTCGGCCCCGCCCCTTTTTCGCCCGAACACTGAACTTTGCGAACACTTCAGTGTTCGGGCGAAAAAAGTTCGGGGGCCGCCGTGGCAGCGCGGGGGGGGGTGCGGCGGGGAGTGGGGGGGAGAGGGAGAGAGAGAGGGCTCCCCCCTGTTCCCCGCTACTGCCGCCCGCGCCGCCGCGCATCTCCCCGCCCCCCGGCGGCACCCGGACCTTTACGCGCGAACACTGCAGTGTTCGGCAAAGCCGGTGTCCGGGTGCGGATGTGTCCGTAACGGACATGTTCGCTCATCTCTAATCAGGGCTGATGCTTTGACGTCACCCCAGTCCCAACCCAACATGACTGATGAGCCAGGATGAGGACATTTTGCAATGTATAGTTGTGACAAGTGGGAGTAGCACTATAGACAAAAAAGAAATCTACAACTAGCCAGCAGTGTCTAAAATGGATAGGAAGAGGTGTACACATAGAGGGCAAAAAATGCTAAATTGGTTCTTCTCCGGGTCTTATTTCATCGCATATCCTTAAAGCGACCATTTTCAGTTATTTAAGATGGTCAACACAATCTTTAGACTACCTAAAGTTAGTGTTAGACTACTAATTCAGTACACCAGAACAAGGCTTGCTGCTCTACCACTGGATTTATATTACCATCCCCAATGTGAGGTTATGTGGTTGTGCTCATCGTTAGCACAACCAGACCAGGTCAGAGCATTACCTATCTGTTGTATTACCCTTATTCTCCTGGATAGTCTTTGTTATAGTACAGCATATAGTGCTCTCTTGTCTTCCTTTCTGTCTCTTCCTTAAGATTCATCCCATTTTCATCCATGTGGGGGATATTATCGCTCTACCATATCCACTTCATTAGGGCTGAGCTGCACACTCATGGATGCTACTGCTGTAAAGTCTGATAGTGACGCTGATGAGTAGATCCCTAACATTTACACTGACCATGGAAATAAACCTCTCGATGTACAAATAGCATTCTTGGTGGCTTCTTCTTCCTCCTCATCTTCCTTGTTCTTCTTCTGTTATACTCAGCTTTTATGGTTCTTAAACAGTATTATACACCAATTGTAGGGGTACTGTTCAAGTTGGGGTTCGGGTTGAACTAATTTAGTCCAAACCAAACTTTTTGACCAAGTTTGCAAACCGTCCGAACCAAACTTTTGAAAAGTTTGCTCATCACTAGTAGGAAGCCCTGTTATTTGCTCTTTAGGCCTCCTTCCCACGAACGGATTTCCGCCGCGTAATTCGCGGCGAAAATCCGCTGCGTTGCCCGCAGCTATTAGGTTCTATTGAACCTAATAGCACAATGCTCACGATGCGTAATTCCAGCGCGGAATTACGCACCGCGATTTCTCCCGTCCTCACCCGCAGCATGCTCTATTTTCTGCGGGTGAGGACGGGCTGTACGCACTGACGGCTTCCATTGCAGTCAATGGAAGCCGTCCGTTCACGCTATCTCCCGCTGTAACCAGCGGGAGATAGCGTGAAAAAACGCTTCCCCGCCCACCGCCGCGCGTCATCTGACGCCAAATGACGAGGCCGGCCGCGTCACGTGACACGCTCGGTGACGCGGCGGTGGTGGGCGGTGACGGGCGGTGACGCGGCGGTGGTGGGCGGGGAAGCGATTTCACGCTATCTCCCGCAGGTAAGTATAGGGGCTCTGGGGGGCGCCGTGACGGGCTTCACTGCGTAATATTACGCGGCGGACCCCGTCACGCTCGTGGGAAGGAGGCCTTAGTGTAGTCGTGGGTCACTTTGCTGTCTTTGCTTCACCTCGTCATCCTCTATTTTACTTTCAATAACTTTTGCATCACATTACATTTTGGTTGCTGCTTCTACATTTACCATAAACTGGTAAATATATTCACACATTGGCAAAGTGACCATTTCACATCCATTTTAATATTTGCACCAGTTCTGCAGAATTTCACGGTGTGTGCATTGTGTTTTTATTGAAATGTCTCGCCGTTGCCAATAAGTCTGTTTTTTCATTCTGCTTCCTTGATAATATAGTGTTCTGATTGAAATATCGTGCGTGACGAGGTCAATGTTTATTGCTTTTCTCTTCTTTAGGGAGAATTTGGATTTGGATTATTGGTAAAACATGTTGTACGTCGGCTGGAAGCTTTACTGGAATGAAAAATGTAGAAGTTCATATTTTCAGATTCACTTCAGTTGTAGATGAAGAGGTTTTTATGTGATTGACTTGGAGGCCCTTTTTTATTATGATATTTTCCCTGCAATACCAGGAGTCGTAAAATTCCTTCAGTCCAGCATCTACCGGTCCAGAATTGCCATTAGTCACAACTGATGGTGATATCACAAGGGTACTTCTGATTGTACTTTGAAAAGCAGTACATCTACTGATCTGCTAATAGAAGATGTTTTTTTCTGGCTGTAACTGTTAGTTCAAGCAAAGACATAGCAAAGTTTTCCTGCATTTGGGGCAAAGATTCAGTTTGCACCCCCTTCTCATTTGTGGCCCCTGCAGTACTAGTACTGCCCCCTGCCACCCTCCACTACTCTCTGGTCACACTGGGAATTACATTAATGATACTCTCACATTTCCTGGTCTCTCTCATTGCACCGCTAGAATGGCGCTGGGGACACCTTCAGTCCTCTTCCTCTGCCGCCTGTTCTCTGGTTCCTCCTGCTCTTGGGCACAAGAAACAGTGGAAGAGGATGGAAGATGCACCCAGTGCTGACGCAGTGTCAGAATGGGACCAGGAGCTGTGAGAGAACATCATTGATGTAATTCACAGTGTGAGTGGGCTTGGTTTTCATAGTGGCTGAGCTTGAAAAATGTAGTATGTTGTTGGTGCCCCAACCTGGTATACAGAGTGACTCTGTCAGGTGGTTTCTACTTACAGAGGTGCTAACATCTAACTTTGTCAGACTGGCAGCCCCTTTCCTTTGTCCTAATTATGCCCGGGGCACATGCCCCACCTGCCTCCTTTCACAGCTATGCCACTAGTTTAATACACTTATATGTAAAAAACAAATGTCAAAAAGGTCTGATATACTCACCTTACTGGTTCTATTCACACTGTGCTGCAGTCCTCTCCTTCTCCCCTCTTTGCTTTGACATGAGCACGATGATGATGTAGCATCCAGCATTGTAGATGAGGCATTATCACTGCGGGCATTGCTTGGTCACATGACACTACTTTGTTATAGAGGTCATCTCATCCACTTCTGTGAATAGCATAGTCATGTGCATACACAGCCACCCGCTGACAAAATTCTGGGATCTGCCTGAGTAATTCCTCTGAATCAGTGGGGTCTCAGTGGTTGGACCCCTATGGATTGGCAAGTTATCCCCTATCCGGTGGATAGAGGATAACATGCTAAGATGGGAATACCCCTTTAATAGTCTACAACTGAGCAATAACACTGATCACTGCTATTATAAAAAACATAGATAATGGTCAGGCTATATTGTGAGCCGTGAGTTGAAGGTCGGACCCAACAAAGTGCAGTGTCCATCATGTGATATAGTAAAAGGACGGCTTCAAAATCAGAATATTTTCCGTTCTTAATTTTTATCTTATAAATGCTGAAACAAGGAGGAATGAAAGGCAATGATCTATAAAGGTGGGCAGAACAGACTCAAGAAGAAGAAAAACATCATTAAAGTCAGTTGTTTGATGAGACACAGATATACATAACAGAGCTACCGGGGAGCGAGCCTGGGGAAATTAAACTAAAATGGATGATCCGCAATGCAAGAAAAATATCAAACTTATAGCAAACAAGAAAAAGAATTCTAAATTCACATGTCTACGTATGTGAGAGTAAACACAGTGAGACATGCGCCAGCTATGTGGTCTCAGCACGATAGACTCCTCTGAAGCATCTCCTGCTAACTTCGTCCAGACCAGAACTGAAGCAAACTTCTGAAATGTTTGATTGGCTTAGGAAGTTAATGAATACAAAAAGATCATTGATAAATCAGGCGTGATTTCAGTTTGGGGTTTCAGACAGAGACTATGTGGAAACAAATTATTCAACATAGACTTAAAGACTTGCTCTAAGAACTTGGTGGAAAAAAAGCAATTTTATACATTGTATTCTATGTGTAACGGGTCACGGATGAGACATCCGCGTGGCGGGTTACGTGATGGCGCAGCGGCTGCAGATGGAGATGCTACCTTTTTTTAAACTCCAAATGACCTTTACTAACATGCGGTATTACTTTACTCCATAAAACGGCATGGATCACGAAAACATTGCCGTTTTTTTTTTAACCAGTATTCGTACCTCCATATGTATTGGTTTCAGACCGACAAGACACTTCGAACTTCACTTGTAACTAGCTATCTTCATAACTCGGCTTACTATACTTTCCAAATTCTGCGGCATCACGGACTCAATGCCCTGTAGATACAAAAATACGTCTCCAATACATCACTTACATCTGACATACATCTTTAACGCAGAGGACACCATTACTACAAGGTCCCTTGCCTTCCCATCACACTTAACATTGCTTATACCTCAATTAATCCTGATATGTCAAGTTAACAGTGCGTCAAACTTCTGTTTTCCTACAATTCCTTTTAGGGAGATACTTTCCCCCCAGCTCACATCCATCCTCTGTAGTCCCTACAGGGTGTGCACACTAACATATTGAGTACTGGTCTCACGTTTCTGA
Source organism: Eleutherodactylus coqui (assembly GCF_035609145.1). Taxonomy (NCBI): domain Eukaryota; kingdom Metazoa; phylum Chordata; class Amphibia; order Anura; family Eleutherodactylidae; genus Eleutherodactylus; species Eleutherodactylus coqui. The sequence goes on from NC_089846.1 coordinate 82,064,739, forward strand.
CAGCAATGACTTTTTCTGGTCCTTCTCCTTCAATGCAATGTGTCATCGTCATCATCATCTTCAGCCCCCGGGTCATCAGGGCCCGTTTTGTGCTGTTTCCTGCAGCCATCCTACTCGCTGCTCACAGTCTCCTGACTGACCCCCAACAGAGAAAAACGATTGTGCTCCCAGCTTATTCTGCTTCCAGTCTCATAAGCCTCATGACCGCAGTGCTGCTATCCAGCAAGGGTATACACCACAAAGATCCTTGCTTGTTCTCATAAGGATGAGGCTTAGCTCGATGAACTATCCTTAATAAGGGGGCTGAGTTAGAGGCCATGATGTGCTTGGGGCAGAGTCTCCTCCTCAGCACACCCATCCGCCTCCTTTCCTGAGCACTACTAATATGATATTTGGAGTCTACGGACTTTCTGGGCCTTTGTTGTGTTGCATTCATGTTGGATTGTGCATTTTCTTGATACATTCATGTACTTTCCCATGTGTGTTTATAGTATTATATAACGGGTTCAATGATGTTACTCCAGCCCTTTATTATTTTTTGTTTTTTGTCATCTCCTTGGGTCTATAAATGTTTGGTTTTAATTCCATTTTGTCTATGCCTGAGGAAGACCCCACTCCGGGGCTGAAATGCGCAGCTATGTTGTACTTCAGTTTATAAATAATAGCTGACTTTTATTCGGAGCGCGTCTGGTTCTACATCTGTCAGTGCTTTGGAAGCAGCACCTATACCAGCTGGTTTTGGAAAAGAAAAAGTTGCAAACGTACGCCAAGCTAGATAGTAATTAAAAAGTTTTTTTTTTTTCTCTTTTTGGTAATTCACTCTTACCTAGTCCATAGACAATAAATCTATCACAAAAGAGTTGTCAAATTCAAAATTGAGCCCTCTACCAGATCGGAGACGTGTATATATTTTTTTGTATTTCCTGTAACAAAAGGAAAAAAGTTTCCGAAACTTTTTTTATTCAATAAAATGTTGGGTGTCTGTTAGTCCTCTTAATAACAGAACTACCTGTTCCTTGATGGAAGCCGCAGCTTATTTCAGATTAATGTGTTGCAGAACCCACCAGCGATTTTAATTGGATGAAGGAAGCAGAAGTGGGTCAAGGCTGCGCCGCGGAGAGGTGTTGTGTTGTCCTGTGGATAAATAATTAAGGCAAGGTACCAACTGTCAGTTCTCAGCAGATGATTCACTTAGACTTTGTCTAAAAATCAAAGCTTTCACAGATGCTGGTATGTCTGGGCTTTGGAAACAGCCTGAGATCATCCCTGAAAAGTCCTAAGCAGCCAACTGATGCTGCAGCAGAGAAGAATGCAGCAGCAGCTCAGGAGTCAATGGAGGCGGCCGCCTGCTTGCTTTCCCAATTGGATTAGACTACGTCACAGTTTTACCTTAACTGATCAGGAAAAAAGAAAATTCAGGTTTTTACATCTAACCAATCCGCAAATAGTGCATAAAAAATTATATGCTTATTATTAGGAAATGGTTCTGAAGCACATTAACCGCTAAGTGACCACCGATACGCATTTTTACTGACCTCACTAATGGACTTTAAACTGGCACATTCATCATTTTAAGGCTAATTCCACTCAGGTGAACGGTATGCCGGGCTGTGCAACTTGGCCCAATATTGCAATCAGGAACGTGCAGTCACCTCGTATCACTTCAAGGGAGTAATGATCCTCTGGCGTGGCTTTCAGCCGCTGGAGAGTTGGCAAGTGTTCCCTACTGTTTTCCATGGGAAACATCTCATCACACTCGCATGCACCCCGTGTGCAATGTATTTTATAGTCCCATTGAAGCCAATGAACGCCTTGCCCAAAATAAAGCACATGCCGCCATTTAAAAAAAATTAAATATCACTCATGTGTATGACTCCATTCAAAAGAATGTTGCTCATATTCGTGCAACATTTGTGCGTCTCACAATACGCAAATCGCGTGCAATTACCTTAGCCTTTTGAAAGCGGCCTAAGTCCACTCTGAGACATGCGCTTTTTACTGTGATTACCGCGGTAAAGCGCTCCCATTGATGTCAATGGGGCTTCGCAGACATGCGCTCGATTTTCTTGCACTCTCTGCTTTATGATGGGGTGCGCTAAATCCTGCTGTCGGAGGCAGGAACCTGCATTCGAAAACTAAAGTGAAATCATAGCAAAGCGTGCTGATCAAAATTGCGGTGTTTTGCCGGTCGCAGGTGTGAGATTGGCCTAAGGTGATGGCTTGACTGACTACTGACATCCAGAGATGGAGAAACCTCAGATCCTGGAAGTTTACCCCTCACATCCTTGCATGCCAAAATCTATAGCAATTGCTGCATATAAGCAGATGACGTGGAAGGGGGCTCCTTTTGTCACCCATCGGCACCCTGCAATGTGGGTCTGTAGGGTACCAATTGGTCTCCATGGCAGCCAGAGGCCTGAGTCTATCAGTCTAATCTGATACCAGGCATAGTAGAATGCACTGCATAAGTAATGCAGTGTACTATCCTGGCGTTCAAATGATGGCATGCTCAGGTCCTAAAAAACAGTGTCAAAAAGGTCAATAAAGTGTCATTTTTTACAAAAAATACAGTTAAAAAATACTCATTTTTTTCCCCACAAAAATCTTTTAAAATCGATAAATTAGCAACAGTTTTAAAAAGCAACCCAGGATCAGTATTACTGCGTACCTAATGACCCAGGCAATGAAAACATTGTGTTATGTATCTCGCATGGGGAACACTGTAAAAAGAAACTAAAAAGTAATATCAGAACTTTTTCTTTTGTTTGCCTCCCTAAAAATCGCTATGAAAAGCATCCAAAAGTCGCATGAACCCCAAAATGGGACCAATAAAAACCGCATCGCTTCCTGCAAAAATAAAAATGTTATGTGTCTTAGAATGAAGCAAAGCAGATTCTGTGGGTTTTCTTTAACTGTTTTTTTTTTCTTCTTTTTGCTTTTATTGTGCTAAAGTAGTAAAAAATAAAAACATCTCTATAAGTGCCTATCTTTCTATAAGTGTCTATCCCCCTATGGCTAAGGGCTTATTCCCACGAGCGTATATCAGCCAGCATTTTCACGGCTGGCCGATATACGCTACCATCTGAGCTGTTTTCCCCCTTCCCTCCCCCTCACCCGCTCTCTGCTTCTCTCTTCCCCTCCAGCTGTGGGAAGGGGCTGGATGGGAGCTAAGCTCCCAAAAAACGGCAGCCGACATACGCTCCTGTGAATAAGCCCTAAACGTGATACTACTGTAATCATGCTGATCAGATAAGAACCTTATCATGTTATTTTTACCAAATGGTGAACACCATGAAAGGAAAACGAAAAGAACAAAAAAAAACAATGGCAGACTTTTTGTAGAGATTTTCTATCTCTCCCCCCAAAAATATTATATGGACCCCAAAATGGGGCCAATAAAAAATAAGACTTTTCCCACAAAAAAACAAGCCCTCATACTGCTCTCAGTGAGTTATGACTCTTAGAAAGCAACAATGAAAATCACTTGGTCCTTAACCCTTTAATGCCACAGGACAAAAGTTGCACTGGAAGGGTGGAAGCTAACACAACAGGACTTACAACTTATATGTGGATGACACATGTTCAGAAGTGTGCCTGCACCATCCTGCAGTGGAAAACGTGCAAAACATAATTTTGGTATCGTAATCATACCAACCCGCAGAAGAAAATGTATCATGTTATCTATGCTTCATGATTTATGCTGTGAAAAAAAAAAAAAAAATGGCAGAATTGATGTGTTTTCTCTCCCTTTTCTTTTGCAAAAATACAAGCCCTCATTATTGACGGGAAAATAAAAAAGCTGTGACGTTTGAAAAGTGGAAATGAAAAGCCCCCCGAAATTGTTGCGTCCTTATGGCCAAAATAGGCCATGTCGCTAAGGGGTTAAATAGTCTGGTGACTAAGGAGTTAATCTGTGGCAAGCAGCAGGATGGCCCATTGGTTGGCACTGTCTTCTTGTAGCATTTACATCCTAAGTTCAAATACAAACACATACACTCTGCATGGAGTTTATATGTTCTTCATGCCTCTGTGTAGGTTTACTCCCATACACCAAAGATATAGTGTCTGCGTTTGGGAAATTATATTGTGAGCCCCAGAGACTCATGTGAATGGCAACAATCTGTACAGTGCTGTGGAATATGTTGGCACTATAGAAGCTTTTGAACTTGTGTTACTCTGGGGGTGGGGAGTGTTTTGCCTTTTTTACCTTGTGGAAAGCACCATGAGGGTGTGGGGAGCCTTATAGGCCAGGCAATGCTCCCTGGGAAAAAAAACTATGCAAATGAGTCATGGAGTAATCCTATACAGCACCACCTGTTCAAAGGTAGTTACAGTATGAGACAACATCCAACCTTTTAAACTGGGAACTGATGGTTTGGGGGCAGAAAAGTCTAAAGTATCGGGTAGATTTTGAATACTTTTACAGGGAACACCCAATGAACTCTGACCTTGCAGCCGCACAAGCAGAATAGAGCAGAAGGAGAAGAAAAAGTAAATAAACAATACAGGAAGCAGCGAGTAACAAAATGCAACCTGAAGTACATAGAATATAGTGTATATTGTAAATGACATGACAACTTCAGCAGTCATTACACTTCCAGTAAAATAATGTGACCCTTGTCTCCCACTGTTTGCTCCCATAATTTGCTCTCTCCTATACTTGTTAGAGTGCAAGCAGTGACTCAGCCAAGAGACATTGTGCGCCGTGACATGCCGAGGTCTCGTCTGACTCTCGATGACAACGGTCAAGTTACTTTATTCCTCTGTAACTCATGAAAACTAAATTACGCTGTGAGATCTTGAGGGCGCGGGTTAATTGTGACTGTAAACTATGTACACAGTGCAATGTTTAAAAATAAATTTGTGCGATTACTCAAGGCGAAAGCTCTTAATTGTTATGTGTCAGGGGAATATCTGGCAGTAAATTAAATATTTTCTTTGTTTTCCGTCTCTGTGAAATATCAAGTAATTGATTTAAATATTTACAACATGTGTTTTCATAAGCGTTTTATTGGGGATTATTGCTGTTAACGGCTCTTCTGCTTGTTTATCCTGTTGTTGGTTATTCTGTATGTTACAGAACATACTGCTATGGTCTTGCATGCCATAGAGAATACACAGAATTGGATGACCTTTTTTACCTTAAAACTGTAACACTACTATGAAATACTGTATTTAAATGTGCTGTGCCAATATGCCTGACCTTTCCCAGAGTGTGGGGCCTAGAACGAACAGATGATCGTTCCAAGTCCCGCTCACGGCACTCCCAGCAATCAGGTGATTTTGCTAAGGAAAGATGAGATCAGACACACATTGTCCCTACATGGACTACAGCAGGAGAAAAGGTTGTACTACATGACAGCCATTCACATGAATGGCCAATCTGGCACAACTCCTGTAAGTGTATACTTACCTTTAAGAACTATTTGCCTATATATATATATATATATATATATATATATATATATATATATATATTATGGATGAGCGAGTATACTCGCTAAAGCACTACTCGTTCGAGTAATGTGCTTTAGACGAGTATCTCCTTGCTCGTCCCTAGGGGGGGGGGGGGGGGGTTGGGTCCCCAGTGCAGCTCGGGGGCCATGCCTGCTCCACCAGTCCGTGCCCAGAGTTCTAAAGTTCAGGACGTGCCAAGCCACACTAGGGTTTTTGGTTTTTTTTTTAATACATATATATAAACTATACAACACTCTGCCTACCGCAGCCTGGGGGCCATGCCCGCTCCACCAGTCCGTGCCCAGACTTCAATGTTCAGGACGTGCCAGGCTACGGCTCAAGGCGTGAGACCACTCCCCCCAACACCCCACCCAACCTAACTACCACCCAGAACGTGAATATATACATATAAACATACACTAACCAATATACATGACATGCACGATATATATTAACATAACCCGAAAGCCTAAGGTCAGCTCACCTGCAGCCCTACTTCATTCCATCTTGCCCAAATCAAAACAAAAAGCTTCATGGTGCACTCACAGCCCTCCACCGGCATTGGAGGTGATAAGCCGGGCAAAGACATCAATGTACTATCCCTTGAATTTAAAAAAAGGTTCCCTATTCTCTCCCTAATTTGCCCTAGACTGTCCTCAGTCTGACCCTCAGTCTGACCCTTCATGGAAAACTGTCCCTGCCCTATCCCTCCTCTCTCCCTATCCTGTCCCTATTCTCTCCCTACTCTGCCCATAGAAGATTAAGAAAGACTGTCCCTAACGAAATACAAGCCCTCTAAAGCACATCTAAAGGAGAGAAGCTTTAGATGTGCCCAGCCTCTCATACTCCAAAGAACGCACCTTCACCAGGTCACCCAGAATGTTCCTACATACCGTATCCACGGGGAGGACTTTTAGCTCCGTCGAGATTAAACACCGTGCACTCCAGATGTGGAACCTGACCACTAGGCTAACTAGAAATAAAGTGCAGCGGTCCCTGCCACCAAGGCCTCTGAACACTCCATAAGCCCACTCCGCATAGGAGAGGTGTGCCAGATGAGGCCAGCCTATGGAGACCCCTACCCATTGGTATACCTCTGTATTAAAGGGGCACTGAAGCAGGAAATGCTCCATGCTTTCCAGCACGTCGCTGCACTCCTGACGGGGGCAACCCCTGTCAATCAGAGGCCTGCTCTTCAAGTTACCCCTTACATACAGTCTCCCATGAAAGCAGCGCCAAGCCAAGTCCCAAAACTTCAAGGGGACCCGGGTTCAATTCAGTAAACGTAACCCTCCCTCCAGGTCCCGACTTGGGCAGTCCTTGAGCACCAGGGGCTTCTGGAAATGGGTCAACAGGACTCTTTCGTTGAGGAGCCTCCTTGTCAGAGTCCTGATCTCCCACATCCCCAGACCCCACCGGCGTATCACCTTCAGTACCAAGGTAGCTTAAGCCGAGAGATGTCCGTGCTGCGTGCGAAGGTCCTTCACTCACCCTCCTGTCTCCCATTCCTGGAAGAAGGGCCGAAACCATCCCCGGCAGGAGTAGACCCACGGAGGAGCCCTCTCTTGCCAGAGGTTGCCTATGTTGATCTTAAAAAAGGTGTTTACAAGAAACACCACGGGGTTGACCATAGATAACCCCCCTAGTCTCCTCGTGCAGTATGTAACATCTCTCCTGATCAGGTTCAACCTGTTCCCCCACAACATTAGGAAGAACAGGTTGTAGACCCGAGTCCAGAGAGGTTCTGGCAAAATGCATACGCTGCCCAGGTAGATGAATAACAGGAGCAGGTATGTTTTGATCAGGCAATCTTTCCTGAAGGGTCAAAGACCAACCCTTCCACGGATTAACCTTGTGAGTTGCACCATCTAGCCTGTCCACCCAATTTTGCATGGGGTAATCCCCCTGGCCGAATTTGATGCCAAGTACTTTTGCTGAAGTTTGGGGCACCGGAAGAGTGTCCGGGAGATCAAACGTAGGATCCCCCCTTCCTAACCAGAGACTTTCACACTTATCCCAGTTGACCATAGACCCGGAAGCTTCCGAGTAGCGGTCCACCTCCGACACCACAAACTCCGCCTCCTCTCTCGAGGACACGAAGAGCGTGACATCATCGGCATATGCCACTGCCCTCAGAGTAGCCTCCGGCATCGCCTGGTCCATCCCAACTCCTGCTATAGGTCCACAATCAACCCTCCTAAGGAAGGGATCTATCGCAAACACATACAACAGGGGACTTAGAGGACAGCCCTGACGGACGCCGGACCCCACCTCAAAAGGGCGGCCGGGCCAACCGTTCACTAGCGGGAAAGTCTCAGCCCCTGCATACAATGTTCGCAGCCAATCAACAAAACCCACTGGCAGGCCATATCTCACAAGGACTGACCAGAGGTACTCGTGATTAACCCGATAAAACGCTTTGGCCTGATCCAAGGACAGCAAGTACCCCTCCCAGTGACCAGCCCTACCCTGCTCCACTGCCTCCCGGACACCGAGAACAGCGCTAAAGGTGCTACGGCCTGGAACAGAGCAATGCTGTGCCCCCGAGAGGAGCCGGAGTGCAAACTTCACCAGCCGATTAAACAGCACTTTTGCCAGAACCTTCCTGTCCGTATTGAGAAGCGCTATGGGACGCCGGTTCTCAATACAGCTCGAGTCTTTACCTTTTGACAGAATGATCAAGGCCGACCTCCTCATTGACTTTGGCAGAGTGCCCGAGGAAAGACACTCATTGAATACCTCCGTCAAGAGGGGACTCAAGAGGACCTTGAAGGTCTTATAATACTCGACTTTTTGAGACGAGGCCCATCAATCGCCAGTCTAACTTCCTCTTCTCTGATCTCTTCTGTCAAAACGCCAAGAGAGGTGTCTACCCCCGGCTCAGGGACAGTTTCAGCCAGGAAAGCCGATATAACTTCCGAATCCAGATCCCTCTTTCCCAAGAGTTGCGAGTAGTAGGATCTGACGACCTCCAGGATCCCTGATCTGGATCGATTCAGGGACCCCGTACTGTCAATCAGTCCAGTGACCACTTTACTATTCACTGACATCCTACAGTTTCTGTAAGGGTCGGGCGAGCGGTAGTTCCCGAAATCCCTCTCAAAAACCAAGGATGCGTGTCTGTCATACTGGCACGTCTTGAGTAAAAATTTCACTCTGGAGATCTCCTCACGGCTACCTCCAGTCGAAACGAGATGTTCGAGTTTCCTCCTCAGGCCGTTGTACAGGCGGTACCTGTCCAGGCATCTGAGGTTGGAGAGCTCACGGAAGAACCTCGCCGCCCTCCTCTTGAACATCTCCCACCACTCTGACTTACTGCTACAGAGATCCAGTAATGGTACCTGGCTCTGCAGAAAATCCTCAAAGGACTGTCTTATCTCTGCTTCCTCCAGGAGTGATGAATTCAGTCTCCACAAACCTCTGCCCATCCGGGGGGTCTCTGCAACATTCAGAGAAAACAATATTAGACAGTGGTCGGAGAATTCCACCTCAACAACGGACACTGGTGAAGAGATGGCTTCCTCCTTCAAATAAAACCTGTCTATTCTAGACCTGCTCTGACCCCTATAAAAGGTGAATCCCTCGTGGCCTGGGGTGTGCCGGATGTGGACATCCACCAGGCGAGCCTCGCTAGCTATACTATTAAGTGCGACGCTGTCAAAAGTCAACCGCCTGTCTCCAGATCCTCCCCTTATCGCGGGCTCTTGTGACTGCATTAAAGTCACCTCCAAAGACAACTTGGCGGCTGGTAAAAAGGTAGGGCTTGATCCTCATAAAGAGACTCTTCCTGTCCTTTTTTGACTGGGGACCATAGATGTTTACAAGTCTCAATTCTTGTCCCTTCATGAGGACATCTAAGATCAGGCACCTTCCCATTTCTAATTCAATTACTCGTCGGCATTCGACCGCTGCGGTAAAAAGTACCACCACTCCGCTATACGGCTTGGCCGCAAGAGACCAGTAGGAAGGGCCTGACCTCCACTCCCTTTTTGCCTTATGTATGGCTGCTAAATCAGACAGCCTGGTCTCCTGCAAAAATAAAATGTCGGCTTCAACGCGGCCGAGAAAATCAAAGGCCGAAAATCTAGCCGTATCAGACTTAATGCTGGCAACGTTAATTGATGTCAGAGTCAGCAGAGTGGGTGCTGCCATCATGAGTGATTAAATTAGATGGCTTTCTTCCTCACACCCGCTTCTTCGGGGTCGGAGGAAAGCCCCTTGCTTCTTTTTTTGGACACAGATGTGTCCATAGCAGAGGATCCCCGACCCCATCGTCCTTGTTTCCAGGCTCCAGAGTAGCCCCCTCCCCGGAAGGAACTATGCCTCCACGAGGAGGAGACTCAGCGCCCCCTGTTGACCCTTTCTTTGCCCCAGGCACCTTGCCCTTTGCTTCCCCCTCAGAGGAGGAAGAGAGGTCTTGAAGGGCCCGGTACCTATTGGAGAGTCCAACTGGAGGCGAGCAGGCTTCTCCTTCCAGTACTTGGCCCGGGGTGGGAGAAGATCTTGAATCCCCCCTTCGCTTTCTCCTAGTGGCACCTAGCTTATGCCGTTTCTCTAGCCACCTCTTTCCTTCCTCATCCACACTCTCATAGTGGAAGGAATCTGAAGAGTTGGTCTTTCCGTCCTCCCTCTGGATCCTCCTGTCCTCTTCATCCACTTCGCTGTCCCTCAAGGCCTCAGCCACAAAATTTGCTTCAGGAACAGGGGCCACCATTGACCCACCTGCTGTGGGCGCTCCTGTCAGCTCTCTGCTCCGTCTGCGTTTGTCCTGATGCCTCTGCTCAGAAGGCGTCTTTTGCTGTTTCTTCCCTGGCTTCTGAGCTCCTCCACCTCTGCTAGTCCCCTCAGCCCCAGAGGCCACATCATGACCCCCATCCGTAGGGGCTGAGACCGCATTGGCAAAGGAACGTGGACAGCGACTAAATGGGTGACCGAGATCACCACACAGGTTACACCTAATCTCTGCACAGGAGGCAGCTAGATGACCCACACAGAGCGCACTTCAAGGTCTTACAAGCGGCGCTCAAGTGTGAGGGGTCGCCGCACCTGTGGCAGAGCTTTGGCTGCCCCTGGTAAAAGGCCAAGATACGATCCCTGCCGAGGAAGGCTGCAGATGGTATGTGTGCCACTGAGTTTCCTGAACGCTTCAGCTTGACCATGAACGTCCAGGCCCCGGACCAGATGCCGTGCTCATCCCTGTTCTTTCTGGGCATGTCCGTCACCTCTCCATATCGACCGAGCCACGTCATAATATCAAAACAAGAATGCGACTCGTTACGAGTCAAAACGGTCACCTTCTTGACTTCGTTCTGGCGAGACACCACCTGGACGGCAATGTCTCGCCAGCCGGGCTCGCTTTTCATCAGCTCGTAATTCCCCCAGAAGAGTTCTAGACCCTCTGGGCGAACGAAGCTGATGTCAAACTCAGACGTGCCATAGGGATGGATCAGGGCAAAGATGTCAACCGCCCTGAAGTCCATCTTCAGTAGAAGCTCCACTACCCTCGCCCTCGGGGGGCATGTATCATTGCCTCTCCAGCGAAGACGGACCACATTCCTACGACCTACGTCCTGCCCAGGTGTTGGTAGGGACCATACGGTCTCCCCCTTTGCTCTCGGAAGGCCCCTAAGCCGTGTCTCTCTGTCCAAAGAGACAGGTTCACCTCTCTTCCTCCAACTGTGATTGAACTCTCCCCCTTCCGTAGAGCCCCCAGGAGGCGCTGTTGCAATACGCCCTCTCTAGAGCCTGGAGACAAGGAGGACCCCTTCCCTCCAGCAGCAACACTGGCATAACTCCTACCAGCTGTTGTCGCTGCTGGAGGGGCGACTGGAACCTGTGATACACCTGGGCAATCCGCAGAACCTGCGCCTATTTATACTGTAAGTGCCCCTGTGCTGGGAACACTAGCTGCAGCCCGTGCCTCCGAGTGCGTCGGAGCATCAGACACGCGGGCCGCACCAGACACATCCACACCTTTCATACCCAGACCCTCTTGACCAGACTTAGGGTTAGAAGCAGGGTTTGCTTTTGCCTTGGTAGACCTGGGGAGTGGCACTGCTGCCCCATCTTGCGCAGCTGCAACCACCGTAATGACCCCCCCATGGTCAGCACTCTGCATTCCGGCGCTTTTAGTATTTTTATTTCTGCCTTTTTCTTTACTTTTGCCAGCAGCCTCCACATCTCTGGATGCCTGGGACCTAGACTGGGACCTAGACTGAGGGACCCCTGCAGACCGACCTGTCGCATGGGGGACCCCCGATCCCGACCCCGCAGCACCCTCCGCATCACTGGCCTTACTGGCGCTGGCAGTTCTGCCACTGCCAAGCTCTTTTGCCACCTTGCCTTGTCCTGTGCTGGCCGCCCTGCTGGCTGTTTCTGTTACTGCACTAACTGAAACAGGGACAGGGGACCCGGCCAGTTTAACTCCTTTATCCCTGTTCCCATGTTCAAAACCCACTGCAGAGTCAGAAACCAGGGTTCTCAAGGTGGGGGTGCCCTGATCCGACTTTGCAGCCAAACCAGCGCCCCCCGTCACATACACATATTTCTCCTGCACCAAATTCTTTTTTTTCCCTTTTTTCGCCTTGATTTTCACATCCTCCTCTGGTAAATCACCACCAAAATGAAGGCCGCTCATATTAGGGGGGGATTCCAACAGCTGTATCACTTTTATCTTCCTCTGGATCCGAATCCCCGGAGGCTGCAGGCAGCGCAACCTGCTCCGGCCGGAGGCTGCTGGTGGTTGTAGTGCCACTCTGAGTCTGCTCTCCTGAGCAGACAGGCTGCTCCCTCAGACTGTCCTGGTAGGTGTCCTCATCAGAACAGTCACCACTGCTGTCTCCATCGCTGGAGTGATCAGCCTTCTTGTGACCACTGTATCCTGACGCCATTTTGGAAAATCTGTCAGTGTTTATTAATTTTTCCCTAAAGGGACCACTTTGCTCAAGAATCCTGTCCCTCTCTTCCTTGCACCTTTTTATACAGTCCTTACAGTCCTATATAGTCTTGCTTATTGCATCTTTCTTGCCTTTAACAGCGGTCTGGTCCTTTAGCGACCTGGCCGACCGCAGCTTCTCCTTCTGCAGGAGGATTTCCCTCCCCGCACGCTCATAATCTGCCATGCTGGTGGCCAGACAGGAGGCCAGCTCTACCACAGACTCCCCTTTCCGACGATCACTCCACTGCGGCTTACCTCCTTTGCTGAGCGTTTGGCTGCGAGTTTGACTGCGGGTCATCATCTCGCTTCCGGCGCTGTCAGATGCAGCTGCACCAACCTGCTGGGCCATGTCACTGCGCCTGCTCCGGCTTTCCTGGTTGTTGCTGCTGAAACCACGTATGCCGCCAGCGCTGCTGATGGTGTTGACGCTGCCTTCTCAGCACTCCCCCCCTCCGACCGAAGCCGGGGGGGGGGGGGGGGGATTGCTGGACTCCATAGAACAAGAAGCCCAGATGAGTGCACTGATCCTGGGATCCAAGACAGGCTTCCAGCTGGGACTGCAACCACACCCTGGTTCTCTGAGGAGCTCCAACAAACCACACCTTACTCCAGAGATGCACTCACTATTCTGCTGGTGGAGTCACTGTGTACATACATTACTTATCCTGTACTGATTCTGAGTTACATCCTATATTATACTGCGGAGCTGCACTCACTATTCTGCTGGTGGAGTCACTGTGTACATACATTGCTTATCCTGTACTGATCCTGAGTTACATCCTATATTATACCCCAGAGCTGCACTCCCTATTCTGCTGGTGGAGTCACTGTGTACATACATTACTTATCCTGTACTGCTCCTGAGTTACATCCTGTATTATACTCCAGAGCTGCACTCACTATTCTGCTGGTGGAGTCACTGTGTACATACATTACTTATCCTGTACTGATCCTGAGTTACATCCTGTATTATACCCCAGAGCTGCACTCCCTATTCTGCTGGTGGAGTCACTGTGTACATACATTACTTATCCTGTACTGATCCTGAGTTACATCCTGTATTATACTCCAGAGCTGCATGCCAGAAAGGACTCCTTGTTTGGATGTACTCTTCACGTTACAGGCTCATTAGCGGGCACTGAAGGAAGAGGTATTGCCCTCTTTCTAGCATACATTAAACACTAATTGTATAAAAGAGAGCGTTTCCCCTGACACTTCTTTATACATTACATTTCTGCTATGAGATTGAGCTTAAAACTTTTTTCCCATTAAAAGAAAGAAAAATAATTACCAGTGTAACTCCTGGGGTTGCAATTCTGATTAATCGGATAATTTACGCATCTCATCAGACAATATGAATCAGAGAGCAGCCTAAGTGATTTATAGTTTCTGCCACGAAACATAAATTTAAATTATTGGGGGAAAGAAAATCTCCAAAAATAATGGCAAAAAGCAACCGGAAAAAAAAGAGCGCTGATAAGTGACAAATAGCTGAAAGCAAAAACTGGTCGTCTAATTTTCATGACAAATAACTATATCAAACAACAGTGGTCATACGGCATAATATACAGCCAAGATGACGGCGAAGGCTCTGATTTATGTTTTCATTACCACTTTGAGTGCACTTAAGTGGATCATTATAATTGTTCTTACATAATAATCACAAAAACGCTACATTCCTAATACAGGAAGGAGCGAAATGTGTGCATAACAAGGTAATAAATTCATGCCATTGGCCTAATAATTTGGAGTTTAGCAGAGAAGAAAGAAAGTGCTTAGAGCGGCTCGACTGAAGAAATATTGGCACATGGTTATTACTGTAGAGGAGTATCGACTTCAATGAAATGATATACTGGATACAGCTACACTTTGTATCAAACCTGAATTTATTCTTAAAGAGGTTGTACCACGATAGGCTTGTATCACCTGTACACGGGATAGGTGATTAAGTCTCATCAGGGGAGATCTCACCGCTGAGACCCCCACCAATCTCAAGAACAAGAGTCTTGTGTCCCCTTCTTCTTATTACTGCGGGCTGTCTGCACCCACCTGTAGTGAGAAGGAGACTGACTGGAATGGCGGATGCACATGCCCATTGGGACTGCCGAAGATAGGTGAATGCTGGTACTCTGCTATTTCGACCAGACCAATTGAAATGAATGAAGCGGCATGGCCTTCCGCGACCACCACTGTATATAGTCTGACAGCACTGCAGGTGGGTGCAGCGAGGCCATAGTGACAGAAGACCGGACCCCTATTCTTGGAATTGGTGGGGGTCTCAGAACTGAGACCTCCACCGATCAGACTTTTATCACCTATCTTGTTGACCACATGCAGCCAAACCACCTGTGACGACTAATGGCTGCACGATCTTGAGAGTAAATCAACGCAAGTGGTCTTGGTTTGGCCACATGCAGCCAGCCAGACCATGTTTTCTTAGCCTTAAAGGGCTATTACTTGGGCTTGATTTGCATGAAAATTAGATTGCCCAATGACGTCTTGAGTATGCTACTGATCACCCAAAAGACGAATATGATTCACCGGGGAATTGCATCTTTTATGCGGCATGAAAACATCATCATGTGCTGACAACAATGATACTCTATGGGGACAAACAATCATATGAACAATTGTTTGCCCCCTAATAGGTGCCCATATGAAGCCCAGCTAGATGAGTGCCGATCTAGTTGATCGGCAGCTGTCATTGGCACTACTGTATATTCAATAATGTTAAAGGTTCTATATGAATAGAAGACTTAGTGCAGATGACAAAAGAGCCTTGTAGGAAGGAAATAAGCTGTGAAATCTGTGCGACTAGATATGACCATGACACAAAAGAATCCGGTTTTATTCTACTGCAACTCTTGTACGATGCTTCAAAACTCTGCCTACACCATCATGACACAATGCCAGTCAATGGTTCTAAAGGTGTGCAAACAGCGGTCTTGGCCAGCCAGGCTCTTGATATGGGCTGCATGACTTTGGGGAAAGAATTGGCCATTCTCCAATACCTTCTGGCTGCTCTGCCGGGACATGAGGCAGAATAGGTCCTTTGGTCACAAACATGCCTGAAGCTGGAACGTCCTCCCAGGGTACAGGGTGACCAAAGCCATATAGTGGAGTTTTTTTTAGATCTTTTAATCACCCAAAACAAATTCAGCAACGTTTGTGTGATAATTAGTTCTCCTCAGTACACAACTTGGCAAGCCAGAGGCAAACACAACAGGACAGTCTCCTATTGAGACCGACCACCAGAGGTTGGTAGTCCCTTGTTCTGCCACTATGGATGAAAATTTAAACAGGCAGAGGTATTTTATAACTCTCGTACGCTAACGGCACGCTGCTTCTTTTCATCTTAGCTGTCACACTCGCTTCTCATCACCCGACATGCCCATTTATTTTATCTACACCCTTGCCAGGCTTTCGCGAGACTCTCCTGCTGTGTCTTCTCCGGCCATCTTACCTAGTACTGAACATTTATTTAAAGAAATATACTTTTATTTAACACCACAACGTATTATTAACTTGAGCTGCTCATTACCCCCTTACTGGTCCACAGTGGATGCTGTTGAGTTCTGTTGGATGCCACTCCAGGGGGTAAAGAGACTGGCATAACCCGACTGGATTCACGATGTAGAGAAGGTCTAATTACCGACACAAATAGCTTGGTGTAAACATGTTTTAGACTAACCCTCTCTTTATTAATGGGTGCAGAAATGTATTTTCCCTTTCATGGGGACACCCGGCGTCGTCCTACTTGGTTTTGTGAGGCATAAAAAGACTAGAATTTATTGGACAGATCTGCTGTGATTGGACATTTCTGTGACATGAATACCTTAGATGCCGTCCCGACAAATGGTCTTGTACAGAATTTAATTGCATTGTGCATGGTCCAACAAGTCCCCGCTCTCAGTGGATATTAAACTCTTTAGAAGCAGGTTTCTTTCATTTTTTTATAGAAATGTACCATATGTGCTCTCAATATGTATGAGTCTGAGCTGCAACAAAATTAACCTGGGCCTACTGTCCTTTATTTCTACTCCCAGTAGGCAATGGTCACTAGTCAGAATTCGGAGGCAGTCCATTAACGTCTTAGAATTCGGCACAGGAAAAAATGTAATATTTTCTGTGCCAGATAGTAAGATGGATTGTATCTATTATATAGGCAAGTTCAAGTTATGCAAAAATAAGGTTATATTTGACAGATATATATTATTACCTACACTAATGCAGCGCAAAACTTCTAAAAATACATGGATGTGAGGATCCCAACGGTATTCTTAATGCGTTCATCTAAAAATGGGCACAAAATGTGTAGGAATATCCAACCAGATTCTGTAGAAGAGCAAAAGGTTAAAACATAAAGATGCTAACTTATGTGAAATGTGAACATGTAAATGTCAAACGTGACACTTCTATATCCAGCGCACACGACAAATGCTTATGTTATTCACTTAGGGGAAATTAGCATTTACGTGTAAGTATAGCATTAGAGGGGTTTTCCAGGACTATAATATCTGTGACCTTTTCTCAGGATAGGTCATCAATATCCAATCAGTGAGGGTCTACTGCTCGGAACCCTTACGATCAGCTGTTTGAAGAGGCCACGACGTTAAGTTTGTTGGTTTCATGGAATTGAGAATTAAGACCCATTTACACGCAAAGACAGTCTTTCAAAAGATTGAAAGATTTACAGTTTTAGCAGTTGTTTTGCATAAAGTGCTAATGGACACTAATGTCCATTAGCACTTTTTAATCTTCATTTGCGTGTAAACGAGCCTCCATGAGCTGTTTGCAGAGCTCAGCAGAACACAGCGTGCAGTCCCTGTTATCTACTCTCAGGCTAAACAATGGATTTTAAGCTCACCCTAAAATCATTGTTCAGCCAAAAAGTAAACAATGGTAGCATTTACACATAATGATTATCGCTCATATGCCATCATTTGAATGGATTTTGAGCGATAATCGTTGTGTGTAAATGGGACTTTAGGTCGAGCTGCTATGCCGGGCACTGTCGCTATGAAATGCATGGCGGTGTGCCTGATATGCAGTGAAGAAGCCATGGAGGTCATCCAAGCATAGTCATCCAAGCATCCAACGGACTCCACAAGCAGCCCAATGACCAGAGTCCAGAGCAGCAGACCTCCACCAATGAAATAGAGATGATTCTAGGCATTAGTCATAAATACTAGAGTCTTGGAAAACCGCTATAAAACTGAAGGGCAGTGATCTAGAAAGGATTGGCAAAATATGGCTGCCGTCAGTTGCAAAACTACATCTCTTGCCACAAGTTGGAAACTACTGAGATAAAATACTGTATTTGTCTTGGGTTATGCTTCTCAAAAAAACTACCTCTTGTCTGAATATGATTCACCCCTTCATTTAACTAGCCTGGAGATACCAGCACTTGCTGACTTCCCTTTTCCCCAACCCTTGGGATTATTTTCTGTCTTTTTGTTTGCAAACATTGCACCACATGTAGAAGTAGGTCCTCTCATTAGATAGGAGATTGAGGCCCACCTTGGCTAGGTCCTCTCTCTCTATGTACCCCATAACAGTTGGATAGATTTCTTTAATTGCATATATTGTCTCAGAGCAGCCTTGTGGCTATAAGTGGTTGACGGAGACAGTTGACTTTTGAAGTGCAGACCTATACAAGGAAATACATTTAGCAAGAACTCCACTAGCCAGCAAATAACAGCCTGAGAATTATGCTGAGGATTAGTGTTAAGCGAACCAATCTAGTAGAACCCTGCTTCGGGACAAACTTTGCTAAAACTTTGCTGGCCACTGTCCTAAACCACTGTCCAAGAGTCCTAAAAGCCCTGAATAATACTTTATTAAATAGATAACATTAAGTTTATTAACTCTTGACTACATATTGATCCCCAACGTAGGACAAACAATTAGTACAATTTCCTAGGATGACAGAACGCCAATTGTTTAATATCAAATACTTATTTTGTCCTTCAAGTCTTTCCAGAGTGTCGGTAGTGTATAGCGTTCTTTTATGACCTGCTAAATCTTCCCTTGTAAAACATCTACAGGGAGATCAGTCATCCTCCGGATAGAAGTTGCTTGTCTTTGAGCTATTGGATCCAGTTGACCTTGGACAAGTAACCTCACGAGACACATTTCTTCCCACTTCTATCCAGGCAGGGCGAGAACTCTGTGTTTTGTGCACAGCTGAAGCTTCGTCCCGGATACATTATTATATGACAAGCAAAAGAATGTGAAAATGATCATATTTAGACGTATGCAGACGAAACGTCTTCCAATAATGACCAAGCTGTGCGATTCTTCCTGGAGCCGGTGTGTAGCTGTGCTTACCTCTGACAGGGAAAATGTAGAGCCGTTGTCATTGATTCATTTCAACCTTCACAATCTTTCCCACCTCTTTCTTTCTGAAGCCACATGTGATGGAAGAAAATCATTTTCAGCCTTTTTTTTCCCTCCACTTCCTTCTTCATCTGCCTGTTCTTTTCGCTCTCCATGCTGTGTGACCTTTTTATGTTTTTGGAGTAAGTGCACCTCCTCTGACAGCGCCCATTGTTCACCAAGCCTTGCAAATAGAGATTTCTAAAAAGCAATTTTCAGATCTGTTTGGCTTTTTTGTGTTGATACAGAACCCGGATCCAAAAATATATAGAAATATGCAGTTATTGGCTTGGATAGTATAACAATGAGTTGTACTTTATATACATTACTTAGTATCGGGAAGTATAGTGTAATTATCAGTGTCACGGCAACAGACATGGATCTAAATAATAAGCCATGGTCAGGATTGGAGATGTTAAGAAACCTGGGTAATTCAGGTATGAATCAAATACCAGGAGATCAGACAGAAGCGAAATTGTACCTTTAAACAGTATGGAGGAGAATTGCTCAAACACCTCTTAGTGGGGCAGGAGGCCTTAAACAGCCAGCCAGAGGTCTGAGTAGATTCACTGGAGATGGGAAAGCTGGTTGCATGTGCTGGTCCTTTAAGAGATAAAACAACAGTGCATGTACATCCTATGTAGATGAGGAAACTGAGAGCATCTTTTACAGACCACGGTGGGAACACTGTGCTGGCCATGTCCGACAGCAAGAGGAGGCACATAACACCAGGGTTAAACTCTGTTCACATCTGCATTGTGTTTCCATTATGTAGAGATATAGCAATTATTAACATGACTGATACATTGTGATAAGTTGTTTTACAGCATTGTAGCACTAAGCAGGTAAGTTATCATAATGTGTTAAATGTCAAGTTAACATTTGCTACATCTGTATGGAAGCCACAGCATGATGCTGGGCATCACCGCTACCAGGTGAACGTCACTGACTTACAGTGGGGTCCGCCAGATTCCACCGAGATATCTGCTGTTCTTTGCTGGAAAGACAGTGATGCCTGCAGCACTATATTTTCTGTCAAGTATGACAAAATCGGACACGGAGGCTCCAACACCAATGTGAAGACGGCCTTAGTAATACTATGATGCTAAAAAGCCACAATATTTAGAATCCTTGATTTTTCTGCATTTTGGCCCATAACATGGTCATATCTGAAGATAGAAATCTAAGGACAAGGCACTCCACACTCACATTTCCTACTAAATTGTTTTTTCTGCTTGCACCCTATACTAAAGTGTTATTCTGAAGATATGCCCTGTGACTGCCAGCCATGCTCTGGATATGGAGTCTGGTGCCATGTGCTATATTGGTTGTTTTTTTAGAATGAGTGCAGGAGCCTCTATATATCAGTATATAGACTCATAGCTGCTATGATACCGTAGAATATGTCGCACCAGCGACTGAGGGGGGGGGGTAGTAAGGGGTTAATCTAGGGTGTTGTTTCCCACAGTCATATAACTAGCCTCTTTTTTTTAGAGCTTTTGGCCCTTGGCTCTTTTCATTACTGACACTTCCCTGTACGGACATTTTCCCTGTGACCCCGGAGCATAAAATCCCGTGACAAGTTTTCCGCGGATCAGTTTCAGTTTGAATTCACATTAGATGGGAAAGTTGAGTGATCAGAGCGACTTCCAACAAGGCCGGTCATCGGTGCTAGAACCATGATATCACTGCCAACCATGAGGGGGTTTTCTCATGTAAAAGTGTAGAGAGTATACTGATTATGGCATGATTGTGGTAAAACATCGAGCAAAAGGGGATCCCGTGAACAGAAACAACTCATCAACCAGAGGGGTCAGAGGAGGATGTCAGGAATCGTTTCTGCACGGTCAAGAGCAACTGAATACAATGCTGGTGCTCCAACTAACATGTCTGAACACACAACTGACCACTGCGTAGCACGGATGTAACAACACACGACCCGACCAGCTGCAGCACCATTGTGTTTAAGAGAAAGGCGAGACTCCAGCAGGCAAAAGAGCGCAAAACTTGCATCACTGAGCAGCGGAAAAACATCTCCTGGTCAGATGGATCCAGATTTCTGTTGTACCGTGCTGATGGGAGAGCAGAATTTGGTGCAAGCGGCAAGAATTGCTGACCCCTTCCTGTCCGGCTGATCAGCACCGCCATCTAATGTGCAGCAGCTACAAAAAGCTTCCTGTCTGTAGGGGCCGATATTCATGTAGGATGTTTTTATTACCTACTGGAATCTATGCCACCATGAATTGCTGCAGTTCTGAAGGCTAAAAGAGCTCCTACGCGCTACTAGATGAGGGTCTCTAATTAAATGGCCTTTCAGTATATATTATATGAAAGGGTCAACTGAACAGCTGATTCCATGACACAATCAAATGTTTGATGGCGACTCTCTCACTTCTCATCCTATAAGGTATAACAAACTTGCAAGTTAAAGGGAAACTCTGTTGATTTTTAATTCATTCACTATGCAGTTACCCCCCAGTGTATATAGGTGAGTTAGGGCTCCTACACACTTGCGTTTTTTTAACGTGAATGTCAATGGGACTTTATAATGTTAAAAACGCATCGCAAGTTGGTGCTTTACGGTTTTTGGGTGATGCGTTTTTAACATTAAAAAAGTCCTATTGACAATCGCGTTTAAAAAATGCTGCGATAAAAAGACGCAAGTGGGTAGGTAGGAGCCCTTAGGGTGGACAGCCACTGGCGATTTTTTTCTCTATTGCGCTGCGAGAGCAAGTGAAAACACTCGCCTCGCAATGCGAGAAAAAAGCCAGGATGATGCCGGATATCGCCAGTCTTTTCAATGGGGCCAGCGGCAGCAGCGCTAGCCCCATTAAAAAGATAGGGAGAATACCGCGGACAGCTGTGGCAGAAGTGCAGCATGCTATCCCATTGCTTTCAATGGGATCGGCGCTGCTTCCAGTCCCATTGAAAGCAGTGGGTTGTGGCAAACCCTGCAGTATGATTTTCGGGGAAGGGCTTGAAATATAAGCCCTTCCCTAAAAATCATCATTAAGTGGTAAAAAAAGAAAAAACATTACTTACCTCTCCGCCATTTAGACGAGTCCTCCGGCTGGCTCCCCGACACTGCTGTCCAGCACTTTCAGCAGGTGGGGATTTAAAAATCCCCGCCTCCTGAAAGGGCTGTGCTGATTGGCTGAGCTCTTAGCCAATAACAGCTAGTGCTTAGCTATTGGCTGAGCACTCAGCCAATTACAGCAAGTGCTTAGCTATTCATTCATGATTACCACTTAATGATGATTTTCAGGGAAGGGCTTATATTTCAAGCCCTTCCCCGAAAATCATACTGCAGGGTTTGCCACAAACCACTGCTTTCAATGGGACCGGCAGCAGCGCCGATCCCATTGAAAGCAATGGGATAGCATGCTGCACTTCTGCCACAGCTGTGGCAGAAGTCCGTGGTATTCTCCCTATCTTTTCAATGGGGCTAACGCTGCTGCCGATGGTCCCATTGAAAAGACTGGCGATATCCTGGAGTCTTTCTTGCGCTGCGATGCGAGTGTTTTCACTTGCTCTTGAAGCGCAAGATAGAAAAAAATCGCCAGTGGGTGTCCACCCTTAGTATTACCTTGGTTAGTTATTTCTTTCTGTCTGATATTCCTGGCCCCGTCTTCCTGAATGGTCATGTGATATCAGTTCTGAGCAGCTTGGATCTACTTGGGGTTATGTGTTCAGTTAGTAGCCAGTTTCTCAGTTTGTGTGATACTGTTACATAGACCCTACCACAGCAACTGCCTAGAGGGGGACACAGGCACTCCTGACACAGTTACTGATGATGATCACCCAGCTTCTGTCACACAGGTATAATAGAAGAGATCACAGCTCATCCTCCAGGCTGTATACTTATGAGCTATAGCTTATTTAAGGGAATATAGAAGATAGAATATTATAAGGGCTCACTCATATAGGTGTATGAGACCCGCAAATTGTGCACATATTTTTCATGTAAAATATGCCGTTCACAGCAAATATGCATGATGTGTTGAATCCCCATAACCTATATTGGCACGTGATATGCACCAAAATAGGGCATGCTGTGTTTTTCTTTTGTGACCTAATACAAATCGATGGACTTTTAGCACCGCTTATTACACACATACGCTCGTGTGAGCCCTAACCCATGCGAATGTTAGGCTCATTGCATCATGGGATAGATGTGCAACAGAAAGTAATAAATCTATGTTTCAGGATGGCAGCTGACAGGATGCACGGCATGGAAGTAATAATAAACTTTATTTGTATAGCGCCAACATATTCCGCAGCGCTTACATAGACAGGGGGAATACAGAAAGACGAAAGTACAAACATTACAGAACCACGGTGTGAATCTGGCCTCAGGGGGTTTACTACACAAAGAGTGAGGATGAAATAACATCACAGTTGGTTCACAGTGCCTGCAAAATACATAGATGAGATCTCCAGAATGTGGCACGGAATCTGGTGAGGGATGGAAAATGTGTTTTCATTGGAGTGGCCCTTTAAAGGGATCGCACGATTATCGGTCAACTCTGAATAGGGCAGTCTGTTCTAAAAAAAAATCAATTGAACTATACTTACTGCTGCGTGGCTCCAGGAGGCCGGGCTGCGAGACGCGCTGTGGTCCCGGCGCTTATTGCGACAGATGATGTCACAGAAAGTCAGGTGAAAACTGCAGCCAATGAGAGGCTGTAACATCATGCTCCCCAACCCCTGGAATCATGGCTCCCAGGATGCCAGGAGAACGAGCGCTGACGCTGCAGCCTCTGCCACCCTCTTAGACAGAAGAACTGCAAAAGTGGAACAGGAGATAACGGAATTTTGCAAACATGTCCCACTGGGGCTTCATGACGGGTGGAGATGGTTACAGACATTATACAAAACACAAAGGAAGATATATTTGAACAGGTGGAAACAAAGAGATGGCTAAAAAGTATCATCTTGTAGTCCAGTGCATGCGTGTTTCCCACAAAGTCCATACAAGAATCGTCAGGCTAATCTTTGTGTCTTCGGCCCCTGAGACCCCGTAGACCCCGTAGACTCTGGTGCAATTGATGATTTTTTTTTTCAGCCAAAGCCAGGAGCTGCTCCTGCTGGGAGGAACAAAGTAAAGGAAAGATTTACATTTCTCCTGTCTTCCTGGCTTTGGCCACAGAGATGAATCAAAAACTGCCCGGTGTGAATCTGGCCTCAGGGGGTTTACTACACAATGAGTGAGGATGAAATAACATCACAGTTGGTTCACAGACTTGGAAGAACTGGCAGTGCTGAATCTATCGGTTCTTCTGATCGGAAGGAGCAACACATCAGCATATCAGAATTTAGCACAAACATATTTCATTAGTTCCTGTTCCCAAGAGCTCACAATCTAATAACCCTCTCCCAAACACTCATTGAAGCTACTTTTAGTTAGTTTTTACAGTGTGTGTAGTGGTCATAATTTCCTACGGAGAAGTAGTTATGTGATCCTCTTCCTTGTAATGGGGGTCACCATGGGGACTGCCAGGGTGCCAGTACATGAGCATTGCCTGCCTTTGCTAATCCTGGCAAGGTGCTGCTAATTGCTGGTCTGCACTTGTTTTTGTGTCAGATTGCAAGTCAAGGTGCAGCCTGGCAAGTAGCAGTAAATTGTGTGGGTGGCAGCAGCTAATATAACGCCCATGCATTAGCATATATCTATATTACACTTAAGTTTGGCACTTTGGAGCAATTCCAGCAAACCCATTGGTTCTGATTCACAATTCTAGCAACCTCATTGGTTGTTTGGGTTCCCTGATTCAACCTAATTGGTTGTTAGTGCCGAACTTAATGCAGCCCTCGTAAAATGGCTTTATTTAAAGTGCTTTTCCCCCCAAATCCCTGACCTTTCCAATAGATGCCAGGCGACTATACCCCCCCCCCCCCAACTATCTTTACAAAGAAGGGAAATGCATGGCAGCTGGAATTCTCAAAGACTTACCTGCCTCAGAAAACAGCCCAAACCGTAGTCTGCTGATCCCCTAGCCATGTGTATGGTCCCCAAGAAGAGAGTATGCAAGGCTATATATGTACTGTGTTTACAAAAGCAAAAGCAAGTGTTATGTGAAGATGAATCACAGTACACCATCTTCCAAACAGATGGCCGCACTTGGGTGTGGTGGTTGCATTGAGAGCAGTTTCTACATGACTGTAAGTGAGGTTTGGAGGAGGTTCTGTTATAGTGTGGGAGGTTTTCTGCCAAGAAGGTCTCTAGCCATTGGTTATAGTGAAGTCCACCCTAAACGCCAATGGGTACAGAGACTCATGCACCCATTGTCATGCCGAGCACCATGTCATACCGCATGCAATGTAGAGGAGCAGAAGTCTACAGAAGTTATTGACTGCCTAAAGTTGGGATCTCAATCCCATCGAGCATCTTTGGGATGAACCAGAGGACCGTATCTGTGCACGCCCAACACTCCCACCATCCCCTGCATCACTATCTGAAGCTCTCTTTGAGGAATGGAGGCAAAAATAAAAATTCCAGATTGATAGTTCTTTAATTAGTATATATATGCTAAAATAAAGTACAGGAATGGGTTCCCCATTTTGATTTGGGCGTTTTAATATAGAATTTCTGTAGTTGCAGACTATGGGCAGCTATGGCAACGGTTTATGTTGGCATCTGCAGTGTTTTTTTTAAATATATTTGTATTTTATTCTGTATTAGAGATGAGCGAGCCTACTCAGCCACGCCCCTTTTTCGCCTGAGCGCCGCAATTTTCAAGTACTTCCGTATTCGGGTGAAAAGATTCGGGGAGGCGCCGTGGGTGAGTGGGGGGTTGCAGCGGGGAGTGGGGGGGGGGAGGGAGAGAGAGAAGGCTCCACCCTGTTCCCCGCTGCTACCCTCCGCTCCGCCACGCCTCCCCCCGCCCCCCGGCACCCCCCGAATCTTTTCACCCGCGTACAGAAGTACTCGAAAATCACGTGCTCGATCGAGTAATTACTCGAAACGAGTATACTCGCTCATCTCTATTCTGTATCTTTTAACTTATTTTTGCATGTATTTTTTTAACAGCTATGTCCCGCATGACATCATATTACACCTCTGTGGAACATGCACAATGTCAGCTTTATCTTATTTTTCAGTTTTCCACTCTAATTGGACTATCCATAGGAGCAATATCCTTCAGAGCCCCAGTTACAGGAAAAAACATCGCCCTCTGGTGACATTAGTCACTGGAAGAACTGAGCTGGGACTTAGCAAACTGTGCAGCTCTGCCATGCTGAATGTCACCAGCGATCATGAGATCGCCGCCAGGTCCAATATAGGAAGCAGCACTGATGCTTTCTCTATTCACTACATAGCACTGATAGTCTGCAAAAGACAGCTGTGCAACTGACCTGCTCCTTCTAGAAAATAGATGCTTTCAACTTGTGCCATATTTTTACCATCATCCAAGATTAAAGCCCAGGACCTTGCGTTGTATATTTACCCTTAATGGGTTAAATAGGTTATACAAAAAATTGACTTCTATCACCTATCCACAGGATAGATGAAAAATCTCTGATCAGTGGGGATCTCCCTATTGAAATCCTCACCTATCCCAAGTGGTCCTATGTCTTCCTCCTCACAGCAGCTCGCTGTACCCAGAGGCGTAACTATAGGGAATGCGGTTGCACCCGGGCCCAGGAGCCTTAGGGGGCCCATAAGGCCTCTCTTCTCCATATAGGGAGCCCAGTACTATGGATAAAGCATTATAGTTGCTTACAGGCTTTGCATTGGGGCCCAGGAGCTTCACGTTATGCCACTGGCTGTACCCCTGCTGTGATGTGGAGATTAAATAGAGCGGTGGTTGTGCATGCACGGTGCCACTGCATTCCCTATCAATGGGATTGCTAGAGATAGTTGAGCACTTGTATTCAGCTATTTCTGACAGCCCCATTGAAATGAGTGGATCGGCACTGCACATTAGACAACCTCTCCATTCAGTCTCCTCCCCATTTCTGGGGGTCTGCAGCAAGCCTGTGGTAACAAGGAGAGGAAGGCACGGGACCTCTGTTCTCGGGATTGGTTGAGGTCTGCTGAGACCTCCATCAATCAAACTTCTGTCACCTATTCTATAGATGGATGATAAAAGTCAACTTTGGGAAGCTGGAGCTAAAAATGAGTTCTACAATTTTTCCAGCAAACTTCTGCACTGGGAAAAAAAAGAACAATCCAAGTCCTTGATACAATAAATAAGAAAAACTTTTATTTACTGACGATTTCAAACTTAATTTTATGACCTTCAAGTGGATCTTTCTTTACATGTAAGTCTGATGACACTCTTGACCCTTGGAGATTTTCTTGGAGGAAACCCCGCTGTACGGTTTTTAATAAACACAGAAATAATTATTTGCCTAATAGGTTTCACATTGCCTCAGAGGGACTGTGACATTTACAAAGAGTTGTAGCGCTTCTACCAGGCATTTCAGCGCCATCTCCATGTCATCTCACGCTGTGTTTTCAAGGCAATCGCATAGCAAGGAGCTTTGCTCATGAAATAGAAGTCATCAGAGAGAGGGGCCGCGGCTTTATATCCACGTATGTCACTGAAAAGTTTACTAGTTGGAGAAGAACTAAAGTGTCTTTTTAACATCTTGAAAGTTATTTTGATACTTGAAAGAAGAGAAGGAAATGTGCGGCGGCGACTTTCCTTCACTTCTAGCAGAACAGGTTCTTCCTGGATCTGCGGTGACCGTTCACATTCAGGATTTGTTGGGAGGGACTTGGGAATGTAGATGTCCAGCTAAGGGCTTGAGAGGGGTCTTCCCATTCTGTCCAGAGCCAAAAACAAGAAAAAACAAGTCATCACTCAGAGAGCAATATTACTTCAAAGAGGGTCCTGGCACCAGGCATGCATGGTGGGCTTATTAGTGGGTAATTATGATTTGTTTTCTTCTGTAGTTCGTGACGCTAATGCCCTTGGACATGATTTGTAGTAGCGAATAGTGAGGTGCCGAATAACACACATACTCAGATATTTTGCTTTACTTGTAGTAAACACAGTGTTATTATTCAATCAGACAGGGAGATGAGATGATTCTCTTCAACACAAACACAGTGAGTAATAAATGATCTATAATTTGCAACAATGATGATACTTGTGTCTAACACGTTTATACACTGGGAGCTTACTCTGAATTTCTTTTCTCCATCTTTCTTCATATTTACATCTCTTTATCTCCCTTTCTTCATCTCAGCTGTTATGTTTGTGTGGGCAAATAAGCACCAGGCTCACACGAACATGCCCAGTGACAGGGATATCACAAACACAGGGACCTAAAACAGATTTCAGATTTAACATACTGACAGTAAAACCAACTGGACAGAGAACTGCATACCGAAAACGGGACTTACGGACAGACATAACATAGAACTGAAAAACAACCAAACACAGTCACCAAACATCCCCGCATGCTAAAGCAGATGGAATTGCTGTAATATAAAATACGAGTAATTAGTTTGTGAATTGGCCAAGACACTTAAGCCAAGAGCCTAGCAATCAAGAGTCCTCCTCGTCTTGCGGTCCCTACTCTAATGAGACACCTGATCCAACAGCACCAAACACAGTTCACACAGAAGGCTACAACGCAAAGGTAACAGGACACCAGTCACAGAGCAAAGGTCATACATCAAACTGCAACACAGAAGGAAATATGACTGCTCACCCTGGACACCAAACAGACATTGACAGGAGAAGGAGATCACCACACCCAGTCTGCACAATCATGCCACACCTGTGGAAATGTGCTCTTAGAAACCATAGTACTTCAGCTTCCAGCAGCACAACCTAACATCAACTCTCTCTTATCTTTCCACTACTCACTGTTGCAGCTGACTCTCTTTTACTCTCTGTTTCTCTCTGATTCTTCTCCTGTTTCTCTGCTTTCTCTCTTTTTTCTCCTGTCTCTATTTCTGTCCTGCTTCTCTCTTGTTTCTCTCTTTCTCTGTTTCCTCACTGTGGATTCTCACTGGCTTTTCTCTGGGTACTCACTCTCTTCTTCTCCTTCTGCTCTCCTGTGACTGGCCGTTGTGTCCGGATATTTATCGCCTCTGTCACCTGACCAGTTTGTCTGCAGCCAATCACAACCTATCTGGTGGCTAGGCTACCTGCATCATCTGAGTCTTTAGTCATTTTTTCTATCCTGTGCAGCTAAATAAAAACAACTAACTGGTTGCTAGGTTACCTGCATCAGCTGTGCAAAATAACTCAGATTAACCCCTGGGGCCGGTTATTGCATTACCGGTCCCAATAGCCAAACAGCGCAATGTAGTGCCCTTTTTCAGGCCACTACTGATACCCCAAATATTTATGCTGCCTGAGGTAAAGTGTAAAATTTCCCCCCTCTGACAAAAAAACCACTAATTTTACAGGCATTAAAAGCACACAAGAAACCCGGCACTTATCTGTGCCATGAGACTTGAGTGAAGTGGCAGAGTAATAGTGCTCCCAATAGTAAGTGTCCCCCTTAGTGACCACAGTAGTTATAGTAACTCTGTTAGGGGCCCCAGTAGTTATAGTAACTCTGTTACTGGCCCCAGTAGTAATAGTGTACCCATTGTGGCTCCACTATCAACAGTATCCCCTGTAATGGACCTTGGTCAGCTACTCAACAAGCACTGAACTCACTGAACTTCATAGCCCCCTTCTGGCGGCCACTGCTGCCGTAATGAGTCTGTGACCCCTGACCTCTGCCCCCCTCCCAGACTCCCACACACAGTGCAGATGTGGGAAAGAGGTCAGGGTCACAGACTGACTACAACAGCGCCGGAAGGGAGCTGTGGACAAGTGAGTTCAGAGCCTGATGGGTTGCTGCCCGGCGGGCTCACAACTAGCAGTTATTTTTAATAGTAATTAATATAGCCAGTAAAAAATAAATACTGGCCAGATGGCAACTCTAGTGCCGCCTTTATGAGTTCCTGCAGACTACCATGTCAAGCAGCAGTCTCCTCATGGAAAGGACGCCCCTGTCTGGCACCATCAGGAAGTAGGCATTAAATGAATCCTCCCACTGATTGGCATCCACAATTGTACAATATGTCTGAAAATCTGGAAACATTTTTTGACCGCCTGTAGGCACTTCCATCATTGCATCAGGCCATCTGTACAATGCAGCGCATGTTGGGGCAGCAATATTCATCTCCCTTTTCGAGCACACAATCATTTTTTTCCTGCACATTTTCATTCACATTTTACCCGCGTGGACACTAATCAGTGGGAGGATTCATTGAATATCCACTTGGATTAAGGGATTATTGATGATGCCAGGACCTCCATTGGAGTAAGTTTTACTACACGGATTATTGTGTTTTCTCCTCTCCTCAGCAATATTACTCTCTGAACGCTGGCTGCTGGTTTTTTGTTCTTGGCCTACCACTGTATGGGGATCCGAGGGTTTCCTGGCTTTTGGACTAGCGCTGTGGATGTCTACTGGTTGACAGAGGCAAATGATAGTTTGGTTTATTGTCACAGCCATTGGTGTTATGGCACAGTCAGGATTGGATTAGTGCCTGAGCACCCGGTGAGCTTGCTAATAGTTTTACCGCATAGTACTCCCTTTAGGCCATTTGGGGCGCTGTCCCTCTTTTCATACTTGTTTCATCTTGCAGACTGCTCACTTTCTGATTGGTAGGGATTAGAGCTGAGCGAGCACCAAAATGCTCGAGTGCTCGTTACTCGAGTCGTACTTTCAGTGATGCTCGAGAGTTCGTTTCCAGTAACGAACCCCATTGAAGTCAATGGGCGACTCGAGCATTTTTGTATATGACTGGTGCTCCGCTAAGGTTTTCATTTGTGAAAATCTTAGCAAATCACCAAAGTCATGTAAAAACACAGAAATGGATAGGGCAGGCGAGGAGCAACATGCAGGGCTGCATTTTGGGCTCCAAGGTCTCACTATTAAGCCACAATAGTGGCAAGAGTGGGACCCCCCCCCCCCACTGTCAGCATAAAGATCGTTCTCCTCTGCCACAGCTGTAACAGCTGTGGCAGAGAAGAACGATGTTAGCCCATTGAATTCAATGGAGCCGGCAATACAGCCGGCTCCATTGAAAGTAATGGGCTGCCGGCCAGCGCGGGATGAATTTTCGGGAAGGGCTTAAAAATATAAGCCCTTTCCTGAAAATCATCCTAAAATGTGTAAAAATAAAAAAATAAAAATTATGTCAGCATTAAGATCGTTCTCCTCTGCCACAGCTGTAACAGCTGTGGCAGAGAAGAACGATGTTAGCCCATTGAATTCAATGGAGCCGGCAATACAGCCGGCTCCATTGAAAGCAATGGGCTGCCGGCCAGCGCGGGATGAATTTTCAGGAAGGGCTTAAAAATATAAGCCCTTACCTGAAAAAGAAAGATTTTAGTGTAAAAAAAAAATAAAAATGCAGGCATTCTCTTCAATGGAGCCGATGCTGCTGCCGGCAACTCCATTGAAGACAATGGTCCGCTGGCACACCTGAATTCTTTTTCAGGGAAGGGCTTTACATATAAGCCATTCCCTGGAAATGAATTAAAAGCGATTTAAAAAAAAAATAAAAAAAAATAGATACTCACCTCCCTTCAGCTGCGGGGGCACAGCCCTGTCTTCTCCTGCTGTCCCCTGCACTGTGGTGCTGAACTGCTGTCATTCAGCTGAGAGCTGCGCTGAGCCAATCAGAGACAGCATTCATTCACCCATTCATGAACTCATGAATGGGTGTGAGTGAGATCTGCCTCTGATTGGTCAGGCTGTGACCAATCAGAGGCAGCTCATTCAGCAGGCGGGGATTTTAAATCCTCGGCTGCTGAATACTACAGAGAGCAGTTCAGGAGAACTGCCAGCTGGCCGCTGCTGAAATCCGTCTGCTGGAACCAGGTGAGTATATATATATTTTTTATTTTTACACATTTCTGAATGAATTGCAGGGAAGGGCTTATATATTTAAGCCCTTCCCGACAATTCATCCCGCGATCGCCGGCAGCCCATTGCTTTCAATGGAGCCGGCTGTATTGCTGGCTCCATTGAATTCAAAGGTCAGTGCTCGTTTAATCGAGACGAGCACCGCGTGGTGCTCGTCTCGAGTAACGAGCTTCTCGAGCACCCTAATACTCGAACGAGCATCAAGCTCTGACGAGTATGCTCGCTCATCTCTAGTAGGGATCTCACCGTCTAGATTGTCACCGATTTCGAGACTCAATGGATTGCAGCACAGGTTTAGTACTTCCGGACACCAGTTGCACAGGGAGCAACAGTATTGCTCAATTTACAGATGTAGCAATCAATAACATGCAATGACCCAGACTTAAAATGAAATTTTAAGAAACTATATACATTATAAAAAGCACGAGTGGATTTAAACTATATATGCATTTTTTTTTAAAACCACATACAAATTTTGGATGCTCTTTTAATTGTGTTCAATCATATACAGGAGATGCCCAGGTTATACCAGCATGCTCCATATCACTATATACAGGGGATATATAACTTATACCAGCTGTACATATATAATTATATACAGGAGATACCCAGGTTATATCAGCATGCTCCATATCACTATATACAGGGGATATACAACTTATACCAGCTATACATATATAATTATATACAGCAGATACTCAGGTTATACCCGCATGCTCCATATCACTATATACAGGAGATGTATAACTAATATCAGCTGTACATATATAATTACTTACAGGACATGCCCAGGTTATACCAGCATGGTCTTTATCACTGGCGTAACTATAGGGGATACAGGGGATGCGGTTGCACGCAGGCCTCTCTTCTCCGTATAGAGAGCCCAGTACTATGCATAAAGCATTATAGTTGGGGCCCTGTTACAGGTTTTGCATTGGGGCCCAGGAGCTTCAAGTTACACCTCAGCATCTAGGGCTTAAGAGAAGTTGGGGGGCCCCAAGATAAACTTTTGCACCCGGCCCATGAGCCTTTAGCTATGCCCCTGGTCATTATCACTATATACAATTGTCTTTGTAGCTGTTTGTCATTGCACATTACAGTTAACGGGGTTTAGAAAAAATCACATAAACTCAATGGGGCTGAAAATTTATGTTGAATTTTCATAGAAACTTCGCAATGCCCTAACTACCCTTTCTTCCCGCAATAACACCCACAAATTAGTTTTTTCATAAAGGCAGAAACAGCATAAAATATATTTATTTCCATTGTTGCTATATGTTCTTGATTGCAGTATTGCCACCTACATACGCTTACAGGGCAAAGATACCCCCCACCCCCGGCCCCACATTTACTGAAATGAGCGACATCATAGCTAATTGCGATCCCCTCTGAATTTATCTCGATTTCTAGTATTTTTGTTGTCTATAATTCCTTGTCCTTGAATCCTTCTTACTTAATAAACTTCCACTTAATCAAACATCAGCTCCGCCGTCCTGTATGAAAGGCAGAGCGTTCGTCAGTCCGCTTCATCACAGTAGAAGGCTGACCGGAGACTTGCCTTACTGTGCCAAGGAGAGACAGCTCCCGAAGCAGTAACACTTGGTAAACGATGCCCTATTTAGTCTCTGCCGTGGCATACTATTTACAGGATTTAATGGCCCACCTTAGGCTGTATAACCTTCCGTATTATTTCGCAGACCGCTCAGGGACCAGGAACAGGAGGCGAGTGACAAACGAGTTTGATATGTTCTACTGGCGGAATGAATCAAATTGCATGTTCCTCGGTATTACTAGCAAAGCTGGGGGCTTTCGTACAGAGGCCAGTCACGTTTACAGGGGTCACCACCAAATTGTAGACACTTTATTGACAAAGGCAAGTCATTGATAATTGGTTTTGTCAATAGAAGGAAAGCAGTGGGCACAAGACAAGCAAAAAATACATTGCATTTCAAGTGAGAGAACAATAAACTTTCAATGTCACCTTTTGTAAATCGCGTGGATTTCTAGTTGTATTTATTTATTTATTTTTGTCTTTTGTGTCCAAAACGCTTCAAATTCTTTGCTTCCAGGTCCTCAATCCTAGGGAAACTGCTAGAATAGAGAGGTGCCATGGTAGGGCTATGACTGACAATGCTACAGTATAGTTATCATCCCTATTTCTCAGAGGTTTTAGATAGAAAGAGACGGAGTGGAAACAAGCATTGTTCACCTTACCTAGTACTCAAAGTAGGCAAAAGGAAGATTGCAGCAAATAGTTCTAACAAGTTCTGAACATTAGAAAACCAAAATAGAACTATTACTATTAAATATAACTACTATAATACAGTTTCCTATGTACAAGAATATAACTACTATAATATTGCCCCCCTATGTACGAGAATATAACTACTATAATACAGTCTCCTATATACAAGTTCATAACTACTATAATACTGCCTCCTATGTACAAGAATATAACTACTATAATACTGCTCCTATGTACAAGAATATAACTACTATAATACTGCCTCCTATGCACAAGAATATAACTACTATAATACTGCTCCTATGTACAAGAATATAACTACTATAATACTGCCCCCTATGTACAAGAAAATAACTACTATAATACTGCTCCCATGTACAAGAATATAACTACTATAATACTGCCCCCTATGTACAAGAATATAACTACTATAATACTGCCTCATATGTACAAGAATATAACTACTATAATACTGCCTCCTATGCACAAGAATATAACTACTATAATACTGCTCCTATGTACAAGAATATAAATACTATAATACTGTTCCCTATGTCCAGGAATATAACTACTATAGTACTGCTCCTATGTACAAGAATATAACTACTATAATACTGCTCCCTATATACAAGAATATAACTACTATAATACTGCCCCCATGTACAAGAATATAACTACTATAATACTGCCCCCTATGTACAAGAATATAACTACTAAAATACTGCTCCCTATGTACAAGAATATAACTACTATAATACTGCTCCTATGTACAAGAATATAACTACTAAAATACTGCTCCCTATGTACAAGAATATAACTACTATAATACTGTCCCCTATGTACAAGAGTATAACTACTATAATACTGCCCCGTATGTACAAGAATATAACTGCTATAATACTGCCTCCTATGTACAAGAATATAACTAGTATAATACTGCCTCCTATGTACAAGAATATAACTACAATAATACTGCCTCCTATGTACAAGAATATAACTACTATAATCCCGCCTCCTATGTACAAGAATATAACTACTATAATACTGCTCTTATGTACAAGAATATAACTACTATAATACTGCCTACTATGTACAAGAATATAACTATTATAATACTGCTCCCTATGTACAAGAATATAACTACTATAATACTGCCTCCTATATACAAGAATATAAATACTATAATACTGCCCCTATGTACAAGAATATAACTACTGTAATACTGCCCCCTATGTACAAGAATATAAATACTATAATACTGCTCCCTATGTACAAGAATATAATGACTATAATACTGACCTCTATGTACAAGTATATAAGTACTATAATACTGCCGTCTATGATAGTTGCTACCAGAATCTCAGCTTTTAAGGCCTCATGTCCACAGGAAACATATAGCCCGCATGGATTTCTGCTGCGGATACACTATTAATTGTCTTTTTTTTGCATGCAGGAGATTAGTTGAGATAGAGGACAATTGAGCCCATCCGCACGTGATCCGCGTTAAAATGGAACATGCTGCTTTTTAATTCCCGGGCGGGCCAACCGCAAATCGCTTAAAAATACAGTCCGTGGCTATTAATTGACCGCGGATGGTCAATGATATGCTATGGGCAGTTTCATAGTGGATCATGCGTGCGGGAGAGCCATGTGGATTTGATAAGTTTATTTTCCCCATGGACATTATTCCTAAGGCCTCATGTCCACCCACATGCATGGATACCACTGCTGAATCCCGCAGTGAAATCCGTATGTGCCCGCGGCCATAAGGAGGAAAAATACATTTTTCTTACCTCTCTGGATGCTATGGGACTCTCCTCTTTGCAGGCCGGATCTTCTTTCTTCTAGCCAGCGGATGTGCTCAGCATGCCGGCAGCGTGCTGCGTGCATCGCCGTGCGCAGCTATTCTTTTTTTAAACTCCTACTCTCCCACATATCTGCAGCACAGCACAAAAATAGCTGTGGCTATGCAGCGGATACGAACGGCTTCCATAGGCTTCAATGGCGGTGCCGTCTGTACGGGAGACTCACAGCGAAATGGAGCTACTGTGATTTCTTCCCACGCGTGTGACTCGCACATCGGGAAAAGAAATGACATCCGCATGCTTTTAGCTGCTAATGCATCCCTATGGGCAGCAAGATGTACGGATCTCCCGTGCGGGGGTCACGCACGGATTTTATAAATAAAATCTGCACGTGGACATTGGGCCTAAGTCAGAGAGGAGCAATATGGCCACCGGTAGTAAAATGTAGAAGAGATTATAGAGATGTAGACCCGGCGGTGCACATGATGTCCTCCTGGCAAAGTTCTCTTTTACGATGAGATAAAACTGCTGGTTAATTATAAAATTTGCCGCTATCTAAGCAGAAAAGAGGAATTTCCCTATAGTAAAGTTTGGTTGATTTTTCTATCTGTGAACCAACTTTCACGAGTTTGTAAAAAGGTGTGTAAACCCATTAAATTAGGATTGGATAATTGCTCTCCCTCCACAAGGCTGCGTGGAGCTTCTGAGCAAGGCTTATGATGGGTGCAACGAGCAGGCACTAATGACTTCTGCAAGGCCGGCGCAGTGACATCTTCCTGCAAGCAGGTCTACACGTCTCACAAACTAAGAAGTGGCAAATAGCAACTTAACCGTGAACCAAACACTGCGAAGCGGCGTAATTGAATCATAATATGTATATGCAGTCGTTACATTAAACACATTGGCGGCTTGCAGGACTCTGAAATTTGCATCAAAGCAAAGGCTGATATACTACAAGACGGTGGGCAAGAGGGAGACGCCATTTCTGTGCGCACACCTCTACTGCTTACATGGGTACAGGAGAGATGATAATAGTCTGATCGGTGGGTGTCTCATTGCTGAGAACACCACCGATCCCAAGATTGGGGGTTCCATATCTCTCACCTCTTGTCCCTGAGGGCTTGTTGTGCCCACCTGCAGTGACATAGAGGTCGAATGCAGTGACGGTCGCACATGCACAGCGTTGCTCCTTTCATTTCAATGGGGCTTACAGAATCAGCTGGGTACACGCATTGGCTATTTTTGGCAGTCCCATTGAAGATGAAAGTAGCTGCACCACATATGTGCGGCCGTCGTTCCATCCAAGCCCCTCCTCTACCACCATTCACTTCAATGGTCTGCCGGAGAGAGACGAGTTCTAGGGATAAGTCATATCCAGTGGCCTCATTGAAGTGAGTGGGGAGGTGGTGCATACACAACTGTCAAAATTAAGTTATGTGCAACAATCAATTTTCTATGGATTGGTAGGGATCTCAGCAGTGGGACGTCCACCAATCAACAAGCCACCCCTATCCTGTAGATAGGTAACAACTTGCCAAGATGAGAATCCCTGACCACACTAATTGGCTGCACATACATTTTAAGGGCGTGGCTTGGCTGACTACTGACAGCCATGCTCAGGCTCTAACAGCTAAGATCGGAGAAATCTCATATTCTGGCTGGTTAACCCTTTCCATGCCATAATCAATAGCAATTGCAGCATTAAAGCAGATGAATGGTGGTGGTGGGGCTCCTTTTGTCACCCAGCGGCATCCTGCTATGCGATCACAAGCTATCAGTCGGTTCCCATTGCATTCCAATGGAGAAATGTCATCTAGTTTTATCCATATGCTCCCCCCGAAAATGTAACGAAACTTCTACAATACATTATATCAACCCCAGAGTGCGGCAATTAACCTCTACAACTCATCACCCCCCCCCCCCCCAATAAAATAAATAAGCCTTCGTATGATGATTTAACAAGTTATTGCTCTTACAATGTGACAATGAAAATGGCTTGTTCTTTAAACACAAATAGGCTGGACACTAAGGGGTTAATGATTTAATAGCCAGCGGTTCAGTTGCTGTAACCCCCATTATATGATCAGATGTGGTCTGGGTGGGACAATTCAGTTAATAGCCTCTGCTTCCCGGTTTGTTAATGCAGGATGCAAGTATTCCGAATCAGTTTGTGCCAAGATATACAGCCCCTTTCAGAATGTGGGACATGGGGCAACCCGTTATTTGCCTTGGGTCCGGCTCCAAATACGCCTGGCAGACATTCAAATTTGTTAGATGAAGCTGCAGACAACAATATATCTTCCCTGTTGTAGCCTCTACAGGGGAAATGTAGTATTACATGATGGCCATTCACATGAATGGCCATTCGATAACTATGAGGACAGTATATGGTCCACCCAGTCAGGAGCTGCTCTACATTCCTGCCATGGAGGGCTGTCCGGAGTAGTCTATGACGTTCATATGCCCTAACAGGACATGCCATATTCGTACAGCCCCCTTAATGTTCACCCTCGACTATTTGGATGTTCCCGCGTTGCACTCAGGTGCTTTATGGACGATCCCTAGTTTGCTACTTGCACCAGTGAATGGGTGCTATTCGAATATTGGACCAAAAAACAGTCCGTGTGCAAGTACCCTTATTAGAAGGATCCTTTGACAATTAGCAAATCAAAAAGTGTCCCATTGCTGGGATCCCAATGATCAAGTGCGATCGGTGGGAAAACCTGGCAGTAATTTTGACTTTATGGGTCGTACTTTTATCAGCTATTCAAAGTCTAAAGAGAGAAAAAAAATCCTTGATCCTTCCAGAGTTTTCACATCTTGACTTGACTCGCCCTTGGATTTCTGTTCAAAAATTAGTTGGTGCAAAGCAGTTTCTTAAGAGCGGAGTCTCCAGAGGATAGCGCGGTGTCACATGCTGTGCATCTCACTGATGTGCTATCTGATGCCTGACGGCAGGATTCGCCTTGAGGGTGAGCTGGTGCCGGTCTCCTGCGACTCAGCTCAGCTTTTTAAAGCTCCGGATCGCATTCTAGATTGATGTCTATCAGACTGGACACCGGCGCTGTGATTGCCGGCTCAGCAGACGCTACATATCGTTAGTGGGAGAAGGCGAGGGGCGCTGGGACCATTTTAATGTCACTTCAGTTTCTTTTTAAGAACAAACACGGGTGGCGCTGAGGAATTACTTGTGTTAGATTGTTTACTGCAGCCGCTCCCCCATGGCTGGAATGTGCAGAGTGAATTATATGGTCATTTCGGAGCGCGGCAAGGAAATACTGCGATCTGGTGTTTTGTCCTGCGAGTTTCCTGTTGATGAGGCCTATAATCAGAAGAACACTTCAGAGGTCGTTAACATTCAGATCTACACGTTTTACATGTTGTGCGCTTCAGTACTTGATGTGAGAAGTAAAACAGCAGAGAGCATACAGGTGCTGGAAAGTAAACCGTGTTCTCTATGTAGGCCTATGGTCCATGCTGGTATAACCTGGGCATCTTCTGGTATATTATCACATACACTGAATGCCACTTTATTAGAGCTCCGGCCCTTTAACAATGGGCATTTTCCTGTATGGAAATTCTCCCCGTGACCCCGAAGTGCGGCATAAAATCACGCAACAAGTTTTCCGTGGATCATTTTCTGTGTGAATTCACATTAGATGGGAAAATTCTGCAATGATTCCTTCCTGTCATCTAGTCAGGATCTCCATTTAATCTGCTGCAACTACAAGAAGCTTCCTGTCCACAGGGACCGATATTCATAACCTGCTGGAATCATGAAGACCAAAGGAAGAAGGTTCAATGCACTACTAGATGGGGGTCTAAGGAAGTGGCCATTTAGTGTGCATACCGCTTATATAAGTTACTTTATGTTGTGGTTTATAGGGATATGAACAATGCTGATATAATCTGGGTATCTCTTGCATGTATGTACAGATGGTATAAGTTATATATCTGCTATATACAATAATATAGACCATGCTGGTATAACCTAGGTATATTCTGTATGTAATAATATATGTACGGCTGGTATAAGTTATACATCTCCTGTATATAGTGATATGGAGCATGCTGGTGTAACCTAGGTATCTCCTTTATATAATTTTATATGTACAGCTGGTATAACTTATACATCTCCTGTATATAGTGATATGGAGCATGCTGGTATAACCTGGGGATCTCCTGTGTATGATTATATATGCACAACTGGCATAAGTTATACATCTCCTTTCTATAGGGATATGACTACTATTGACACTGGAAGCAAGGGGTGGAGAGTTGGGTGAGATGTGTTGAGATCAGGTGATGCCCACAGCTGCTAATTGGCTGGCTGTCCCCGCTGCCCTGCCATCCATCAGCTACGGGTCTCCGCTTCCATCTTCTCCGCTCCAGACTTTGGCTGCCATCTCCGCTTCTGTGAGTGCCGACCACCCTGATGCTGTGTCCCATGTCCAGCCTGCTCCCGTGCCATCTTCTCTCGGGGTTTCTCGCTGGAAAACCCTGTTTTGCTGTGGCCGCTGCCGTCACAGTTCCCTGCCCTGTCCCTGCTGGTGGCCTCTCTTTGCTGCGTTCTGTGCCGACCACCCCACTGCTGCTGTTGGTGGCCTCTGCTATCACACTTCCCTGGGCCCGGTGGCCTCCCATCTCCACTGGTCGACCACCCCGATGCTGTGTTACCTGTCCACCCTGCTGCCTTGCCATCAGCTCCGGCCCCACTGTCCTATCATCTCCGGCTTTGTCGAACATCCTTCGCGGCCTGGTGTTGTCACACTTCCCTGCCCTGCCCCTGCTAGCCGGCCAGCCGCCCATCTACGCTGCTGTCACCCCACTGCTTGCAGAGTGTCCTGTCCCTGCTTCCCTGCGCCATCATGGAGCTCACATGCCGAACTGCCCAGACAGGAGCCCAGCCAATCAGCAGCTGTGGGCGTACCGTATACTTCCCACAGCTGTATCCCAGGTCTCCACCCATTTTTGTGGTGGAGACAAGATACAACAGTACCAGGGATATGAACCATGCTGATATAACCTGGGCCTAAGGGCTCAGTCAGACGGGCGTTTTTTCGCGCGATTTGCGGATCGCATGACGGATGCGCATCCGCAAATCGCGTGACCGGTGCGCGCAAGTCGCCCGCAAATCGCCCGAAAATCTGCTCCTAGCCGCGTTTCATTAGAAACGGGCCGGAGCTGTCCAGCGCAGTGCATTCAATGGAGACGGCAATACAGCCGTCTCCATTGAAAGCAATGCGCTGCGGGCGAGCCCGGGATGAATTGTCGGTAAGGGCTTAAATATATAAGCCCTTACCTGCAATTCATCCTAAAATGTGTTAAAATAAAAAAAAATTGTATACTCACCTTCTGCCGGCAGCCGAAGCTCCGCGCGGCCGTCCTGCAGTGGGTGTGAAGGAGGTGTGAGTCAGACCTGCCCCCTGATTGGCTCAGCGCTGAGCCAATCAGAGGCATGCCTCACTCACACCCATTCATGAATTCATGAATGGATGTGAGTCAGACCTGCCCCTAAGGCAGCAGTCACTCACCCATTCATGAATTCATGAATGGGTGTGTGAGTGTTTTCAGCCTCTGATTGGTCAGGGCTGTGACCAATCAGAGGCAGATCATTCAGCAGGCGGGGATTTTAAAGCCCCGCCGGCTGAATAGTGCCGAGAAGCAGTTCAGGAGAACTGACAGCGGCCGCGGCTGGACTCCGGCTGCAGCGGAAAGGTGAGTATCCAATTTTTTTTAATTTTAACACATTTTAGGATGAATTGCAGGGAAGGGCTTATATATTTAACCCCTTCCCGACAATTAACCCCGTGCACGCCGGCAGCCCATTGCTTTCAATGGAGCAGCTGTATTGCCGCTCCATTGAATTCAATGGGCAAACATCGTTCTTCTCTGCCACAGCTGTTACAGCTGTGGCAGAGAAGAATGATTTGTCTTCTATATGTTCTCAATGGGGTCGGCGCTGCTGCCGCCGGCCCCATTGAGCGCATATACAGAAGAGAACAGGAATCGCAGATCGCAGATAGGTGCGAACTGCGATTTTTTGTTCTATAATTTATCGGACGAGCGCATAAAAAGCGCTCATGTGTCCGATACCATTGCAAAGCAATGGTTTTAAAAAATCGCCGGACGCATGCGCATGCGCAAATCGCGGCT
Organism: Eleutherodactylus coqui; assembly: GCF_035609145.1. NCBI lineage: Eukaryota > Metazoa > Chordata > Amphibia > Anura > Eleutherodactylidae > Eleutherodactylus > Eleutherodactylus coqui. Next base: position 82,106,611 of record NC_089846.1, read on the forward strand.
AAAAACGCCCGTCTGACTAAGCCCTAACACTGTATTATTACTAGTAATATCTAGCAAGTAAAGTATGTTATGCAAACACAATACAGTTGCCATGTCCAGCAGCAGAGGGGGAGAGATCATCAGCAATGGACAAAACAGAAGTTAGGACGGTGTCTGTGTATTTGGATGCGCATTTACGCCGCATATTTGCACAAACGGCGTTCCATATTTGCATGTGCCTATTTTACTGTAACGTATTTGTACATTCCTTTCATTTCCACAAAAAAATACGTAGTATGCTCTATTGTTCTGCGCTTTTGTTTCTGAAAATAGCACATATGGGACTAATTAACTTAATTTTCCATTTCATGGAATGAGAGTGCCCTTGCGTGTTTTTTTTCTGCCCATGAAATGCACAAAAAGCACAGTAATGGCTCTTTCACACGAGCGCAGGTGATTTTTGGCCGTGTCACGGGCACAGCGCGACTGGAAATCGAGTGAATGGGCGCACAAATCTCCGATTTCTGCAACCGTTCAGATGGCCTGGGTCCGGCGAGCATATGCTGAGCCCGGGATACCGTTGGGCAGGGGGAGACAGTTTGGCTCTGCTAAACCTCCTCCCCTTTTCGTCCCCTTGCTAGCTCGTGGCAAGGGGCGGGAGCGGCACTGGCCGGGAGGTAGTCTGTTAAGCTCCTGCCCCCTCTTTGCCCTGTGTCGGCTGTCAGAAATGGGAGTAGGCAGGACAGGGTGGGAGCTTAGCAACTGGCTCCCACCTTGTCCTGCCCTCTCCCATTGCAAACAGCCGGCAAGGGGCGGAGAGGAGGACGGAAGGGGATGGAAGTTTAGCAGTCATGCTGCTAAACTGCCTCCCACCTTCCTTCTCCGACAGCTCCCATAGGAGTCTTTGGGAGCCTCCACTGAATTCCTGTCAGAAGATAGTTCCTGAACTATCTTTCCTAGCCCGCGTAAAAACGCCCAACTGGAATGATCACCGTATGCGCTATCTTAACCGCCTAGGCAGCGTATAACGGATGGCCGTGAAAGCACGACCGATATACGCTCATGTGAAGGAAGTCTAAAATGCACACATGCGCGTGAAAATCTGCAGCAACTATTGCGCAAATATGAAGCGTAAATGTGCAGACGCCTGTGTGAGAACGGTTTTAGATTTTGAACCTATAGTAAAATATAATATATGGTGGCGCTATTTTCACGGTCCTGTCTATCAAATCGGCATTACTAAGTGTAATTTGTGGCTGCTGATAAGCAGGATTGAGTTGCCCTTGTCATCATTCTCTCTATTTGTACAGCTGTATGAAAGGGATCGTTCTGGATTCATTATTTATAATTAAGTCTTCAGTTCTTCTCATTAGCTGCTTCAATCACCAGATCTGTCTTTGTTTCTCAGCCTCAAATGTTTCTGAACCTCTGAATATTTGACAAGTTCTTCCTCTCAGACTGAATATCGGTTTGCGCCAGCAAATGAATTTAGCGATTGTCTAATGTATAGAGTCATATAAGGAGGCGTCCGGGATAATGACCATCTCTAGCCCTATAGCACCAACATACTCCGCAGTGCCTTACACATCAGAGGGGGCCGACAGAACCGCTCATTAACTAAACCAATAATTGTTCACATATCACCAGTCATCAGACTTGTACTAAAGCACAAGAATGTCGGATACAAATACTAAAAGTATGATATCACTCCATAGCAACTGCTGGGAGCATCCATAGGAAGCAATGTATACAGAGCCCAGAGGTATACGCACTCTAGTAGGCGGTGTGACCAGTTCTTCCCCTTTGTTACTGTTTGTAATCTTTTGTGAATACACATTTTTCCATCTCTGCCCCCTCCCCACCTGATTGCCTGCTACACTCTAGAGGCCTCTGTTGTATACTGCACTCACTTGCATGCAGTGCAGCCTCCTGTCTTATAGTTATCTGACACCATTGTAAAAGTAAGATTTTTTTACTTTAAGTTTCACATCTATCCCATGATGCATCAGCACATGATTAGCTAGAGGCTATACTATTTCTGCTTGCTGGAGGGACAATTAAATTATCATTGCCTTCTATGTTCACCTAAAAAAGCCAAAGACCATAAGTATACAATCAGGAGGATGAGCTGTGATCTCCTCCATTATGCCTGTGTGACAAGAGCTGTGTGATCATCATCAGTAACTGTGTCTGTATCCCCCTCTTGGCAGTTTCTGTGGTAGGTTCATGTAACCACATCACATAGATTGAGAAATATGCTAGAAAATCAACCCATAGCCCCCAAGTAGATCAGAGCTGATCAGAACTGAGATCACATGAGTATCTGAGGAAAAAGAGGCCAGGAGTTTCAGATAGAAAGAAATAACTAACCAAATGAACACTAGCTGACTTATATATACTGGAGAGATAGCTTCATCATGAATGAGTGTCTGCATCCTCCTCTAGACAGTTTCTGTGGTAGGGTCCATGTGACAGCATCACATAGACTGAGAAACTAACTACTAACTGAACATATAACCCCAAGTAGATCCGGGTCAGAACTGAGATCACATGACCATCTGAGGAAAAAGAGGCCGGGAGTTTCAGATAGATAGACAAAACTAACCATGGTAACACAAGCTGACTTATATATACTGGGGAATAGCTATGAATGAGAAAAATCCCCGGAGTGGCCGTTTAAACATAAATAAAGTTCAATGTGCTGAAATAAGTGAGGTGCAGTAATAGGAATTAGCTCCATAGGAATACTTAACCCATATTCTAAATATCTACACAGTCACTCTGCTGATATTTATAATATGGGTTAATTATTCCTATGGAGCTCTCTGTTATTACCGCACCTCACTTATTTAGCACATTGTACGTTATACAGTATGATCCTTGATTACATATACTACTTGGCTCTGTATACATTGTTTATTATGGATACTCTTAGCAGTTGTTATGGTGTGTTTTTGCTGATATCATAACTTTTTAGTACTTTTATACAAAATTCTTGTGCTTTAATAAAATGTGATGTTTGATGACGGGCATTATTTGCAAAATTTCTTTGCTGTTTTTGTGTAATTTTGTGTAGCTCTTTACTTTGGTTGATTCAACCCTTCACAGTATATATGTGATTATGTCTTATCCCAGCAACCGAAGTTTGCTAACAGTCAATTTCCTCTGTGTAGTGTCTATCTCCCACTGCAGGCCTGCTAGCTAACTAATGCTGATCCCCAGTGGTTGCACACCAGAAGTCTTAGCTGACCTCACTTACGGTTTTGATGCACGGGAGTCACTGCTTCTTCTAACTCAAGTGATCCTGTAACATTGGCTGGGGTCGGGAGAGCTCTTGTTGTGCCAAAATTGAGCACAAATGTTGCTGCATCTCTCCAGTCTGTCCTACAGCAACCTTACATATGTATGGAGATATTCTTCACCGATGCAATGCCTCCTTTCCAGTCATTTACACTAAATCTAAACAGAAAAAAAACTTCCTTATGACAACATGTAACGTTGGTGGTATACAAAGATACTGTAAAATCAAGGCCTCATGAAGCCCTATGGCAGCCCTGTTACAGCTCCGTACAAACCAAGTCATAATACAGCTGTATGCATGAGCCTAACTTCATCTTTTTGTGCCATTTGTGTAATAAAGAACTGGAAGTTTTCCCATTCGGTTTAACACAAAATCAGAAAGTCATGTCGAAAATGTTTCACCAGTCGGAATAATTAAGCTGCTCAGATCTGGGACTGGTGCATGTAAAATAATGGGGTCATTGAAGCGTGCCCGCTCTTGTGGGAGTCCCCATTCATTCCAATCTCAAATCTAATAATTATTGTGCACCTGTATGTACACGGCTCATCTCATCAGGGTCACATTAAAAGTTTAGCAGGGTTTTTTCAAGATTTTCAACTTTGATCTTCTTCCTTTCCTCTGATATAACTTCAGTCTGCAAAGTGTACCAGCAGAGAAAGTCGGCTTTCTGCTCCCTGTATTCCCTATTAATGAGGGTAAATAACAATTTGAGGGTACAGTGTATAGTATTGGGTTTAGTACAAAAACAAAAGATTGTGAAGGTTCCCAAAATATGCTCGTTCACCATTTGGTAAATGCCCTATTACAGAATTGTATTTCCTCACTGAAAACGGTAGAAGCCCAATATTTTTGCCTTGAATATCCTATATGGTGTAAATAAGATTTCGTTATAAAAAAAGGCAAACTTTCTCAACTTTTGTCAACTTTTCTTTGCACCAATTTATCTTAAACCAAATTGGAGCAACCTGCCTTAAAGGGGTAGACTTACTTCTAGCTGTTTTGTTGCAGGAAGCAGACAGCTCTATACGTTGCACAGTGGCCCAGGTTGGTACTGTAGGCTGAGCCCTACTGAAGTAATTGGGCCTTAGTCTGCAATGCCAACCTGGGCCACTGCGCTGCCTGCAGCAAAACAGCTAAAAGTGGGACAAACCCTTTAAGTTAAAATCCTTCTGTTTTGATTATTTAAATACTATGCAGGCACAAGTGGCAGTCTGAACCTGATGAGAAACATCAAAGGGTTCTTCCAGGATTATGCCATGCATGGCCTATGTGCAAAATAGGTCATCAATGCAATGAGGTGTACCTATATTTCCTACAGACTTTAGGCACTGTTTGTCAGTTAATGATTTTATTCTTAGTTTGTTCATGCAAGCAGAAATGGCAAGGCGCCATACTGAGTGTGTTTTTTAAAAGTTGATTGTTGTTGGCGCATGATACTGGATTGTGCCAGAGCAGACCAAACTCCCTGCACCCCTGCTCGATTCCACCTTACAGACTGTAAGCCTCACCAGAAGACTGCGGGGCTCCTGTGTACTTAGAGTGAGTTTATTCCACCACTGCCTTGCATTTCTCAGTGTCTGAGAATCTTGGAGGAGACTGCAGAGCTGCTTTTAGTCTTGAAAATGATGGCTTGTACAGATTTGTTATGTGATAGAAGGAAGCAGATTATACAGAGTATTAAGAAAAGGGATGAAAAGAGAAAACAAGAGAGCAGCTTTACGGAAAACACCCACTGAGCTCTGAACCTGCAGTTGCACAAGCAGAGAACACCCACTGAGCTCTGAACCTGCGTATACATGAGCAAAACAATTTGGATATAACAATACACAAATAAATAAAGCAGGCAACATAGTTCAAATAAAATGTCTCCAGGTTCACATATACACATCTAAAAAACTGAATTTAAAAAATCCTAATAAAGTCATAATTACCCAACTTTTTCTATTTTTGGGTAATTGAAAGCACTTTGATAATGAGGACAGTGGAAATTTGTCAATTTTCTACAGCTGAAGTCACTTCATGCTCCATCTAATAGATAGCTTGACTCATGTTCCGGAGTTTTGCCCCTTCTAGATCATGAGAGACAATAGCAAACGTAAAAAAAAAATGTACAGGAAGAGACTTGGATATAATTAGTTCTACTGTGATATATCTCCTTTAAACGAGCAGCAAGGAGCAGGAATGGAGTCTATGATTTAAATATGAGCCATTGCATTCAGCTGCTTATCAAAGACTCCTGACACCGCTTGTTGTACTTGTTAATTTTCAGCATCATCATGCAGATCCAGGGAGATTTTGCAGCAAGGTAATTAGACCACAAGTGGCTGTCACTCTATAATCTGTAGCATGCAGTTCATACGGAGGGCGGGTCACTTATATGTTCCAAGTAATAAACAATAATCTAGGAAACAATCTCCAAATACAAATTATATGTATGGGACAGGAACCACTTAACAGGGTAAAGACGAGACCCCAAAACTCTTCAACTGATATCACATTGAAATGCTCAAAGAAAGTAGAAGGCAGCTTCCAAAAAAGGTCTTTTTATTCCATTGAAGCAGGTGCATTAAAGCACCTGCTTTAATGGAATATAAGGACCCTTTTTAACAGCACATATTGGAAGCTGCCTTCTACTTTCTTTGATGATCTACACGGTTGGCTAATCAGGATTATTCCCACAGAGGAGGCGTGCATCCATGTTCTTCATAAATTTGGAGCGCTGTTCAACCTGCTGTATACATTAAAATGCTTGGGTTCCCGGTTAAAATGTCTCGTATGGGTAGAGCAGAGGGTAGTGGAAGCTAAAGAACACAATTCTCACTCATCTTATGATGGCTCAGTAGAATGTAGTTGACCACTATGGTTTTAGTTAGGTTGAGTTAGTTTGTCTCACGTTAAAGCGACCCTCTAGTTTCAGGACAACATTCTCTCTTCAATCCATTGGTTCTGGTCGTTGTTTTTTGCCTTCCAAGATGGCTGCAAAACTTTTCTAACTATACTTATTGTACTTTGTGCACTGCACTCCAATTGGCCAGTGCTGATCACATGTATAGTGCTAGCCAATCAGAGAGCAGATATGGTGTATTCGTGGTTTAACACTACAAATGCACTATGGGGATTAGGTAGTAGATTGTGTTGGCCATCTTGGATGGCCAAAAATGGGTCTTGGAACAGTGTGTCAGAGAGGCGGCAGAGGAGGACAACTCCAGGTAATATATCTAATTTTCTCTCTGGATCTAGGACACAATTTTGTGTCAAAACCAGGATGGTTGTTTTAATGAGAAAAAAAAACTCTACCCAGATCTCCAATGTTATAGAAAATGTTGTCTTGGCCCAAAGATTCAAAGAGCTTTTTGGAGGACTCTACAGAATATGAGGACAATTCTCTACAGCACTAATTCACAGGCTTTGTTCACTTTTAGGGAAACTCCTAAACTTATGCCTCTCCTATTGAAAAATTGATAACTATCAATTGTATTTTCTTGGAAAATCCCTACCTGGCTTTGTATAATGCGGGGTTCCCCAAAACTTTGACAAATACTACTCTAGATGGTGGGGTCTATGACTCTTCAAAAGGGATTCTCTGGGACTTTCACTATCAATGACCTTTAGTAGGATAGGTCATCAGTAGCTGATCAGTAGGGGTTCACCAATTAGGATCCCCCCTGACCAATGATCCCCGGGCCCACTGTCAATGGGGAGAGCACTGTCAACACTACAGCAGCTCCCTTTGGTACTGCAGGCATTGAATTCACTGAGCTGTGCATACAGTACCGAAGCGATGGTACATAGACAGTGTTATTTGCTTTCAACACTGTTTCTACTAACAGTGGTGCGGGAAACAACTGATCAGTGGGGATCCTGAGTGGTGGAGCCCTACCAATTAGCTACTGATGGCATATGCTGAGGTTTGGTCCTCAACAGTAAAAGTCCTGGAGAATGTGGTAGGGTAGGACTACAATGGGTGAGGCATTGCTGATATTCTCAGCTAAGTGTCATGCACATGGCAAAGCCTACTGTATATGACGGCACACCAAGTGGTGCCACCGCGTGGCAACAATGATTCTAGGGGACAATACATTTGTGATATGGTGTCCATTGGAATTTACATATGAATGTGCGATAGAAGAACATGTATGCCTCGGTATAAGACTAGGGATACACTGAGGTACCGTATAGGTCCATAGTGTTTGACATGTTACAATGTGCTAATTAAGATTATCCATTAAATGGCAGTTAAAGGAGTTTCTGGGACAGTAGAAAAAATTTCTAGGCTCGAAATGGTGTATTGGCTCCTGGTCCAGCATTAAAGTTCCGGTTCCCGGGGCTTGGAACCCCTAAGGAGGCGGCAGACGATCATGTGCTGCACATTGTGCATGTAACCACTCAGCCAATCACAGGCTTCAGCAGCCATGGCTGAATCACTGTAGAAGCCTGGGATCGGCTGAGTCGTCACATGCACAGCATACGGCACATGACCGCCCGCTGGCTCCTTCTGGGCTCCAGCATTGGACAGGGTGCTGCTGCAGTAGATGAGTGCATTACATTTTCTCCTTAACTTTCTTACACCATTTTAAGCCTAGGAAATTTACTTTACGTCCCAGAAAACCCCTTCATATCTCCAGCTTTGATCTGAATCATCATGATACACAATAAAAAACGTCTGATAGCAAACTCCGCTATGCTATATCTTTTTAAGCTCCGATACTCCTATAAACACTCAATATTTATTAGTTGTCTGTAGGCTCATTCATCCCAACTTTTGATTGCTGACTGTAGAAAAACAGAAAATCCCTAGCGGCCATTGGATTTGCAGCATCGGCCAATTTTTTTGTATATATATTTCTTTATAATGGGGTCCCTGACCTAACGCCGGTATCACATTCTTGCCTAAAGCATCTTTGCTACCCATGATTTTCCTTTTATGATTATCTCAAAGAGGGTCCAACTTGTAAAGACTAAATAAAAGATGTCGTCGATGAGACAGAGCGCTCCTCCTATAGTCCCGGGGTCGGTGTGCGATCCCCTCTGACAGAGCCACAGAATAAGAGCGAGGAGCCTGCGCCCGGCTCAGTGTCTCGGCATACAGCTGTATTTTCCTGTGTGATTTCTGAGGCCATCTACCCTTGGAGGAAAGGTTAAAGCAGATTGATTTGTGGAGTGGCCCCGGAGGCTCGAGGATGTTGTGTTACAATGAGTCTTTGATAGACACTAACTTTGGTTTGTCTGGAAATCATTTCATTGCCGGCTCATCAGCTGCAGGCCTACAACAGAGAAAAGACTCGGCACCTGCTGCGTGACGGACGTCGTTACCGACAATACTCAACATAAAAACAAACAAGTGTAGCGCAGATTTCCCATCGTGCTGGAAATTTCATTAAACAGTTCAGATTATTTGTAAATCATTCATTCAAGAGCCATGCAGTTCCTGCATGCAGAGGTGTGCATGGAGGAAGACGGGGCCCCTTCTGATCCTGGTGGAGACTCCTCTATGCCAAAGTAGTAGGAGGTGGCAGTGCTCAGGGGTGTGGACAGAGGGGAGGCTCCTCCCTCGTGTAATTTTTGATTATTAATCCAATGCAAAGCTGCTTCAGATTTATATTTTAGATGCATCGGAGGAGCAATAAAAAAGATGGAAACATCTTATAAAGTATCCTTAAGACGTGTTCAGTGCTACAAAAATAATACACATGGTTAAAATGACTCCTGATCTCTCAAGTAGGGTCCATGTCTGACAATGACTAGAAAGAACATGGAATGCGGGGAAATATTGGTGACATGACTGGGCGAGCTGTGTGTGTGTGTGTGTGTAGGGGGGGGGCGACATGTTTGTGGGGGGAGGAAGGGGTAAGTCAACTTTTCCTCCAACTCCAGAGGTATCAATATAACTGCAGCTGGAGACATAATTGTTTCCAGGACAGTCCTGGTATCTAGTATTTATAACACATGGTGGCAGTTTTGTTGCCTACAACGGGGCATATTTACTTAGGACCACGGCTGATCTTAGCTAAGTGTGACCCATGCAGTCAGATGGGGCATGGCACCGACGACCAGCTTGTAGAGAGGTACCAGGTAGATGCAGGCTGGGGACGATTGGACGCCTTTGGTTCACCTATTCAGCTGATCTACTTACTGTGTGTGGAGTTACAAGAATCATCCTCCTCCCTGCTCTGTCTCCTCCCCTCTGATGTCAGACCATCAGCACCCCATAACACAATTGCTTAGTTCTGCTACTGCACGTTATGAGCTTTGTTCTGCTGCTGTATTTATGTACTTAGCTTGGTTCTGGTGCTCTATGTATGCAATGAGGTTGGTTCTCCTATTGTATTTATATACCGAGCTTAGTTCTAGTGCTGTGTTTATGTACTGAGCTTGGTTTTGGGGCTGTAATGATCTTGCTTCTAGTGTTGTATTGATGCTATGAGCTTTGATCTAGTGTTTTCTGTATATAATGAGATTGGTGCTGGTGCTGTATTTATGTTATAAGCTTGGTTCTGGTACAGTACTTATTCCCTGAGTTGTTCTGGTGTGTGTAGGCTGCTATCTTGCTGCTTTATGCCCAAGCAGAATACAGGCTGAGTGCTTATCACTACAATGTATAGTTTTTTTTTTCTTATGACGGGGCACCACACTGGGTGCCATCCAACCAAGCCACTGCTTAGCAAGGAGTTGCATAAGCCAGTCTAAGTAATGTTTGTGCCAGCAGAGGTGTGACAAATGTATTAAACCTCATTTGTGGCACCTGGTGGCATCTCTGTATAGCCTAAGTGTCAGCTATAATCTACACCAGCTTCTAGTATAAATTATAATAAATCTGAAGAGCTACGCATGGCCACGCCCCCGACCCCTGACCACCATGGCTGGTCCAGCATAAATGCTCAAAAAAGTGACACTTCAGTCCTGGTGCAAGCCAGATAATACATACATATACCCCAATGAGAGGCGACGCTCCTTATACACATAATACCCACTACTGAACACCGTCACCCTAGGCCAGCGACACACGAGCATATTCTGGCCACATCTATACATCCATAAAACAAACGGGTGTGCCAGCCTGACTGCGGGTCTCCGGACCTGAACTCCCATAGCCATAGATTCCTCGTTCAGGCCAGAACACTCTTCCATATTCGACCGGGCTCACACGAACAGGTCCGATATCTGCAGCGGAAGACCTGCAAGTGATCACAGATGTACACGTGTGGACAGTGTATCGTCCGTGCGGAAGAAAACTCGCAAGCAGGGAATGACATCAGAACATCACGCAGCCGACCATCCAAGCGAAAATTGATGCTCTCACTTCTTTTTCTCTCTCCTCTTCCCCAGCCGGTATTCTGGCTCTTCTACCTGGTCTCCTAGCAAGTTGCGGGCAATTCCGCCGCCCAAATGCAATGTTAATAATGTATGGGCTGCGGGTTGCAAGCATCCGCAGACATCAATGGAGCCCGTCTACACGGAATCCGCGCTAAAATAGAGAATGCTGAGATTTCTCTTCCGCTCACAGAATACGCAATATGTACCGGCAGGTGTGAAGGAATCTTCAAAACTGCGTGCCTTTTAATGCCCGCGTATTACTGCGGATCGCCCGCACTTACAGCAATCCCGCAATCCACAAATCAAATCCGTTCGTGTGAGACCGGCCTTACAGACACACAAATGTGACCGGAGAATGCTCTTGCATCACTGGCTCTAGTTTGTGTGCGAGCCCAGAAATGTGGGAGACGTCTTGGAGGAAAGTGTTAAACTGTCTTCAGCTCCTCCTTCTGCCATTGAAGGCTACTTATGTAGAATACGGAGCGACAGGAGACGCCGCGATGGCGCTGCACCAGTCTCTTCATGATCTTGATTTCTACAGTCACATGTGGGTCTGGACTGGTAAATGTCATCCTACGTACAAGTTACACTCGCACTCCGCACACTAACTTATTTAATTGTCAGTTAAATGACTTCCGCGACAACAATGTGACCCGGAGCCATCGTCCCCAGACGCGGCATATTCACTCACTTGTGCGTGAAAGCCATGTAAAATTAATCCATGTTGATGTTTCTACTCCAGATAGATGAATTAGACGCCGCTGCCACAGCGAGAGCGCAGAAGCTCGGAGAGCTGCTCTTGTGCCGTACCACTACAACTCCCAGCATCACAAATGTGTAGTTATGGAGCAGCCAGAGAGCCACGAGGATGGAGCCCGCTGGTCTAGAGAAGCCAGAGCTGTCAGAGGGATAAGCCGCTCGCCCTGTGTCCTACTGCCAGGGAGAATGTAATATCACATGGCGCTCATTCAGATGAGATCCGTCTTTTTAAGGGTGCATGCACACGGGGGAACGATTTATTGGTTCGAGAAGCTCAAACCGATAACACACTTCTAAAATTGAGATGTTCAGTACAAGTGCGTGGCAATTTGTGTGAAAATTGCATCTGATTGCTGAACATGTGATTTTCACACATATGAATATTGCATATATTTTCAATGCAGAATTAAAAATCCCCCTCGCATGCAGCACCCATCACATTGATGGGAGGGGTTCTCACCCATCTCTGCAGACTCACAAACAGACAGAACATACTGTGACTTTTCTATCTCGCAGCATCGCAGCATAAGTAGAGCCATTGAAAACAATGGGGTCTGTTTCAGTGTGAGTTTTCTGCATGTCACAGTACGCAAAACTGGTGCGAGAAACTCGCTGGTGTGAATGCACCCTAATACAGGTATGGCCTGAGTCTGCCTGAATAGGAGTCACTCGTACAGATCACAGGCTCTCCATTCTGGCTGTGGGGACCGTCAGCGGTCAGCGCTCTCCAAAATGTCCAAATGTCATTTTGAGGATATTCTGACTCCCCTGCATCACTCAGGAATCTGGAAGAACCTGTGAGATAGCTCTAATGGAGTTCTTCTGTCACCCAGCTTTCCCAGTATCCTGAACAGCAATCAGTCAGACATTACTGTCTCTCTGGAGTCTGGGGCAGCTGTGGGAGAACCTGTGATACATGTAATGGTCATCTGAATTGCCACCCAGATTTCCCTTTTGGGTGTCTTGGAACACCTCTTTGGGAAAGCTGGGTGACATCTAAAACGACCTATCAAAGAGACAGCCATCAAAGTGGCTATCCAATGCTTGTTGAGCTACATGGATCATTCTCCTGATTCTATCGTGTCCCCTCGGATGTCCCAAAGTTCTGTTATTGTATCTATATACTGAGCAAGGTTCTGCTTCTGTATTTATGTGCTGAGATAGGTTCTGGTACTGTATGTATGCCATGGGCTTGGTTCTGGTTCTATGCTATGAGCTTAGTTCTAGTACTGTATGCATGTACTGAGCTTGATTATGGTGTTATTTTTATGTTATGATCTTGGTTCTGAGGCTGTATTTATGTCACTATCTTGGTCATGGAGCTGTATTTATGTTATGATCTTGGTTCTGGGGCTGTATTTATGTTATGATCTTGGTTTTGGGGCTGTATTTATGTTATGATCTTGGTTTTGGGGCTGTATTATATTATGAGTTTGGTTCTGGTACTGTTTTTAGGTACTGTGCTTGATTCTTGTGCTGTATCTATGTTATGATCTTGGTTCTGGGGTATATTTATGGTATGATCTTGGTTGTGGTGCTGTATTTATGTTATGAGGTTGGTTCTGTGGCTGTATTTATGTGATGATCTTGGTTCTGGGGCTGTATTTGTTATTAGGTTGGTTTTTAGGTACTGTGCTTGATTCTTGTGCTGTATATATGTTATGATCTTGGTTCTGGTACTGTATTCATTCACTGAGTGGCTTTGGAGTGGGTATGAGACTATCTTGCTTGTTTCTGCAAAAGCAGAATACAGAAAGCCTGCCTATCAGTGTAATATCTATAGTACTATCTAATCTACGTCCGATACGGCTCCTGTCTCCTCTTTTCTTATCCGATATGATGGAAGGATTATCTCAGCCCTCCTTCCACAAAGTCACCTGAGCCGAGGGTGCAGGCGTGAGGCTCAATCACACCTCCTGATTCCAAGAGACGCAATGCACCCCCCACCCCAACTGCTGTCCCGCTTGATTTTTCTGCTTTCTCCTAAGATCTGTTATAACTCAGAGGCATTCAGACTTCCTCCTCCCGGCCCTGAAACTTCCGATGTTGATGTATTGTATTCTGTAGTCTCCATCGGTGGTTAGAAGACGAGTTCGGACAATCCGGATAGTTATTAATGCAGTAAACAGAATGTAGCTTAAAAACACAATTTTGAGCTCATTATCTAATATTTGGGCTTAGATTTGGGCTCCTGGTGACTGACAGAACAAACTGTTGTTTTCAGCCTGGTCTATACAGTGCTGTGAAAGCAGCCCATGGACTGTGGACCGGCGTAACCCGCAGATCAGAAAGCATTTTAAACACTGCAAATGTGCTTTTCCCTTTCTTTAAGACAGACGGCTTACATTAGTCCTTCTTGTTAAAAGAAATCAGCTTGAAGTGTTCACAGATCACTTAGGACTAGAATAAGGTGTATTTATGAGCGCAGTAATGGGAGCGGACGGCATCGTACCGAGCGGCAAGCAGCTGAAAGCACGGAACAAGGGTTATTTACCTCTAATGCAAAAAAATCCCCATTCCACGTGAGGCTCCGGCACTCTGCTTGATAACATCTTGTGTTAGGCCAGTTCTTCGCTCTTTGGGAGAGCCGGGTGACAACTAAAAAGACCCCAATGCAAGCTATCACCGGGGTATTCCCAGCTACTGAATGCCAGAAGTGCGTAGCTCAGGCAGCTTTCACCCTTGAGATAAGCTATGGATAAACTACACAGCTTATAAGATGGAAAAAAACACTGTATTCACAAAAGGTATGTGGACGCCCAGCAGTCCGGTGTGGTCAGGTGATGTGTGAGCAACAGGTACAAAGGAGAGGATCACCCAGGAGATCCCAGTACAGAAACCATCAGATGCCCCTAGGTGTAGAGCTGACAATGGGGTCTGGTGAGGGGATGTCACCAGGTGTAGTGCTGACAATGGGGTCTGGTGGTGGGATGTCACCAGGTGTAGAGCTGACAATGGGGTCTGATGGGGGGATATCACTAGGTGTAGAGCTGGCAACGGGGTCTGGTGGTGGGATGTCACCAGGTGTAGAGCTGACAATGGGGTCTGGTGGTGGGATGTCACCAGGTGTAGAGCTGACAATGGGGTCTGATGGGGGGATATCACTAGGTGTAGAGCTGACAACGGGGTCTGGTGGGGGGGATGTCACCAGGTGTAGAGCTGACAATGGGGTCTGGTGGTGGGATGTCACCAGGTGTAGAGCTGACAGCGGGGTCTGCTGCTGGGATGTTACCAGGTGTAGAGCTGACAATGGGGTCTAGTGGTGCGATGTAACCAGGTGAAGCTCTGACAATGGGGTCTGGTGGTGGGATGTCACCCGGTGTAGAGCTCACAATGGGGTCTGGTGGTGGGATGTCACCAGGTGTAGAGCTGACAACGGGGTCTGGTTGTGGATGTCACCAGGTGTAGAGCTGATAACGGGGTCTAGTGGGGGGATGTCACCAGGTGTAGAGCTGACAATTGTGTCTGGCGGTGGGATGTCACTTGGTGTAGAGCTGACAATGGGGTCTGGTGGGGGGAATTCACGAGGTGTTGAGGCTTGGTTTGAGGAGCAGAACGTCTGCAAACTTTGTTAGCCGGCCCAAAGCCCTGATCTTAATCCCTTTCAGTATCTTTGGGATGAACTAGAATGCCGTATCCGTGCCCAACACATTCATTATCCCCCTCATCAGTATCTGAAGCTCTTGTTGAGGAATGGAGGCAAATCCTAGGAAGGTTATTACAGTGATTGAGGCCAAAGGCGGCCCAATACTTTCAGCAGCGTAGCATATAGGCTGGTTGAGCTGCAGTACGCTGACTCTCTGTATGTACTGTAATGCAGTGTATTGTGCGGTTGCTCTACTCATGCAGATAAGGAGACTAGGGCCACTATTCACTTGTTTCCCTGCCGGCCAGTCCAAGCCTGCTCAAGACTTCAACCTCTATCGCTCCGTTCAGACGGCATTTGCCAGCCCCTGTAGCATTATCGTCTGATTGCATCATGTGCCCAACGTGCTGAACTTTTGTGTTACTTTTAATAAGCGTCCAAATGCAAACGGCTGCAGTTTATGTCCATCCGCATTTATTGATGGAATTTTAGTACAAACTAATCAATGAAGTGACTTAAAGATCAACTGAAGTCACTGGCGGTCATTAATCAGTGTCAGCCTGGGGGCGGGAGCTCCAATAGTATAGAATACATAGGAAGCGCTCATCTGCAGTGTGGAGTTTCTGGTTTGATGTAAATGAAGCTGAATCACTGTATAGTGAAAAGTTCTCCAACTTTCTAGAAGAGTTCGTGTTTCAATTCTTCCCCGTTTTCCAGATCTCTGCTTGCTGTCCTGACTTTTTCTAATTGTATCCAGTCTGGACAAGACTATGTGCAGAAACAAGCATAAGTAAAATGTTTAATTCTGGAGTTAGGGAATGTGTCATCAGAAAATGCCTCATTGTATCAATTAAGTTTTATATTTAACATTCTTTAAGAAGTTTTGGTGTTTTTTTCCTCATTTTTCAGTGTCACGATCTATAGTTTAACAGTCCTAAAATCCTGCAGTTTTCATACTTACCACTAGGCCTAATAATATGTTTGACTGACACTTCCTATTCTGGAGATAAACCTTCTCAGCCATCATCTCATTATTATCACAGGTAGGATTACAATGAAAGGTTACACCTATATATAGATAACACAGGACCCACCATTCACAGTAGATGATGTCACAGTTCACCTCCTCCCCTTCCCTGCACAAGTCATAGAGCATTCTAACAGCACTGTTCCATAGAAGTCAATGGGTTCGGTCCTGTCTATTGTGTCTATGGCCCATGAGGCTGCTGTAAAGTATATTTCTAAATGCTGTTAACTTTAGCTCAGGATAAATTGCCACTGCCATAGTCATGTACAGACAACAGAAGAAACCATCTACAATCAGAAAACAAAAACAGGTTAGAAAAATGGAAAATATTTTACTGTGTGGTTGTAATTAATGATAAAAAAAAATCTAGTTTGCTTTCAGTCACAGAGGGCTGTCTAATTATAATTGGAACAAACCCTCAGCTGTGAAGTCCTTAACTTAGAATACTTCCCAACCATCCAGGTTTTCATTGGATCATCCCATACAATAAACTTCCAAGGGAGTGAATTTCATGGGGCTTTCTCCAGTGTGCCTTTCTGTGTAGATTAGGGAAAGGTCTTATACGGGTTGTCCCACTTCTGGCCTGGATTGGTACTTCAGGATGAGTTCTATTGAAGTGAATGGGAATCAGCATGCAGTACCAAGCCAGACCACTGTGCAATTCATGGCACTGTCTGCTTCCTGCAGCAAAAGAGCTAAAAGTGGGATAACCCCTTTTAACTCTGCGGACTTAAAGGGGTTGTCCAAGGTGAGAAAAACATGTCTGTTTTCTTCCAAACACAGCACTGTCCTTGTCCATGGGGTTGTGGGTGGTATTGTAGCTCAGCTCCATTGAAGTGAATGGGAGCTAAATTCCAATACCTGACACAATCCACAGACAAGGGTGGCACTGTGTTTGGAAGAAAGCAGCCATAATTTTCTAACCCGGAACAACCCCTTTATATGTTTAGAGGGAAAGCATGGTATAACATCTGTTTATTAACTTCTGGATCTAAAGCGAGGGCTGTGTACATAACCCCCCGCCACTCCATGTCTCAGCATCTTGAGCTCCTTCTAGATGAGTTGGGCAGTGGGATATTTGGGAAAACTGCAATCACCCTTGAATTTAGTTGGGCTAATCATTAAAGGGAACCCATCATCAGATTTCACTGCACTCAACCATTCCCAGTGCACTTGCAGTCACGAAGCCTTAAAGGTCCATCTACACACACAGATAATCTCTCTGATCAGAAACTGACAGTTTTGAGCGAAAATTTTGCATTAGCTACTAGTGGGCTAATCAGCCCATTGGTGGCTAACTAGCTTCATTTGCATGTATTTAGAGAACAGCGGGTGGTCTGTTCTCTAAATACATCGCTATTATTCTCCAGCAGAACAGCAGCTGAAAGAATGTTATCAGCGCTGCCTGCTAAGAACTCAGCCTATGGTCCCTCTTATCAGGGACCATGGATTTTAAGCTGATCTGAACTCTACAATGGATAAAAGCGCAGGTAAGTGCTCGATGGGCACACATTTACACACAACAATTATATGACTCAAAAGATGGCTTTTGAGCGAATTTTGAGTGATAATTGTTGCGTGTAAAAGTGCCATAAGATTTGGACCAGCTTGTGTATGATTTCAGGGGTGTCATTTACATCATATAAACCATCACTTTTTACATCATTGCAAGTATGGACAGAGACGTAGGAGCACAGCTACCTCTCCATTCATTGTGGCCCCACCAACAGGTGGTAGGAAGTCAGGAGACCCTCACTTCTGGAAATAGGTGTGGCTCCCAGAGATGCAAATTGTATCAGCCAGACCATCTAAATAAATATGTAGACCCCCAACTTAGTCCTTAATACAGACCCCAGACTAGATGTTCAGCTACACGCCTCTCCTTGTTCTCGCACTTTCCCTTCCCTTTCGGGTGCCGCTGCAGGCAATGTTGTGGTGGCACTTGGCGTCAAGACGTTGCCTGCAGTTGCTCCTGTATTTATGACTCGACAAAGCCCCCCTTTTTTAGACACTTAAAAAGTGCCTAGCAAGGAGCGAGAGCAGGTAAAGGAGGTAGACCGCATAAACAGCAGTTTTTGGTGCATTTTAATAGGAAAGCTTTAACAATACTTGTTTCCTTTTCTTCCTCTATCTCCAATAATCCATAGCATCCAATAATCCGGCGCCTGCGCTGGTGACACTGGCTTGCCTTGATAGAAGCAGCACAACTAGATTCTGCAAGTGACACGAATGACAAGTAGGTCAGACCCTCGTGTGATTGAAAGGCTTGTGCTTAAAGTGCATAAAGAATGAGGTATATGCACAGTACGGCGTCCTCCATTGTCGTCCTCCGCAGAGAATCCCTCGGCCCCTTTTCATGCCTGTATAACTTTCTAGAAAGCTGACCTGGCTGTTCTGTAGTGTCTCTATATCTCGGGGCATTCTCTCTTATCAAGGGCTCAGCTCTTCATGGTTTGTAACACTCTCTAGATCCTTCGCGGCATTGATATACAGACAGCAAAAAGGAAAACGCTATAATATATACCTTCAAATGCAAAAGCTCTCAGGAAAGACTGCGCAGAAGGAGGAGGATGTATCCTCCGGAGATCGCACTCTCATCATTCACCGCATTGACGATACCGAGTATTCTTATATCAATGCAAATACATCAGTGTCCGATAGTCCCAGTTGGGATATATGTGTCTAGTAGAGGGAACAGACACAACGTGGATGTAGCAGAGCCGACCAAGCATGTCATTTAAAATAAGCTGTGATACCAGAAGGTTTCCTTCAGATATGGTTTGCCAGGTTGGCAAAATGTTGGTTCATCTACATGTCATAGCTACAGCGACAATTTGGAAGTGTGAATTGATCCCCGAGGGCCTGTCCCAACCGTTCCTTGTCTAAACAAGCCACTGGTGCTAGCCTTAGGTTAGATGGCAGCTTTGTTTCCTCTTTTTTATGCACCCCATAATATGTATTGCACTAATAGGCAGTCTGCCTGTATTCTGCTTGTGCAGAAAGCAGCAAGATAGCAGAACTCTCATACCAGAACAGCGCAGTGAATAAATATGGTACCAGAACTAAGTTCATAATATAAACCCAGGACCAGAACCAAGCTCAGTAAATAAATACATGTTGTTGTTAGCTGTTTAGTCATTCACAAACCTTAACCCCTTAAGGTTAACCCCATGGCTTATTTTGGCGTTGAGGGCCAAATGATTTTTGGTAGATTTTCATCTCCATTTTTCAACAGCCATAACTTTTTTATTTTTTTGTTGACGCGGCCGTATAAGGGCTTGTTTTTTGCGTGGCAAACTGTAGTTTTTATTGGTGCCATTTTTGGGTACAAAGACTATATTGTAATTAAACTTTTTTTTTTTTTTTTTATGATAGCAGGGAGAAAAAATGCATCAATTCTGCCCTAGATTTTTATTTATTTTTTTAAAGCGTTAATTATGCAGCATAAATGACACACTACATTTTTTTCTGCAGGCCGGTACGATTACAATAACACTAAAATTCTTATTTTTCCCCCCCTTTTCTGCAATAAAAACCCTTTTTCTGGAATTTTTTTTTTTAATCGCTGCATATAACTTTTATTTTTCTATGAGGGCTTATTTTTTGCGAGACGAGCTGTACTTTTTATTGGTACCATTTTGGGGTACATACTTTTTTTAATCACTTTTATTGTGTTTTTGTGGAGGCAAAATGCTAAAAATTAGCATTTTGCCTCAGTTTTTTAGCGTTTTTTTTTTTTACGCTTTTTTGCCATGCAGGATAAAAAGCATGTTTAATTTATTGTACGTGTCTTTATGGACACGACAATACCAAATATGTGGGTTTTTTGTTTTTTAATATTTTTATGCTAATATGAGAAAAAGCATTAAAAAAAGGTTTTTTAACATTTTTATTTTTTGTACAATATCTTGATCTTCTTTTTACACCATTTGTGTCCCTCTGAGGGACTTACATTGTAGCACCGATGATCGCTACGATAAGGCATTGCAGGACTTCTCTCCTGCAATGCCTTACCACTTATTACAGCGATCACAGGCACTGGCAATACAGGACACCAGTATCTGGCGTCCTGTTGCCATGGTAATGAGCCGGGCTATCTGCGATAACATTGCAAGAGCTGGCTTAAGACACTAAGGGAGCGCGCTCCCCCTGTGAACCCTTTCCCTGCCACGATCTACTTAGATCGTGGCAGGGAAAGAGTTAACAGCGGGGGGCCGGCTATTAGCGACAGCCGGCTCCCGCTGCCAGATAGCGCGAGATCTGTCATGATCTCGCGCTATCCCTATGACGCAAGGGTACGTCATTTTGCAAGAAGTACCCCGCTCCCATGACGTACCCTTATGTCATGGGGAAGGAAGGAGTTAAAAGCTCCCTCCATGTTTTTCGGTCATCTTGTCCTGCGTGAGCCATGTTTTTTGCTTATCTTGCCCTGCAGAGATATATCGGGTATTATATTATTCAGGAATGCTCTGTTTGTTACTGTCACCGTTCAGGGCATACACAACAGCTTTCACAAGCACCACAGCTCAAATGCATCAATACTCTGTGAGTCTGAGTCCAGTCATCTTGTCCTCCATGAGTCTCAGCCCGGTCATCTTGTCCTCTGTGAGTCTGAGCCCAGTTATCTTGTCCTCTGTGAGCCTCAGTTTAGTCATCTTGTCCTCCGTGAGTCTGAGCCCAGTCATCTTGTCCTCCATAAGTCTGAGCCCGGTCATCTAGTCCTCTGTGAGTCTGAACACGGTTATGTTGTCCTCTGTGAGCCTCAGCCTGCACATCTTGTCCTCCATGAGACTGAGTGCGGTCATCTTGTCCTCTGTGAGTCTGAGTCTGGTCATCCTGTCCTCCGTGAATCTGAGTCTGACCATCTTCCCCTCCAGTGATGTATCGGGTCTTAAACGATTCAGGAATTCTCTGTTGGTTACTCTCGCTGTCCAGGGCATACGCAGCATCTCGAACACATCAATCTTCCTTTTATCAGCTTCCCTCGCAGTCCAGCTTTCACATCCACACATGGCTATGGGGAATATGATGGTTTGCACTATCCTGCGTTTAGTTGCTATACAGATGTCCCTACTCTTCCAGATTTTGTCCATGTTTAGCATTAAGCTTTGCCCCATTGCTATCCTATGTTTTATCCCTTCATAGATTCTTCATCCTGGTCAATTTTTGAATCAAGGAAGATGAAGTCTTGCATGCATTCTATGACCTCATTTGATTTGAATTTGGCCATTTTATGCTGTCATCATAATTTTAGTCTTCTTTACAGTCCGGTAGAGGCCCATTCTATCACTTTCAGTTTTAATCTTACATATTAGCTGCTTCAGACCAGCTTCTGTTTCTACAAGACATCATGTTTCATCCGCATACCAGCGATTGTTGATGTTTCTTCCACCTATTTTCACCCTGATTTCCAATTCGTCTAGGTCCATTTTCTGCATGATCACTTCTGCATATAGGTTACAAGAAGAGTGAGAGGATGCAGCCCTGTAGCTTGACTAGATGTGCCAATACGCCCGGCTCTTGTAGGGGGCGCCATAGCTTGCCATGGTCGATGCTGTCAGAGGCTGTAGTCGATCAAGCACATGAAGTACATACATACAGCACCAGAACCAAGGTCACAACATAGATAACACTATAATCAAACTCATAACAGATTCAATATCAAAAAACAAAATTGTACCAGCAGCATCGGTAGGACAGGAAAAATATGCAACAGCCAAAACCCAAACCGTAATCCCCTGAGGCAATCCAGATAATGAAGAAACTTGGCAGCATATGTTTGTGCAAAAGACAGAACTTCAGTTTATTCTCCCATACCAAGAATCAGACAGTGACGTTTCGACCCTTCTGGTCTTCGTCAAACAGATTGAATATGAGGACCAAGCTTATAAGACAAATACTTAACACAACGTAAATGCGGTAAAAAAAACAAAACATGCAATGGAGTCAGATGCCATCCCTTAAAGAGTTAATATCTTTATTATTACAAAATGTATAAAATTAGTTTTGATGATTGATGACGGCCTGTACTTCGGGCTGTACATTATCTGCAGCCATATTCAAATTCAAACAATGTTGTGAAGAACAAAACACTAAAAATGCATATAAAATAGTGGCAGTTTTCCTGCTGAGAAAACGAGCCTGTAAAGAGAAATTGCCTCCTACACAGAACACACTCAGGTGGAAGTTCTATCACCGCCGCCAAATAAAATATTCCACGTTGTCAGACGAGAACGTCAGAGCGCTAGGGTGTCTAGGGCCAGCGGAATGCTACAATGCATCTAACCACGGACAGCGCGTGATACTTTGTTTTATTTGTGGGAAGGGGACATGCCATGTTTGAATACCATGTTTGATGTCATTCACTGAGTGGCTGTGATTGGCTAATCGAGCGCCGGCTGTGATTGGCTGCTGGCGCTTGATTAGCCAATCACAGCGCAAGCTTTGCTGGACGCAGGGTATTCAAAGCCCCGTCACCAGAAGAAGCTGAGATGGCAGACGGGGAGGACTCTGCAGTTTGCCGCAACACCGCCGGAGACCATCAGGACGCTGCGGCCCAGGTGAGTATAAGCCCCCGATAATAAGACACTGTGCCTGTTTTGGGGCAAAAGTTAATATAAGGCAGTGTCTTATTTTGGGGGAAACGTGGTAGTACTTATATACCAGCCTACAAAATGGAGTTGGACACCTGAACAAGAATCAAGCATAGTCATTATTTCCTATGTTAATACTTAGTAGGCCTCCTTTGGCCCTAATGACATTGGATACTCTTCGTGGTCTACTTTCTACTAACTCCTGGTACACTGCAGCTTGGATTTCCCTCCAAATCATCCTGCAAACATCTGGTAAGTTCTCTCAAAGAAGATGGACACTGTTCATATTTCCTAATCTGACATTCCTGTTCTTCCCAGAGATGTTCAGTTTGGGACTGTACAGCCAGTCCAATCATGGAACATCCATATACTTAAATCATTGTTAAACTGTGTTGGATGTGTGACAAGGTGTTGTCTTGCTGGAAGTATGGCCGACCATTCCCAGAGTATTACCATAATGTCTCCAGCACATTATTGTCTACAATGTCAGAGTTCACCTCCGACACTACAGCCAACGGACTGAGACCAGTCATGTAACACATCCCCAGACCATAACAGAACCTCCGACCAAAGGCGTAACTTGAAGCTCCTGGGCCCCAATGCAAAACCTGTAACGGGGCCCCCCACTATAACGCTTTATTCATAGTACTGGGCTCCCTATATGGAAAAGAGGGACCTTATGGGCCCCCTAAGGCTCCTGGGCCCAGGTGCAACCGCATCTCCTGCATTCTCTATAGTTTCGCCCCTGCCTCCGACGTACACAACACACTCAGGTAAAAGGTGTTTCCCAGAATCCCCCACACCCAGGTATACCCATCTGATGTGAAGATGGAGCAGCATGATTCATCACTCCATAGAACATTCTTCCATTGCTCTACTGTCCAATGACGACACTCCATTGTAGACGGGTTGATGCATTGCACTTTGTGATGGATGGCTTGTTTGCAGCGGTTTAACCTGTACATCCAATAGTGTGCCGCTCCTGCCACAAATGTATCTGCATCTTATGTAGCATGGTGTAGGATATGTGACATGCTAGTAAGACACAATCCATTCTACTGATAGAGACCCAAATACTAGAATAGTCTATATTATAAATGGGAATTATGTGCTCCAGGATTAGAAAAACATGACTGCTTCTTTCTAAAATAGTCGCACCCCTGTCCACAGGTTGTAAGCAGTATTGGAGCTCATCCCATTTCACTTTATATCAGCTGAGCTGCAATAGCAGAAACAACCCATGGCCAGGGGTGGCGCTGTTTTGGAAGAAACAACCATGTTTTTCTCATCTTTTAAAACCCCTTTAAAGTTAAGAAACTTGCAAATGGGGTTTAACAGAAAGTAATCATGGGGCCCCATAACCAAACCTGAAATGGGCCCCAAAGCCTACATGACCAGCACATCAGTGAGTAAATTCTGAAAATGAAAACTTTATCATTATTATCGCCCATTAGTGCCGGGCTCCATTATGCATTGCCACCGCACCCCTTCCCCCGCACACTTATTACTTCCTTCCCCTCTACTACCCATAGTAACTAAGTAATAACTAACTGCCTTGACAGTGCAGGTAGGGCCTCCAGTTCAGGGGTCCCCATAGCAGCACCCTGTCAGGTATACATAGCTTCTGAGATGGGCTCACCCTCTATACAAGGGAGCACCCATCATATTTTAATGATAAACATGATTATTTTATCCCTGCGTTGTAATGCTGGGTGAAAAAAAGTGTGTTTTGCAAATATTAAATAGCGCACTAAAGATTTGTACCACTAGATGGTGCTCTGTAGTCTTAAATTACATGCGCCAGAATGAATACTTCTTGTTGTTTACAGATATGATTTGCGTTAACAGCGCACCAAGTGGTCGGATGTGGTATTGCAAGGAAAACTTATTAACACACCGCCTCTCCGCTAGCATTTAGAAAAAACAAGAATCATACAAATTGTGTCTTTGCGTGCCTTATCCATAGCTTTCTCCAAGAAAAAATGTGAATAGGTGCATCTGGTAGCTACTTATGCCCCCCCCCCCCCCCCTCTCCGTAGAATTATCTGTCTTTTTCCAGGATTGCTTAATTACTGACATTTTGAGGAGTCAAGAATTCAACAGGGTTTTTCTGGACAGATGTTCATGGCCCATATACATGCTTAAGACAGGCTATCTATATCACATCAGTGGGGGTCCAACTCCTGACACCCCCACTTTGTACATGCCTCACAACTCTCCTATTTTTCACTATATTGTTCCATGAAATGGGCTATAAAATGGACGAAGCTTACTAAAATTAGGGTGTTCTCAGGCAGATTAGGTGTTAATTGCATCCCACAATTAGGTATACAGATGTAAGAAGGTATGCTGATCAACTG